>NC_140590.1:380182979-380604452 GCF_964204655.1 Triturus cristatus | reverse complement strand
AGAGATACACTGCCCATTCCTTAGTAGGGGTGCCTACCTCACTCCGGCACATGTGGGATTCACTCCTGGATCTGGGAAGAGTGGCTATATTGATAAGAAAGACTCACCCATTCAGGTTACCTAGAAATGGACAGATCCCAATGGACCGTATGTCGGGGTTCAGGGGATGTAGGGACCAACAGACATTACATTGAAGTATTTATGCACTTCCCCAATTACAGGCCCCCACACTAGAAAAGATGGCTTCTATACTTATAGAGGCATCTTCCTCTGTGCATATTATAGGAGGTGACTTCAAATCATCATGGTGCCTGACTTTGATTGTTCCAGAAGGGTAGTGACACGGATCGGAGATGCTCCTTTAACATGTTTTGAGGCTACATTAGGGCTCTCAGATATTTGGAGGAAGTCCTATCCTGGTGGGAGGGGTTATTTTTACTTCACCGGGGTACATGGGGTATTTTCCAGACTAGACTGTCTTTGCTGCGGCGGGCTAGGTGGTGGAGGTAACCCATGCATGGACTATTGGATCGTTCCCCGCTCTGGATTTCAGTGGATCAAAAGGAGCGATGTAGGGCAACAGGGTGGAAGTTGAGCGCATGGGGTCGTAGGAATGCAGGCGTGGCCCGAGAAATGCAAATAGACACAGACCTATACTTCTCTGAGAACGAGAGCTCTGTGGTGTCCGCACTGACACTCTGGGAGGCATATACAGTGGTCTCCGGCACCAAGCACAGAATATCCTTGAACGAAAAAAAAGGCACGAGGTAGAAAAGATTCAGGAGCTCGACCGTGTGTTGGCAACTCTAGAAGCCACACACTAGGGTCAACATACTCCGCAGATCCTCTGGCAACAAAAGTGCAGGTCCTGCGCATTAGTGGGAACTACACAACAGGATATCTTAACCTACTCTGTATTGATTAAACAAATCAGATAAAATTGGTGAACATATTGTAGACCTCCGTGGGGATCCCATCACTGCTGCACGCCTTTGCATTAGTAATATTTTTAAGTGCATTTGCCACTTCTGCCACCTGGACTTTCCCTATTACTTCATATTCTTTGCTCCCTCCTAACGTGTGGTAGAATGAGGGTGCTAAAAAACGGCTCCAGCCTTGATCTAGCGACTAAATCTCTTGTCTCATTGTGAGGGACCCTTTTCCCCGAACTCCAAACCCTCCCGTGTACCACCCGGATTACCTCCTTTACGGACTTCTCCCTTCCTGTACACGCCAAACAACATGATCTCCAAAGAGTCCGTGACAACGACGACCCCGCCCTTCTCTCTCTTACAGGGTCCAATCCGATGTGACGACAGACCGGAAGGATTCGACCGGTACCCCGGAAGTCCCTCCCCCTCCCCGGTGGACGACCACAGAAAAGACGGAATTGAGAAGAACGAAGGAGTCGGAAGATCGTGGCAGGAACTCTCGACTGGCGATACGGAGGAAGGAGAAGACGGAAGTGGGGACCTCGAGGAATGGTCGGAAGACTGGTGGAGTCCTCCGGAGGTAGCTGAAGAGCGGCCGTAACTCAAAGGAGAGTTACGGCGGAGCGTGTGAGTACCTTCCCCCATATTCTAGCTCGCTAGGTACGCTGTGTAAAACCATAGAAGCCCCCTTGTATATGGACTCCCTCACTTCTACAGTCACGTCCAACCACCTTGTAAATACTATACAGCACTGTTTACACTATAAGTCCTGTTTCTCACAAACCCTTTCAGAGCACCCTAAGTCTTGTCCTTTTTCATCCTCGACCCATTTCTTTCCCCCCCCCTCACGGTCCGTTTCCTCTTCATCACATTGTGGGTCTCGGGGGACGGTATCTTCCGCAGAATCCCTGCAGGACTGACGGCTCCTCTGTTTGTTTCTCTTTCGGTCCTCCGAGGAACACCTACCCCGGTCTACCACCGCCGAAGAGTGCCAAGAGCGGGAAGCGTACCAAAAACACCGACAGCGACGACCGAGACGAGAACCATCACCCCGTTACCCGTGACTCTCAACCCTATACTGGAACTTGTGTATATTAAAGAAACGCACTATAGCCCACTATATCTGGCCTCCTCGTCTGTTATTCCAGCCCGCCACACCCTCACGATCACAGTTGGTGTCAGAAGTGGGATCCGCTGGAGACATGGAGGCCGTAATGCAGAGGATGGCTGCCTCCCAAGAACAACTCGGGAACCTGATGGAGCGCTTCCTAAAAACAGCCGAAGACGACCGAGGGCAGCTCCATGACGTCCTGAAAGGCCAGGGAAACACCCACGAACAGGCACTGGGTAAACTGACCACGGTTTTGGAGCAACAGAGACCAACAGCCTCCCTACCTTCGGTGGTCCTCCAAAAGTTCGTACCGGGGGAAGACCCGGATTTCTTCTTCACAAACTTTGACCGGTTAGCACAGGCCGCCTCATGGCCTATAGACCGTTGGGGACATTACCTAGGGCCCTTACTCACTGGCGAATTACAGGCAGCATATCAGCAAGCGAACGTACAAGGCACCACTCCGTATGCGGACATCAAAACCTGTATTTTGGAACGATTGGGCATTGATGCCGAGACCTACCGGGTGAAGCTACGACAAGTCAAGGAACGACCACAGGAGACTCCCCGAGCCTTATCGTTTCGGATCAAGGACCTGACCGCGCGGTGGCTGAAACCGGAGACAGCCACTAAAGAGGAGATATTGGAGAAAATACATTTAGAACAATTCCTGTCCTCTCTCCATCCCAGCACCCAACGGTGGGTACGTCAGCATGCCCGTCTCTCTCTGGAAACAGCGGTAGAAATAGCAAGCGCATACAGTCGGGCCCAAGAGAACCTACGAGTCAAGGAGGAACATCCCCAGAGACACCCTCCCGCTACAGGGATCAGACCTATCCGCCCTCTTCTACCCAAAAGACCCGTACTGACCCCTCTGATGCCTTCCCCGATACCCCTACGCCCTACCAACCCGGGACCTCAATGTTACGGCTGTGGGGGTTTTGGACATATCGCTCGAATGTGCCCCCACAAGGAAGAACCCATGGAGATTGGTATGGCCCGAAACTATGTTTGTTCCGTTCCCAGTACCGGACCGCCCTCGTTCCATCGTCCAGTGACAATAAACGGACAAACCCTCACCGCTCTGGCTGACTCTGGGTGTAGACAGAGTGTTATCAGGCCCCAGGTCATGCAGAGCCCTGTCGACCCCCCCTCAGGGATGGTCGCCATTCAATGTGTTCACGGCGACACGAAGAGATATCCGAACACCCAAGTCCAGGTCCAACATGCCAAGGATCCGGGAACCTCCCTCACAGTAGGTCTCGTTCCCTCCCTTCCAGAAGAAGCCATCTTGGGGAGCGACTATCCCGGTTTGCCCGGTCTACTCCAGGACACAACTGATGCCCTAAACACTTGGTGGGAAGAAGCCCCCTTTCCTCAGGGGCTCTCCTCGCCCATAAGCCAACCCAAACTCCCGAAAACCAAAGCACAGAAGAAAAAAGAGAAAAGAGACTATGTAGACGTCTTCCCAGCAATCCCGGACGAACATCCCTGGCAGATAGACCAGGAATTCCGAGCTGCTCAACAAGAGGATCCCGTTCTACAGGAAGCATGGGCTACGGCGTTAGAGCAAGAAGACCCACTTACCGTAGGTCCCTACTTTTACAAAAAAAAAGGGGTTGTTGTACCGTAAGGGAGGGGCGCAACAAAAGCCTCAACTACTGATTCCCGGCCCTTTCCGGGACAAGGTCCTGTTTCTCGCCCATAGCCACCTCTTGGGCGGACATTTTGGCGACGAAAAAACCAGCCAAACCATTCTGGAAAGATTCTACTGGCCCGGGGTCCACCAACAAGTGAAAACATACTGCAGGGAATGCCCGGTATGCCAAAAAAACATTAGATATCGACCCCCTAGGGTGCCCTTGTTGCCTCTCCCTATCATAGATGTCCCGTTTAGCAGAGTAGGGATGGACATTATAGGCCCCTTGTTACCCTCTCGTAGCGGTTGTCGCTATGCCCTAGTCCTCGTGGACTATGCCACTCGCTTCCCGGAGGCGATACCTCTGCGACAACCGACTACCCAGAACATAGCTAAAGCCCTCATCTCAGTGTTCTCTCGGGTAGGATTTCCCCGGGAGATTCTAACCGATCAGGGTACGCCTTTTGTATCCGCCCTGATGAAACAGGTCTGCTCACAACTGGGGATCAAACAGATCCGGACCTCAGCATACCACCCTCAAACCGATGGGCTGGTGGAGCGTTATAACGCAACACTGAAACAAACCCTTAAGAAACTGTTGGGGTTGGAAGCAAAAAGGTGGGAGGATATGCTACCCCTAGCGTTGTTTGCTATTCGGTGCAAAACCCAGAGCAGTACCGGCTATTCACCTTATGAGCTACTATACGGACGACCCCCACGTACCCTGTTGGATATGGCTTAAGAAGCCTGGGAAGCGGAACCCAACCGTACTCGCCCCCTCCCGGAATACATATCCAACCTGAAAACCCATTTGGCCCTAATGAGAGACATTGTACATCAGAACCTGGAGAACGCCCAAAACAAACAAAAAGTTCAATACGACAAGGGAACAAAAACCCGAAACTTCTCCGTGGGGGACTTGGTTCTGTTAATGATGCCGTCATCTGACCATAAACTCCTGGGGCAGTGGCAAGGCCCATATTCCGTGATTCGACAGGTAACCCCTGTCACTTATGAGTTGGAACTGGACCCAACACGAGCCACCAAGCAGATCTTCCATGTGAATCTGCTGAAAAAGTGGGAAGGCCCACGTCCCGTCCTCACTAACACCTTGGAGCAGGTACCCCTCTCCTATGCTGCCTGTATAGATTCGGGACTCCCCTCCCACCAAAGTCACGACCTTATGACACATCTATACCCCTTACGTCAGGTGTTTTCCTCGGTACCCGGTCATACGACCATCACCGAACACGCTATTCACACAGAACCCGGAAAGGTGGTCAGACAAAGGCCATATCGAGTCCCTGAAGCCCGTCAGACTGTCATAAAACAAGAGATAGAACAGATGCTGAAAATGGGCATAATAGAACCCTCATCGAGCGATTGGAACTCACCGATCGTCCTGGTTCCCAAACCTGACGGGTCCGTCAGGTTTTGCATTGATTTCAGGGAAGTCAACAAGATATCCTCATTCGACACATACCCCCTTCCGCGTGTCGATGAAATGATCGAACGCATAGGGAAGGCCCAGTTCATCTCCACTCTGGACCTCTGTAAAGGCTATTGGCAGATACCCCTCAGGAAAGAGGATAGGAAGAAAACAGCGTTTTCCACTCCTGAGGGGTTATACCAGTTCCTGGTCCTCCCTTTTGGACTACACGGTGCTCCCGCCACCTTCCAACGTGCCATGAACCACATCCTACGACCCCATACCCAGTACGCTGGGGCATATCTAGACGACATAGTCATCTATAGCGATAACTGGAAACAACACTTGGACCACCTGCACAAAGTCATCTCCTCTCTTGGGTCATACGGATTTACGATCAATCCCGCTAAAACCACCCTAGCTGCTCAAACAGTCCACTACTTGGGGTACCTTCTAGGTGAGGGCCTCATACGACCCCAACATACCAAAACCGAAGCCATCCGTTCCCTCCCCTTTCCTGCAACGAAAAAGGACCTCCGTGCCTTCCTAGGCCTCTTAGGGTATGATCGGAGGTTCGTGCCCAATTTTTCTCAATGGGCAGCACCGCTCACCGACTTACTGAAAAAAACCACAGACACTGAGACCCTACTCCGACATCCCGCCCCCTTGTTACTACAGGCTTTTTCCGATCTTAAGCATGCATTGACCTCAGATCCCGTGCTAGTGAGTCCTGATTATACACGTGCCTTCCTTTTGCAGACGGACGCCTCGGAACAGGGGTTGGGGGCGGTGTTGTCACAAAAAGACCCGTATGGAAACGAAAAACCCATTCTCTACCTCAGCAGGAAGTTATTTCCCAGGGAGAGAAATTATGCTGTGGTAGAAAAAGAAGCTCTGGCTATTAAGTGGGCGGTGGAAAGTCTCCGTTACTATTTAGAAGGTCGGGAATTCACCATTTACACCGACCACGCCCCCCTGGAGTGGATGGCTCGAAACAAAGGTCATAACGACCGGGTCCTTCGCTGGTTCCTTGCACTACAACCATACAGGTTCACCACAATCCACCGAAAGGGGGTGGAACAAGGAAACGCAGATTACCTATCCCGGTATCCCATGTCCTCACCCCGTACACGAAAGACACCTAGGGAAAGGGGATGTGAGGGACCCTTTTCCCCGAACCCCAAACCCTCCCGTGTACCACCCGGATTACCTCCTTTACGGAGTTCTCCCTTCCCGGACACGCCAAACAACATGATCTCCAAAGAGTCCGTGACAACGACGACCCCGCCCTTCTCTCTCTTACAGGGTCCAATCCGATGTGACGACAGACCGGAAGGATTCGACCGGTACCCCGGAAGTCCCTCCCCCTCCCCGGTGGACGACCACAGAAAAGACGGAATTGAGAAGAACGAAGGAGTCGGAAGATCGTGGCAGGAACTCTCGACTGGCGATACGGAGGAAGGAGAAGACGGAAGTGGGGACCTCGAGGAATGGTCGGAAGACTGGTGGAGTCCTCCGGAGGTAGCTGAAGAGCGGCCGTAACTCAAAGGAGAGTTACGGCGGAGCGTGTGAGTACCTTCCCCCATATTCTAGCTCGCTAGGTACGCTGTGTAAAACCATAGAAGCCCCCTTGTATATGGACTCCCTCACTTCTACAGTCACGTCCAACCACCTTGTAAATACTATACAGCACTGTTTACACTATAAGTCCTGTTTCTCACAAACCCTTTCAGAGCACCCTAAGTCTTGTCCTTTTTCATCCTCGACCCATTTCTTTCCCCCCCCTCACGGTCCGCTTCCTCTTCATCACATTGTGGGTCTCGGGGGACGGTATCTTCCGCAGAATCCCTGCAGGACTGACGGCTCCTCTGTTTGTTTCTCTTTCGGTCCTCCGAGGAACACCTACCCCGGTCTACCACCGCCGAAGAGTGCCAAGAGCGGGAAGCGTACCAGAAACACCGACAGCGACGACCGAGACGAGAACCATCACCCTGTTACCCGTGACTCTCAACCCTATACTGGAACTTGTGTATATTAAAGAAACGCACTATAGCCCACTATATCTGGCCTCCTCGTCTGTTATTCCAGCCCGCCACACCCCCACGATCACACTCATACACATTTTTCTAGTGACCTATAAAGACCTTAGCAATACCAATCCCCTCTGCCGAGGACTAGAAGAAGTACTCAGTGGTGTTTCTGTAGCATATCCTTGCTGAACAGGAGAGACTCATGGGTATTTACCAAAGTCCCTCTCCATACTGGCACCATGCAAACTGACTGTATGCGTCATTACTTTAATATGTGCCTGAGCAGTGTGTCTCTTCCCTAACCCCTCCCAGGTGGGCAAGTTCCTTGAGCTCCCCGGCCCATCGATGCACCCATGCACCCACTTTCCCTTGTGCTCACAAATAACGCAATTTGGTGATGGTGCAAAAGGCTGCTGCTTTTATTTACATGTTGTCATAGAAAATATGCTGTCTATTTTCAAACCTGTCATGTCATTCACGCTTCCTCGCTTGGAATTCCAGTTCCAGTCCAATCCATAAACCTCAACAGCACAGCCCTTTTGACAAAGCCCTGAGCGAAAGGCCTCTTCTCAGCATGTCTAGCACTTCTTGGGGCCTCTAGGCTACACCTTGCTGCCAAGTGTTTTGGGCGGCCCTCATGCCTGTCCAATCAGCGCCTGGTGATTTCCCAGGCTTAGTGACTGCCTGCTTATTGTCCCGCCGCCCGGTATGAGTTTGTCACGGGCCCCTCACCAGTCCGACTTCAGCTACCTGGCCTACATGTTTTCTGCGCAACAGGTGATGTGCCCCATCAAGTGAGGAAGAGCTTTATCAAATCAAGTAAAATCAAGTAAACACTGACTAGACGAGCCTACCCAGGGAACTTCCACCTGTTAATGTCTTGTTACTTACTTGAAATCTTCATTACCCTGATTGGGCTCTGTAGGAGAGTAGGGTCTGCAATCCTATGATCACCCAGATTTTTTTGCTTTTGCTTCATTGGTTTACGACTTTCCCCGGCTGCGGGCCTGCCAATCAGACCCACAGCCTAGCTGTTCTCTCTCGAAATTAACACACATGTACATTAGGTGCATCCACTAATTGGAACTGGGCCGCCTTATCAGTCCCTGTATCAGCATACCACAGGTATCCAGGGCATCGGTGTACCCAGGGCCTACCAGGGGCTGCAGCATGTATTGTGCCACCCCTGGATGGCCGCCCAAATCTGACACAACTGGCTGCACGACAGCTGGGGCAAGGTGGTGTAATCACCCGTTGCTGTAGGTGTAGTATTCCTATACCTAACCCTAAAATGGACGCATGGATTCCTGTCAGTCACTCCTATGGCAGGCCTTATCAATCCTGAAGGCAGAGTGCTGGGAACCATGTGAGATGGTGCTCTGGCGCGAGCTGAGCCCGTCGACGGCTTGCGGAACCAAATCCTAAATAGCCGTTCCATGGTGACGCGGGCCAACTACCTTAAAGTGCATTATAATCCTCGCGGTTATTTGCTAACTTTGGCATCGCATCACCCAAACATGTCGAGTAAGGTGTCATACGAATTGGAATACGAACCCCTCGCCAGTTCTGGCGACGGGGTTAGCATTCCACCCTTCTAGAGGGACACGACATGGAAGTAACCTTGAACCCCGGTTAAAGTTGACTCAAGCCTCAGCATCACAAAATGGATGCTGCCACCAGACACAAGTCTGACCTCCTGCTGCTGGGAGACCTTCCAGCGAGGGGAGCTTGGACAAAGGGTTTCCTGTCGAGGGCGGTGTTAGCACCATCCCAGACAGGGTTTGTGTATCCCAGGTAGGCAGGGCTGAAAGGAAGGTGATTGCAAGTGGCACCCCGGTGCTCACTGTGCATAGCCCGGCTCAAACCAGTTTCGGGGGCACACCAGCCCCTGAGCTGGGGCGAAGCCGGACAAAGGATAGGGGTGTAACCACCCCCCTCCTGGCCCCACCCATAGGTAGGACCTAGTCACGGGCCAGCCCCTTTTCTTAGAATAAAGGTAGGAGCGAGTCCCCTTCCCAAATTGGATAATTCTGAATCTTGAACTACTTTCCACGAAAGGAACTCTTGACTATTTCTGAAGACTCTCCCTTGTGGCTAAGGAGTAGCCACCCTGCACCAGCAGGCACCACCTAAGCGCTTGCGGTTTGCTGCACGTCTCTCCCACGGATCAAGACTGCCCAGCTCGACGAGACCCGGGTTCCCTGCCATCTCTGACCGCTACCTACATCATCAGCTCAGCTGAGATTCGTAGGTGTGATGAGACCTGCGGGGCCGGCCATCTTCAGAACCTGCACGACGCTTATCTAGCACGCCCACCGAGGGACCCTCGAGTGAGTGCACCTAGGGTTTGAGAAGCCCTAACCCTGAGCGGCTCCAGCACCGAAGTCTGCCTCCCCAGCATCCACGAGATCTGCGTGGGGGCCCTTCTGCTCCTTGCTGCTCACCGCGTTGTCCGACCACTCGCCGACCGGCTTGTGGCCCTCTTCACGACGCACCACGACAGACTTCCATCACTGGTCTGGTTGCTCCAGACTGGCTCTTGCTCCCCTTCAACAGAGGAGTACCTCGGACCCTCCTGGTCCACTCCCGACGCCATCTTGACTCCACCGCGTGGGTTTGCCACTGCCAAGACCTGCTGCCCCATTCCTGGGCCCAGCATCATCGACAGCAGACACCTTCGTGGGACAGCTCGCCCTCCCTCCTGGTCGCCGCCGCGCCTCCTGGTCCGAGGAACAGCCGAGTCCGACGTCATCCACTCACCTGGTCGAGGTGACTTCAGCCGGTACCTTCCTGGTACCCACACGATCGCTGGCTAGCGGTTGAGAACTGAGTCCCCTCTGCTTTCAGGTTTCCTTCATTACCGATCCAGGCTTGGATCTCTCTGAGCATCGACACTGGTCGCCTGCCAGCAACTTCTTCTTACAGGCTCCTGAGACTACAACGAGGACTCCCGACATCTTGCTGAACCCCACGCAGCCGCAGCCTCTGGGCTAGGTAACTCGAGCATCTCGGTGCTCCATCGTAGGGTCACTCTACAAGTGTCCAATTCCTTTTTCGTTTAGTCCCACTGATTGGATTCCTCCGGAATCAGTAACTTTAAACTATCTAACCTTTCCCATTCCACTTGCAGTGTATTTGGTTTCGTGCCTTCGGGCATTTGTGTAAATTGTGCAACCAGAAGTATTTTCATAAGAGTTTTGTAGTGTGCTTAGCTCCCTGACTCATAAAGAGCCAGGGTAGTCTTGTTATAAATAAATATCCTTTATTTTCATAACAGCTTGTGTGGTGTCCTTTCACTTGGTGTTCAAGGGGTATATGTGATGGTAAACAGCTGGCTTAACACGCCCTCTAGAATTTAGCCTGAAGACTGCTCTTGTCCACGCTACTAGGATAGCTGGTCTAAAAGGTTGACTTACAACCAATCATCAATAAGGGTCGTTGGAATGATACACAGTGATCACTAGAATAGTGAGCACTACATATCAGGCCAACTTCTCACAGGCTCCTCCTCATCTCAGTTTACTATGTGAGTCAATCCTGCCTCACAACAGTCAAATTAGCACGTTAGTGTTTCTTTTATTTTTATTATAAAAGCCCCTCCCACACTCCGCCATGCCTGTTATCAACAAGCCCAGTCACAAACACAGCGAGACGGAGGGAGAGAACAGGACTGGGACGAGGAGGAACCCAATCGGAGTAATGAAGATTACTGGTAAGTAACAAGGCATTACCCCCTCATGGGTCCTCTTCGTCCAGTCCTTACTATGTGAGGACCTCACAAGCAGAAAACATAGAAAAAAAACGCAGGACACCAAATGATCAAGGTACAGCAGCGTTCAAGACACCAACAGCAGTATTGTCCACAGAGGCATGCAGAACATCCAAGCGATAATGCCGGACAAATGTATGATGGGACTGCCAAGTGGCCGCCCTACAAATTTCCTGGATAGAAACCCCCGCCGCCTCAGCCCAGGAAGCGGACACAGAGCGTGTTGAATGGCCCTGCACCTGAGATGGAGGAGGCAGACCCACAGACTTATAGGATTTGCAGACCGCCAAACGCACCCACCGACTGATGGTGGAAGTAGTAACCTTCTTTCCCTTAACAACACCCAACAGGAGACAAACAGGGCAGGAGGAAGACGAAACTCCAGGGTACGCTGGATATAAACCTGAGGGGCCCTGTAAACATCCAAGGTAGAAGGAACAATCACATCACCAACACCAGGCAAATTATGAAGAACCACCACTTGCTGCAAATGGAATTTGGAGGACTCTTTAGGGACAAAAGTGCGGTCAAGCTACCAAACCACCCTGTCCTGCAGAAACTGCAAATAAGGAAAGGAAACAAGCAAAGCACCCAACTCACCCAACCGCCTAGCGGAGGTGATGGCCAACAAAAAAGACACCTTTGCAGACAACCACAACAAATCCACATCCCCAGTTCCTGTGAGCAGAGAGCAGGAGACGTGACGCGGGAGTCTGGGACGGGAGGCGAAGGTAAGTTTTTAATTTTTTTTAAATTTTATTATATTAACCCCCCACCCCCTTCCCCCGTGACCTCCCTCCAGCCTCCCACCCGTGATTCATGCCGGCTGTGACTGCTCCTAAGCCCCTACATGCCCGAACTGCAGCCCATTGTGTGGACAAAGTAGAAGGGGAAAGGCCATTAAAAAATTAATCTCAAAGAAACTCAAGAATAGAAGCTGGAGCCCCAACTACAGGATCCACACCATGAGAGGAGCACCAGGAACAAAGGAGCCCCAATGCTTACCATAGCTCTTAAGGGTCGAAGGCGGACGCAACAGCTGAATGTCATGGGCCACCAAAAAACAACAACCCAAAGATTCTATTGTCAACTGTTCAAGAGCCAGGCCGTCAAATTTAAGAGATGAAAATGGGGCAAAGACAGGAAAGGAAACTGAAGAGGAGATGGAACCAAGGGAAGCCAGACAAACCTGCCCCCAGTCAGCTGCATCAGCTGCGGAAACCAAAGGCATTGAGGCAAAATTGGGGCAATCAAGAGCAGAGATACACTCTCCCCTTGAATCTTCTGCAGCACCTTCGGGAGGAGAGGAATCGGAGGGAAGGCATACAGAATGCACGGGGACCAAGAAATCAAGAGTGCTTCCACTGCCCAAGCCTGAGGACAAATCACCTCAGAACAGAACCCAGGGAGAAGAGAGTTGTGAGGAGAAGCAAAAAGATTGATCCAGGGAGTCCCGAATCGAAGACAAAGGTACTGGAGCAGAGGAACAGACAGATTGAACAGAACTGAGGACGGAAGGTTACGGCTCAAGCTGTCCGCATGAAAGTTCAGGAGCCCCTAAATGTAAACAGCCCTTAATGCCAACAGGAGAGACTCCGCCCAGGCACAAATCATGGAAGCCAGCAAATTCCGACACTCGCACTGGGTCCCCCCAGGGCAGTTCATGTAACAACGAGCCACCTGATTGGCGGTACGACCAACAGATTCGCCCCTTGGAGATAAACTTGAAAGAATAGCACCACCCTGCCAAATGCCCGCAAATTCGAGGAGCCGACACTGTCCGCCTGAGACCACTGACCCATGGCCTCCAAGGACCCCAATGCGCCCCCCCCCCATACCCAAAGACTGGCAACTCTCATCAAGAAGATGGGAGGAGGAAGCTGGAAACGCACCCCCTTCTCCAGATTGGGAGAGCAAAACCACCAGTCCAATTCCTGAACCAGAACAGGGGAGAGAGGAACCAGAGCATCGTAATTGGCATGGGAGGGGTCCCAATTAAAGAGATGATTCATCAAGGGCTTGAGGTGCAAGCGAGCCCAAGGAACCACAGCCGTTGTGGCAGCCATCAACCCCTAGACCCGCAACCAAATCCGAGCCGGGACAGAAGGGCTACTCAGCAGGTCCCGCAGAAGAGCCTTTAAGGTAGAGATCCGAACAGAAGGGAGAAACACCACCCCCAACAAGGTGTTGAAAAGTCCCTCGATAAAAATCATCTCTGTCTCCGCACAGGGACAAGATGAGACTGCCAGATTCAGCTTGAACACCTGTCTCGAAGACGATACCTCAGCTATTGAAGTGTAGGAGGACAATGACGTGGAGAGGTGGTGTTTCACATCACACCGACCATCTTCTATTTTTACAGCCTGCAGCCACTGAATGCTGGATAGAGGACCCTGTCACCAATCTAAACAGCAAGCCTGTAGAATACTCGCATTTCCCCTTTAAGGGAGGCCAGTTCATGTCAGGCCCGCCCCGACAAGAAGTCCGTCATTTCACTTACGGAGAAGGTCCTTGAAGCCGAGAGAGACGAGGAGGGTCAGACGTTGGAAGCTGCAGCCAACAAGGAGGAAGACGCGAAAGAAGATAGTGAGGAGAAAAGGAACGCTGCCCTGCCCTAAGAAGACAGGAAGTTCCGAGACTAGACGAAGGACCCGAAGATGGGCAAAGAAACAAAGCAGCGAATCATCCCGCCATGCTCACAGAAGAGCGTGGCTAAGCCAGGTACGTGCTCAGTTCCTGGGACTATTCGGGAGGAGGGAGGCGAAGGGAACGACAGGGGAAGCCACAAACAAGCCCCAAGAGTAGTTACACGCTCTGTCCTCCCTTTTCCCTACAGAGGCAAATGGTGGTGGGTGACCATCCCTTGGGTGAACCCTCACTTCCCTCCCTTATCTGAATAGGTGGTGTGTCAGTCACACTTACCTGTATTTATTCTTTCTTTTGAGGGACTCCAAAAAGATGTCTGTTCTTCCCTGGACAGAGGAAAATGAACCATTACATAGCAGAAGATTAACGGGACAGACACACATAAAAAGAAAGGGGACACCGAGAGAAGACCCAGAAGGACATAAAAGACAATTATTAATAAATAAAAATTATCCAAAGTGTACTATCTCTCTTGCCTGGTCATTATAATCGGCAACAACCCCAGACTCTGGAACATGGCCATCTTTGCCTCCACTGCCAGAAGAGCCTTGGGAAGTGAGGAAGCAGAGACCAGACAATCATCAATATAGGGAAACACATAGAAACCCGGAAGCTGCAAAACCCCCACTGCAGGAGTCAATACCTTAGTAAAAGTCAGAGGAGCAGTAGAGAGGCCGAAAGGCAACACCTGAAACTGGTAATCCACTGCAAACCTCAGGACCTGCTGACTTCCCAGATGAACAGGAACGTGAAAATAGGCGTCTTCTAAGTCGAGAGAAGCCAAAAAAATCACCCTCCTGGATGAGGGGAATGACGGACTGCAAGGTGACCATCTAAAAATGATCCAGCCGCACCAACTTGTTCAAAGACTTGATATTCAGAATCGAGCAGAAGGAACCATCAGGTTTTGGAACCAAGAACAGAGTCGAATAGAACCCCAGGACTCGCTCTGCCTCTGGAACCAGGACAACAGCGCCCTTTGACAGCAAGATATCCACACCCAACAACATGGCAGACCATTTCACGAGGTCTTTTGACAATGAGGTATCCCGAAAACAGTCCAATGGGGGCAGGTCCTGGAACGGAATCTGGTAACCCATATTGAAGACCGACAGGACCCACTGGTCATAAATCAGACTGGACTAACGATCCAGGAACAAATGACGGCGAGCCCCCACCCTGGCATAGTCACTTTAGTCCAGTACCCTGGGGCGGCTGCTGCTGTTGCTGCTGAGGCCAGGATTTATAACCATGGGCCCGACTACAAAAGGGCTGAGAAGAAGACAGACCACCCTGAAACCCCTGTTTTTGGAAAAAGGATTTCTTCTTCGGCACAGTCTGAAAGGGCTTCAACAACTTCTTTTCTTCAGCAGATCGCTGCACCATGGCGTTCAAATTGTCCCCAAAAAGCCGGAGACCATCAAAAGGCAGTTTATGGATCAAGGACTTCTGAGCAGCGTCAAGACACCAAGGCTTGGTCCAGAGAGACCTCCGACCAGCTACTGCCTCCCCGTCAGCCGAGGAGGAGGCCCACAGGGTATCATAGTCACATCAGTCAGAAACTGAACCAAGACCTCCATCTGTGCCAAGATAGGAGTGGGATCCCCCTGATCCTGAAGACAGACAAAGCCTCAAAATCCTTGAAAAGGACCTGCAAGGAATAGGCAGAGTAAGTGCTAGCTTGAATACCAAAATGAGAATCAGCAAAAGAACGTTTCAGAGTGGACTTCAGCTTCCTTTCAACCGGGTCAGCAAGGGAAGCCTCCTCCCAAGACAAAGATGAAGTAGCCATGGAGGACAAAATAGAATGAACTTTAGGAACTTGAGGAAACTGGGCATCGAGCTCCACCAGGCGATAACGTTTTCTCAAAAAGCGAGAAATCCCCTGCTTGTCAACCTCAAGTCACTCAGAATGTCCTTGATGACATCATGAAAGGGCAGGTCATCCACCACTGATGTACTATACTGGAAGTAAAACCCCTCATCAATCAACAACTTAGGAACAAACCCCAACACCTCACGGATATGGACCAACAGATCCGAAAAAACCTTCACCTGGATATACTTCCCCTTAGGGGAATTGTCCATGTCCTCATCATCCTCTAATTTGGACTTTTTAGCAGAAGGCTCAAGCAGCGCAGCCTGTACAGCAGAAATAATTAAATCCTGCAAATCAGACCTGGAAATCTGCAACAGGTCTTCCTCCTGCAGCTCCTGTACATTATTCTGTTTGGACAAAGACTTCGGTGAGGCAAGAATGCACATCTGTACACACTGCCACCTTTCCACGGGCACGCATATTGGTAGAAGTGGTGGGAGGAAGGCCAGTATAGCTTCCTTTGCTGGCATTGGTAATGGAGACGACTCTCGGTCGCATGCTGCTCCCCGCACCGGGGAGGAGCAAGCTTTGGCCTTAAAGCCTGAGTCCACTCCAGCGAATAGACTTAAGGGTATTCTTCTAAACGCTCGCTCAGTCATGAAACACAAATACGAACTTGAACTGTTTCTAAGTACTCATAGCCCTGACATGGTCTTTCTCACTGAGACCTGGACGGGCGCAGCGTCCAGTCCTGATTGGAATATAGCCTTGCCATCAGGATATGCACTACTGAGCCAAGATAGAACAGACAGCAGAGGCGGTGGTATAGCCATTATTTATAGGGAAGCATTGAAGGTTCAGGTTAGGGCAGTAGTGGACCTACACGCTGAAGCAATGCAATTCTGCATTAGGTCAAAAGACGTGATTGTCTTTCAAGGTCTGCTGCTCTATCGGCCGCCGGGCCCCAGAGCCGCCTTTCCATCGGCTCTCCTGTCCCATTTGGAATCTTGTACGGACTCTAAATTTTATTCTATTCTGGGCGATTTCAATTACCATCTGGAGCTCGACACCAATGCTGACACCACCAGACTCCTAGATTGTATGGCAGCCTTTGGCATGCATCAACTGGTTTCTGACCCTACACACACAGGAGGCCACACCCTAAATGGACTGTTTTCTAGCCATCCTGACATCTCATTTTGCAGGGCAGAACATCTCCCCTGACCTGATCATAGAGCAGTATTTTTTGAGGTTAGGGTCAAACCGATGGCAGGGGGTGTTCCCCACAAACCTATCAAGGTCTTGTTTAGGCGATGGAATAAGATAACATGTACCGGCCTAACGGCCGCCCTCGATTATTCCCCTCCAATTTTAGATAGCAAGAATGAGGTGGCAGCAACTCTGTTTAATGACTGGATCCTGGGAGCGATCAATTGTGTCGCTGCCGTACAGGTTGCTACACTTAACAGACGCCCGTCTGGTGCACCTTGGTATGGTCCGGAGCTCAAACGGCTAAAAGTTGAATGCAGAAGGTACGAGCGTCAATGGAGAGTGGACTATAGTAGGGTCAGCAAGGCAGCCTACAACTGTGCCTTGAATAATTATAAACAGGCCATTCTGACTACTAAGAAAGCTTATTTCACCCGGAAAATCCAGGACGCAGGCAATTCTGCCAAAGAACTTTTTAAATCCGTGTCTTTTTTGGCCAAACCCCAGCAGGCTAATCTGTTTAGTCCCGACCAGGCCTTCTGTGATCAGTTAGCAGTCTTTTTTCACAACAAGGTGCAGACAATATACGATGACTTGGCCATCTCATCAAACCTAAAATCCGCATCAGGTAAGCAGCAGATACCGTGTGAAGAGGAGTATCTGCTGTGTTGCCTTACTACCTTTGGTCCCCTGTCAGAAGAGGTGGTAATAGACATCTTAAGATGTATCAAATCAGGATCAGTTACCGATCTCTGTCCCCCGCCAATTATGCATTTGGTGGCGGAAAGGATCAGTTACACCCTCACGTCTTTGATCAATCAAGTCCTGGCTGCCGGGACCTACCCCACAGCTTGGAAGACGGCCAGCGTCCGGCCTATCCTTAAGAAGGCCTCGTTGGAGCCTGCAGAATTTAAAAACTATCGACCAATCTCCGGCCTACCATTGGTAGCCAAAGTAACTGAAAGAGCTATAAACACAATCCTAACTGACTACCTAGACACTAACTACCTGCTTGACCGGTCCCAGCATGGCTTTTGCTCAAAACATTCCACTGAGTCGGCCCTTATTTCGGCAGCAGAGGGAATTCGGGCGGCGGTTGATGAGAGAAGGAGGGCAATTCTTGTCCTCCTTGATCTGTCTGCCGCCTTCGATACCGTTAACCATACGGTAGTGGTGCAGCGACTGAAGGAGGTAGGGATCAACGAGCGGGCTTTGGCCCTCCTTTCCTCGTTCTTGAATGACAGAAAGAAGAGTCTGAACTGGGCGGGTTTACAATCGGGTAACTTCATCTTGCTCTGTGGCGTCCGACAAGGCTCAGCTTTGTCCCCTACCTTGTTTAATGTCTATGTCAGGCCACTGGCCAGAGTAGTCAGGGAACACGGCTTTACCCTCGTGTCCTATGCTGACGATTCACAATTGGTGATATCAGTATCCGACAGACCAGAGCTAGCAGCGGTAAGATTTCATGCCTGTCTGAAGGACGGTATGGAGTGGATGAGCCTGAGCTTCTTAAAGATAAGCACTGAGAAGACAGAAGTCATGGAATTTGGCAAGGGTTCCCCATTATGGAGTACTTTGTGGTGCCCACCAAAGGCTGTGGAGTGTCCTTTACCGGTTAGAAAGGTGAGGAATTTGGGGGTGATTTTTTATGATAAGCTGAATATGTCAGCCCAGGTTAATAGTTTAACCTCATCTTGTTTTCTTTTGCTTAAAACTTTGCGAAAAATCTTCCCCTTCATCCCCCAGGTGCTGCAGAAGATGGTAATGGCTGCTCTCTTTATGTCCAGACTGGACTATTGTAATGCTATGTTCCTGGGCATTGATAAGCACCAGGTCAGTAAGATCCAGTCACTGCAAAATGCTGCTGTCTGTGTCATTCTAAATCTACCCAGGGGTCACCCTACCTCCAATGGAAGAAGGTCATTACACTGGCTTCCGGTTCAGCAGAGAATCGAGTTCAAGGCGCTCTGTTTGGTGCACAAGGCACGGTTTGGAGGGGGTTTGGTGGACTGTCAGGATAGGTTCAGGCCTTACACCCCCTCCCAGGATCTACGTTCGGCCAACCTTGGCCTTATATGCACCTCCAGATTCAGACAGGCAAGATGGGGTGGCCGCTCATTTGCCAGCTGTGCAATTCAATTATGGAACAAGCTACCAGTGGCAATGCGACTTCAACAGAATCTTCCCTCTTTCAGGAAGGCCCTGAAGCTCCGGTTGTTCAACATCCACTAGCTATTAGCTCTCCCCTCTGTCCACGTTCACACACCCTAGCGCCAAGACGCCTCATGGCATTCGAGCGCTTAATAAGCTTCTTTATACTTTACTTTATACTTTATACAGGCACCGGAGAAGAATCTTCATACCCCATAGCAGAAGCAGGTAGAGCAAATACCACACAGGAAGCCACAGAACCAGAAAGTGCCCAGCAACTCCCACTAAATACTGTCACAAAGCAACCAAATCACGTCAAACATGAGATTTGGAAATGCCGATTTGGAAATGCCCTGCTGCCTCCCCCACAGCCATTGAAACAATAATCATGGCCGCGGGAGCTGGATGCCACTAGAAAACCCCTGCACCGGAACGACTCGAAGCCAGATCTCAAAGGAAAGCTCCCCGCCCCAGCCATGCACATGCGCGGGGAGTTCGTTCGGGCAACAGAGCAGGTACGCGATCGACCGGAACCCTGCTAAGGTCAGCATGCATACATTAAGCCTACAGCACCTCGTATTCCCAGGCGGCATTCCAAGTACAAACCAAGCCTGACCCTGCATAACCTCAGAGACCAGACTAGATCAGATGCTAACAGAGCGGAATGGCCATAGTCTATGTAGGTGAATAGAGGAAACAAAAACAGCACAGTAAACCCCCTACGCGACCAGCAGCAGCAGGAAAGACAAGCATTGGCATAGCCAATAGGTCTCGCCTTTGGGACCTTATAAGTGTTTAGCCATGCAACAACAGTTGATGTTGTTGGACCAAAGATATTGTGCTGCATAACTAAATACTTATAAGGTCCCAAAAGAAAGACCTATTGGCTATGCCAATGCTTGTTTTTTTTAGGTGGAAGGGGATTAGTCAAGCGGGATTGGACAAAGATCCCTGCCCTTTTTGTAAGCTTGATGCAGTCACTTTCGCACATTATTCTCTTTTGTGCTTCCTTTGCTACAATAAGACGCAGACTGCTATTTTTGGTTTTCAGAAAGCTGCAGGTTCGTCACATCAGAGATCTGGTGAGAATAATTCTGCAATGTAATAATTTGTTGGCTTGCTGGGCTTTGGCAAAATTCTTGTCCGTTTTATCAGAAAAGCTAGCTATTATAACCATGCTTAAAAAAAGAAAGTTATTTGCTCAGTGCATAATACTGTTGACTGTGGGGATGCAAGCATTTTATACTGTTATGTTTTAAATCCACGAGCGTGAATTTGTATGCAGATGCACACATTTTGCCTCTTGTGCGCAATTTGTTTTCATAAGTCAACTGTTTACTATTGCCAAATTTGTCTAGATAGTAACCCGGTCATTTTTTTTTGGGTCCGGGTCTGGTTGCGTATATAGCCATGTGACTTAGACAGGGGATGGGGGGTCAGTATTGCTACTACCTTTTTAAGTTTTATGTGTGCCCTCTTTTTTTATCTTGAGCACTAATCCGCAGTTCCTTCTTCGGAGATATTGATTTGCATTTGAACATTAGTTGTTTTTTTAAGTGATGTTAATGAATTTTCTAGACTATTGTCTTTTTATTGATATGTTAGGAGATGTGTGGTTTGTATTGGCAATTGGCATGATATTAAACAAATAACAATATATGATAGGCTACTACAAAGTGGCTTCCAGTGACAAGCTAGAGCTGTGAAACAATTAAATAAACAAGGTGTCAGCATCGGAACGTCTACTGCTAGAAGACCAATCAACGTGTGGTATGGCAAGCATCAGACAAATCAAAAGGCAACTTCACTAACAGCAACGTAGTCACTGGAGCAAAAAACAACAAGCATTGGCCGCGCGCGCGGCGGGAGAAGCGGGAGTTGTGTGCGCGCACGGCCAATGCTTTCTTAAAAAAACTAAAGACACCGCGATCTCGCTGTGAAAGCGAAAGTGATCACGATGACGCAGTGCTGCTGGCTGGCCTAGCGCATGGCGGCTGCGCGTGTGCATGCTCATGTGCACGCAAGCGCTAGGCCAGCCAGCAGCACTTAAAAAAGTCACATACAAAATGTCTCTCCGAGCCAGCCCATGCGCTGGGCTCAGCGAGACCTAAAAAAATGACACAGCAAACACCAACGCTCCGAACACTGTGTCAGAGAGTAAAAAGAACAGGCTTGGGCAGGAGGGCCTTTCTTGACTGTCGTTAGGCAGGATTGCCTCACATAATAAGGACTAGGACGAGGAGGACCCATGAGGGGATAATGCAAGACTCACCTGCTGCAACTCCTCGTGGTAGAGTGCCCCACTTACTGAATGAGGTACCTGGCAACTCCTACATCGCCTCAATATGCTGCAACTGTTGGCCTTGCCATGCCGTTGAACCTCCATTAGAACAAGGGGCTTATAAATAATTTTTGCCCGAAACGGGCCGTCATCCGCTATCTTAGACCAAAACGCTCATCGGGAGCATGTCTCAGCATGTACTGACTTCTGCAAGCTCTGTGCTCGTGGCAACTTCGGTGTTCGTTGAGAGCAGAAGCATCATCATACTGGAAGGTGGGGGGGGTCCAAAGCATGATAGTAGCGGATCATGTGGGTTTCTCAACCCCTCCCCACCCTCCAGTTTGCATATCCAGGGAGCTCGGATGTACTTAAATCTCTGCAAAATAGGCTCAAATGACTTAAGACGGAACCTAAGTTACAGGAAACGAATTATTCAATCACCAAATGTAAAGCCATTCTGGCTAAGCTGCGGGAGATATTGGTGGATTTCTGGGAGGTACTCTTTCTGGGAAAGCATGCTCATGCCTATCTGTCTATTTAGAGAAGGGGAGCAACCTGGCAAATAGGGTGACCACCTGACAGGGAGGCCAAGTCTGGACAGAGCACTAAAAATAATTCAGGCCAAAGGGTTGAAATCCAGGACAAACGGTCAAAATCAAGGACAAAAGGTCAATTTTACGGACACATCCAAGGAGAGGACATACCCTCCTACTTTCATAGCCCTATTTATTCACCATGGTTGCCTCTAGGTATGCTACATTCAGGTGGCACATTATGTCCTTGTTCAATAGTAAATTAATGCCCTTGAGCATGGTGTCAGGGGCATCACCTCTATCCAGATTTACCCAAACATTCTCGGGGAGAAAGCAACAGTAACATTTTGACTATGTTTCTAAACATTTGGTGCAGTGCAAGGTTTTCCCCTGACCAAAACCTGATCCTGACCGATAACTGACACACAAAATGAAGGTGCACTTTGCACATAAGTCCTACATGTCTTCATGATGTAGAGAATCTTTGTTATAGAATTTTTGGTTTCTCGCAGAGAATGTTCACTAAAACGGAATGAAAATACTTTAAATGTTTTGTTTATATATATAAACGATCATTAATGAAATTCATTTATTAATTCAAATTAGTTAAAGATAATAAAGTGATATAGATTATGAAGTGACCAACATGTATTAATAACGATTTTATACTTTGTTATCACTAAAGGATTTATTAACATCTGCAAATGTGTATTTTGCCTTAAAAGACTTCTCTCAATTTCACTACCAAAGCTTTACACGTGATGCAGAAACATGTTCAATTTTGTGTGTATAACGGTTAAAAAATGTTGTTCTTTACTCTAAAGGATCCTTATATGAGTAGGATGCTGAATTAGGTTGAACGGAAATGGTTTATCAATGTATGCATTAATGTCACATGTATATATTTTTGAAAATTGTAGTATGTAGTCATATCTTTCATTGCGCAGTGTGATGAATAAATGCGTATTAATTAATTGAAGGCAAATTAACTAAAATAACTAAAGAAACTTATGCCCAAAGTATGTTTAAATATGCACACCTATATAATTTTGGGCATTATTGATTTCATGTCTTAACTTAGCAGGATTTCACTCAAAAGGGCTGAATGTTTTTCTCCTGGGAACCATTTGTGCTCAGCATTTTCTACTGACTTGCTTTTCTTGCAGGTATTTTCACATTTGTTACTGTTAAAATGATACTTTTCTGTAACAATGTTAGTTATTTTGCTTGGGAATGAATGGCAAACGACTAGTACATGGGAAACCGGTGAATAAACAAAGGACTGTTGTATTCTGTCATGAGTGTGGGACTGACAGATGTTTCCATCACCAGTATGAGAAATTTTCTTCATTTTGCCAAAGGTGTACCATATGGATCAATACAAATGTTGCAACAAATACAAAGGATTCCGATTGATGAAGCAACCATGGTGAGTTGCCACTGAATGTATCATTTCATTATCTTTATTCGGATATGCATTATCCATAAAAGTACAAACATTACTCATAACCACATACATAGTCCATCATCATTAAAATATTAAAAATAAGACTCATCATTAAAACTAATCAATTTAAATATTACTAAATTATCCATAACTTGATATCATCGACGATGTTAAAATGACAGTGTGCAAAGTACAAATATTTCACGGAAGAGCAGCTAAAGACGGGCATATCCTTAAATCTCAGAAAGGTTACAGTTAGCAGCATTAAATGAAAGTGCAGGTGTGCATAGTACAAAATGTAAATACAAGCAATACAAAGTCCAAAAATACATATAGTACAGCCTAATCCAGCAATCATCAATTCATAGAAAAACGTGAGCGGATGGCCATTTTCAGGAAGGTGCACACTCGATATGTTATATCATCATCTTTAAGCTGGAAAATAATTTTGTATGCAACCTTATAATCCGTTGTGCCCTTTGCCCTGAAAAACGGTATCAATAACTGCATACTATATTTTTGATAAAAGAGCAAAAGAACAGAAAGTGTAACATAGACTGTTTCCCTAAGTTACCACATGGGCAAACCAAGTTCTCAATATTAGGTTGATAACCTATAGGGAAGCACAACAGATACTTTATTGAGCCCGATCTAAGACGAAAAAAAAGGCTTCGCTCCCAGCGAGTAATATCTCTTAAGAGATAACTAATAGGAGAGCATAAAGGAGATCCGCCCTCGTCTGTCATTAAAATATATTGTTTCACAGATACTTTGGCGGATTCCTGGGCATATCTCGCATCCCCGTAATATTGATATAAAACTTTGCGGATAGTCTTTCCATCAATTCCATCTAGTTGCTCAGGATTATTAAAAATATGCTCTAAATTGACCGCAGTCAAATTTGCCCGTACTTGGGCCAGCCAAGGGATATCACCGCCCTTATCACATTTTAGACAATCTGCCAGAATCTCCCTTGTTAATAAGGCTGCTGGATTTTTCCAAACCTTTAGCCAAAATAAAACAGGGCAGGACCTAATGTAATCTTCCAAGTATGGCATTCTTAACTCGTTATGGCATACAAAGGTGGACGATGATATTGGTAGGCCCAAAAGTCTCCTGCAAAATCTGTTTTCTTCGGCCTGGACACTTTTCAAATTTATATGGCCCCAAATTTCAGCCCCATAGGTCATAATTGGTACACATTGTGTCCTATAGATTTTAAGTAGGGACAGTACCACCTCAAATCTTTTTGGTTGGGGGAGATTTATTACTGAGTTTATGGCTCTTGAAAATTTAGTCCGTCCATAAGCCAAATGTGGTGTCCAGGACCCATTATCAGAGAATTGTAAGCCCAAATAAGGGAAAGTGCAAGTGCATATCAAAGAATCAGGGCCCAAGGTAATAGTATTAATGGAACGTTTCTTAGGGCCACAACACATTAAAAAAGATTTTTTTAAATTTGTGCAAAGATCCAGTTTATTCATAAAAACTGCAAATCCCCTAACTAAAATTCTCAAGGCATTAGGTGTTCGGCCCATTAAAACAGCATTATCTGCATATAGTAAGGCGGTCAGTTTGTTACCATTAATTATAGGGACATCGGTGGTTTAGTTAGACAGGACATTATAAAGTTCATTAATATGTCAAATAAATAAGTGGGGCGAGAACGCAACCTTGTCTAACGCCTCTCCCAACCACTATGTCTCCTGACACTGCCCCATCCATACTTATCCTTACCCGGGCCCTTAAGTCCCTATGCAGATATGCTAAAAAATACACCAAATCTTTATCTAACCCATAAAGATTACCTTGGACGAGGATGAGCAGACGGATTTGATAGAGCAGACCTCTCAGGCTGCTGAGGTGCTCAGATGACTTTGGACTTATCTGCAACTCTATGTAGAACATTCCTTGGACTCCGACCCAAACTATTACCCCAAAACCCTTCACTCTGAGAATGGATTTTTATAGATATTTCCCTTATCCCAACACTATCCCTAGAGTGTGGGTTTAGGTCAACACTTTTCCTTGGATTTGCTGAAGACTCGTGACAGAGCTTTCACAAAATTATTCTGATTGTATAAATTGTCCTCTTGTGCCCTATCCCTATTGCATTCTGTAGATTTGCTACCCTCTGAACTTGAGCATAATTGAGTCATCTGTACTGGCCTCAAGATAGATTTCTTATGTATAAAACTGAGCATTTCAGACTTTCCTCTGTTCATCAGAAATGAATGCTATTGTTTTGTATCGCGGTGACTGAGCCATTCATTTGTCTACTTCTTGTCCGTTTGAACTTTTTCTGAATGCTTGGCCTTCCAGTCGCCATATTGTATCTTTATAGCCTGGTCTTAAGAGTGATCTATCTTCACCTGATAACCAATTTGAAATAAACACCCTTGAATTGTCTACTGGTTCCGGTTACTTATTGTGTAGTCAATTGTTTGCACTGTTGATTAAATCTGCTTGGACTGAACTACTAACTCTCTTTCCCCTCAGTGCAACTGATAAAGATTAATTGGAGGACCAAGTAAGCAAGTAAGTGAATGTGAGTATATGATCCAGTAAACGAGATATATCCTCAACATCCAGTGGGCCCACAAATTGGTCATTTAATCTGCTGGATCAAATCTGGTAGCACGTCGGATGGTTCTGCACACTGACATGAGAGAGTTAGGGTGGCCAATCTAGAATCTGCCCAAGCCTAGCCCAAACCCAATGCCCATGGTTCGGTTGGAGGACTGATGGACTATCACAGATGCGGAGACGACTTGTAGCAGTGGAGGAGTGTGAGTATTAATAGGGTTGCATCTTGTAATTGCGTATACTTAGATTGCGGTGTCTTATAATGGTTCTGCAAAGTCATGTGAAGTTTTTTAAGTTGATGTGTGAATGTGGAGCTTAATGCAAAAAAGTTGAAGTGGTTATCAGGGAAGATTGTTTATGTGCAGGAAGGACGTTTTGCAACTTCAATGTCGGCTGCTTAATGCAGCACACATAGACGATGCAAAATGACATTTAAAAAAAATTATTGTTTATGTGCAGGAAAGGAGACCTTCCTGTATATACACAATCATTGGCCTTTTGCTGTTTTCATGTGTGCTGCACAACGCAGCACACATGGAAACAGCAAAAACAAGGAGAAATGATATATTTCTCCTCGTTGCGCCAGGGTGAGAGCAGGTTTTCCCTGGTCTTATTTCTGGTGCTGCCTCAGAATCGATGGGTGTTGTGGTGCAATGCCCACAGCAACACCCATTACCCTCACCTTTCAAGTTAAGCATAGCGTGAAGGGGGGTCTTATTTACAAGGCAGCGTTAAGCCACATTAGGTGGCTTAACGCTGCCTTGTAAATAGGGTGAAGCCCATATTGTTAAAATAGAAAACTTGAACTCTTCTCGTTGCTGTGTTGACCTATGCATCATCCATTTTATCTCTGTCCTCTTTGCCAGCCCCTGCTCTGTCCTTGGCACTCCCCTTGTCAATTGTGTGTAAAGAAACAAGATTGGGGTATTGCAAACTATGTATACATGCAGAGGCAGCACAAAAGAACAGCTGGCATCTGCTCGGAGTTTCCTGACAATGGTTAATCCATAAATAAAGTGTACATAGATAGCGTATCTTGTTATGCAGCCCCAAGACTCAAAGTTGCTTAAACACCAAAGCTGTTGGTGTTTATATTACCTCATTGTGCGTGTCTTTCTCAAGCTCTATTTACACCATTGGGTGTCCTCTGGTTGTGATCTTTTCCTATAAAAGCCCATGCAATCATTGCTCAGTGTGCTTCCTCCTTGATTCAAAAGTTGGTCGCACTCTGCTCGTCACACCAGCAAGTTGCCCCAAGGAACTGTGGTAGATGTAGTGGTGACGGCGAGTACGCCTATGCCACGATGTATGTAGAAAAGTATGTGTATGCATTAGCCATCCCTGGACACATTGTTTCGAGGTAGTTGCCTCTCGTCAGCAGGGAGCAGGTCAGTGTAAAGGGGTGCCGCGTGGACTGCCAAAATGTAATTAAAACAGGTGAAGTACCTCTCATGGCGTGCAGGTGCAGGTCCAAGGCTCGTCTGCCCGTTGGCTCAAGGGAGCCGTAATAAATGATTCAAAAGTTGGTCGCACTCTGCTCGTCACACCAGCAAGTTGCCCCAAGGAACTGTGGTAGATGTAGTGGCGACGGCGAGTACGCCTATGCCACGATGTATGTAGAAAAGTATGTGTATGCATTAGCCATCCCTGGACACGTGTTTCGAGGTAGTTGCCTCTCGTCAGCAGGGAGCAGATCAGTGTAAAGGGGTGCCGCGTGGACTGCCAAAATGTAATTAAAACAGGTGAAGTACCTCTCATGGCGCGCAGGTGCAGGTCCAAGGCTCGTCAGCCCGTTGGCTCAAGGGAGCCGTAATAAATGATTCAAAAGTTGGTCGCACTCTGCTCGTCACACCAGCAAGTTGCCCCAAGGAACTGTGGTAGATGTAGTGGCGACGGCGAGTACGCCTATGCCACGATGTATGTAGAAAAGTATGTGTATGCATTAGCCATCCCTGGACACGTGTTTCGAGATAGTTGCCTCTCGTCAGCAGGGAGCAGGTCAGTGTAAAGGGGTGCCGCGTGGACTGCCAAAATGTAATTAAAACAGGTGAAGTACCTCTCATGGCGCGCAGGTGCAGGTCCAAGGCTCGTCAGCCCGTTGGCTCAAGGGAGCCGTAATAAATGATTCAAAAGTTGGTCGCACTCTGCTCGTCACACCAGCAAGTTGCCCCAAGGAACTGTGGTAGATGTAGTGGCGACGGCGAGTACGCCTATGCCACGATGTATGTAGAAAAGTATGTGTATGCATTAGCCATCCCTGGACACGTGTTTCGAGGTAGTTGCCTCTCGTCAGCAGGGAGCAGGTCAGTGTAAAGGGGTGCCGCGTGGACTGCCAAAATGTAATTAAAACAGGTGAAGTACCTCTCATGGCGCGCAGGTGCAGGTCCAAGGCTCGTCAGCCCGTTGGCTCAAGGGAGCCGTAATAAATGATTCAAAAGTTGGTCGCACTCTGCTCGTCACACCAGCAAGTTGCCCCAAGGAACTGTGGTAGATGTAGTGGCGACGGCGAGTACGCCTATGCCACGATGTATGTAGAAAAGTATGTGTATGCATTAGCCATCCCTGGACACGTGTTTCGAGGTAGTTGCCTCTCGTCAGCAGGGAGCAGGTCAGTGTAAAGGGGTGCCGCGTGGACTGCCAAAATGTAATTAAAACAGGTGAATTACCTCTCATGGCGCGCAGGTGCAGGTCCAAGGCTCGTCAGCCCGTTGGCTCAAGGGAGCCGTAATAAATGATTCAAAAGTTGGTCGCACTCTGCTCGTCACACCAGCAAGTTGCCCCAAGGAACTGTGGTAGATGTAGTGGCGACGGCGAGTACGCCTATGCCACGATGTATGTAGAAAAGTATGTGTATGCATTAGCCATCCCTGGACACGTGTTTCGAGGTAGTTGCCTCTCGTCAGCAGGGAGCAGGTCAGTGTAAAGGGGTGCCGCGTGGACTGCCAAAATGTAATTAAAACAGGTGAAGTACCTCTCATGGCGCGCAGGTGCAGGTCCAAGGCTCGTCAGCCCGTTGGCTCAAGGGAGCCGTAATAAATGATTCAAAAGTTGGTCGCACTCTGCTCGTCACTCCAGCAAGTTGCCCCAAGGAACTGTGGTAGATGTAGTGGCGACGGCGAGTACGCCTATGCCACGATGTATGTAGAAAAGTATGTGTATGCATTAGCCATCCCTGGACACGTGTTTCGAGGTAGTTGCCTCTCATCAGCAGGGAGCAGGTCAGTGTAAAGGGGTGCCGCGTGGACTGCCAAAATGTAATTAAAACAGGTGAAGTACCTCTCATGGCGCGCAGGTGCAGGTCCAAGGCTCGTCAGCCCGTTGGCTCAAGGGAGCCGTAATAAATGATTCAAAAGTTGGTCGCGCGCCGTGAGAGGTACTATACCTGATAATTTTTTGGCAGTCTACTTGGCACCCCGCATACTTACCTGCTCCCTGCTGACGAGAGGCAATTACCTCGAAACACGTGTCCAGGGATGGCATTTTAACTATATACTCGTGGCATAGGTGTACCCGCTGCTGTCACTACATCCTCCAGAATCCTATGGGGCTATTTGCTAGTATGACGAGCGGTGTGCGACCCACCTCGCATTTTGTATTTAAGCTCCCTGAGCCATGGGTTGACGAGCCCGGATCCCGCACCCGCGCGCCGTGAGAGGTACTATATCTGATAATTTTTTGGCAGTCTACTTGGCACCCCGCATACTTACCTGCTCCCTGCTGACGAGAGGCAATTACCTCGAAACACGTGTCCAGGGATGGCATTTTAACTATATACTCGTGGCATAGGTGTACCCGCCGCTGTCACTACATCCTCCAGAATCCTATGGGGCTATTTGCTAGTATGACGAGCGGTGTGCGACCCACCCCGCTTTTTGCTTCCTCCTTGAGTATCCCTTGGTGCTTGTTGGACGAGGCCCCCGCTCATGAGTGTTAATAAATGATCTGATCTTTACTTCACTCCAGTGTCGATTCTCCTTATTTGTTTGAACCCGTGGACCAAGGGTGACCCTGAACCAGTGTGTCTGGCAGAGGGCACACTTCCACAAATTGGCATCTGAACATGGGGCCCCATCAAAGGTCTGCAGTTGGACCGGGGAAGGAGATCGTGTCGGTGAGAAGAACTTTACTAAGTACCACCTGAGGAGACTAGTTCTCGTGGCCAAGGTGATTCTTTCGGCTTCCCGACTTTGATCTTCCCGGCGGCTGCTGACCTTGACTGGGGCTTCCGGACGGCTATTTAGAATTGATCATTTGATCACGGAGGATCGACAGGTGGGAGTTGAAGACTACGAATAGGTTGGATTGTATTGAACCGGTTTTTGTTTGTTCGGTATTTGTTTAATTGACATTTGCAAATGTTAATACCACAGGTAATGTGAGAGACTTCTCTCGTAATTTCTGTCTGAAGAGTTATTATTTATATATTATAACTATGCCTGTGTTTAGTAAACTATGGAAATGTTGTTGTTGCTGCTGCGATAAGCAGCGCATTTTAGAAGAAAGTCAGCCGGTGCCCCCAGAAGGTATGTCGAATTTTAAAACGTATGTTAAACATGGTATTTACTTGTCCCATCATATATAGTGCATTGTGGAACAAATATACAAAAGAGGATCCCTAATTTCAATGGCCATTAGAGGGGACGATGGACCCTCATAAACTCGAGTACTTAGAAAAAGAATTGTTTGCTTGAAAAGTTAGACCAGCTATGTTTGACAGTTTGCATATGTGGAGGAAAGGAAGTGAAGGAGCGGCAGCTCAAGGCAGAGAAAAGGAGAAAGAAACAGGAAAGGAAGACAGTTTATCAAAAGTTTAAGGAATTAAAGGATAAAGAATTTCAGGAAAATATAGACTGTTTAGCTCGAGAACATACATTGACAACATCTAAAGAATATATTGTTAGGCCAGCAGCGACAGCCCAGACCCACCATGATGATGTTGACTCAGAAACTGACGGATTATTGATTGAATGCCCCCCACCCCATACGCACCTTTGGCACTCCCTCTCCCTGGACCACCAAATCCTGTACTTACTGTGCCGCAGCCCCCACCTCCTTCTCCAATGATTGTACAACCCCCTACTTTTCCACCTGTGCAGATTCGTCCCTTATCCCCGCAATCCCAAGTTGACGCACCTGGACCGGCAGCTGGTCCCTAACCTATCCCAGCTCACCAAATTCTCCGCTCTGCCATACCTCAACTACGCCAAGATTTAATAAAACAGATAGTATTGAGTTGGCTAAATGATCCGGAAATGGAGACAGGAGAAATGATAGACCAGATACAAGATTTTTCTGAAGGCGAGCTCCTTTGTCTCATAAACAAACTTTCTTACCAGTTTTTAGCCCAATGGGAAATGATTACAGGAGAAAATGGTCCGTATGATGTTAGAGCCATTAATCGGCTGTGCCAGGTAGGGGCCGTCCCTCTAGGAAGGGTTAATACCACCATAGCAACAATAATGCGGCACTGTGATGAACTTTTTGCCTCTCCCCAGATAAGACCTATGAGGGCCACACCCCAGTTTATTCCCGAGAGAGGGAACACAAACAATGATGATCCTAACAGAACCCATTTCATGTATAATTGGATATATACCCCCTGGAAAAGGACAGATGTTCTGCCTCTGAAAGCCTCTTTACCTGATATTCAAAAGAATCCCAGAGGTTTTTATGATGAAGATCAGGCAGCTATTGACTCTTGTGTTATGACGCTAGCTGACATTGGTATGTTTTTCGGCATGATCTTACGGCCGGATATGTAGCGACTCACCCGGAAACAGAATCATGTTGTTGAGTTAGAAGGAGATTGGACAGCAATATTAGCAGCTGAAGCTGATAGGAAGCCTGGTAAAAAACCTAATCAGCTCATACTGGACCTCCCTGGCAACATACTAACTTATATAAAGACGATAATTCTGGCATGGAAAATAGATTGGACGCTCCTTACTGCTTGTCAGCAAAGACAAGGCGAGTCCATCCCTGATTTCTTTACTCGCTTTGAGGAAGTTTCTTCTAATGTATGTAATAGCCCTATTCTTCCTGTCCTTAAAAGAGGGGATGGAATACAGGATAAACGTTTATGGATTTGTGATTGCTTTGAGAGAAAGTAACAAGATAGTAGTCCCTCAATATCCCGTTGTTTCTCAGGTAAAGTTAATACACCTGTGGGATTTTCTGGCATCCCCGTTCAAAGCCCTACTCACAACAACTGAATGTTAGTACAAGGATCGCCAACATTTTATGTAACAAAAGTCACTAGTGATGAAAAAGTGACCACCCTATCCAAGAGTGTCAGTAGTGATCACATTGGTGCATTAGCCAGGGTTTTCAGCAGTAATGAAAAAAAAGGCTTTGACAATTTGTACTGAAATATTATATGGGTACTAGATGCAAACAATAGCTGCAATACTCCCTTGCGCCAAGATATAATTATGAGTAATACATATCTCCAACTGAAATAATAGCTGTAAGAACATTTTCAAAATGTCAACTATTTTTCTGTAGACATCAGTTTATGAGTTGTCAAAATACAAGAGAATGCATGAGTTTTATTTTTAAAATACAGGTTGGACTGCACACAGGAGAGCTACTCACAGGTACCTGGTGATCTACTGGTAGCTCAGGAGCCACTCATTGGAGACATAGCAATGCAGTAGAAGGGTGCAAACAGACTACAGCGAAATTATTGCATCTCTTAGCCTCCTTGGGACAAAGTATCTCTTTTCCAATTACAGTATTGTCAACAGAAGGTTACCTATTTAGGTCTCCTCCTGTCGAAGGGGGTAAAACGCTACACCAACATAGGATATCATTGGTGCAGAACTTGCAGAAATCACTGACTCACTGACACTGTGCATTTATTCCCACATTTTTCACTAATTACATAACCCCTGCTTGCTTTAATATTAAAGCACGTATGCATGCCGCTTCCTTGGACTAATCAGTGTGAAGCTGTCCTTTTGCAATTGAAAAGTGCTTTATGTAATGCTCTTGCTTTAGGTAAAACGTGATTATTACAAATTTGTGCATGCAAAAGATGGTTTCAGCTTGGCACGGTCCCATGTAGGAAGGAATAGGTCATGTGCATATTTCTCCTCCACGTTGCACCCCACTGTGATAAAGCAATCTGAAATGTATATTTAAGGTCACAATTTGACAGTTATGGTACCACATTTAATGGATATATAAAAATAAAAAAAATCTGACTCAGCACCTGACTAGTGCGAATTTAACAGGGTATGAGTTGACACTTTTTGCTCCAGACATCACTCTGAAATGCTGTAACATTTTGAATCCACCCACTGTACTGCCCCTTTCTGAGTCCCAACAAGATGAGAAGCATGATTGCATATTTATTACTGAGAAGGAGACTAAGGGACAGGTAGACCTGACAGACACCCCTAAATCTGACCCACTAGGGGAACTGTTCGTGGATGGTATATGTTACAAACTACCTGATGGCTCGCGGCCTATACAGTTACTCTCTTGAAATCTGTGGTTGAGTTACGTAAAATACAACAAATGTCAGCGCAATCTGTGGAGCTGACAGCTTTGACTAGAGCCTGTGAATTAAGTAAAGATTTGGCTGTGAATATCAATATATATGCCCTTGGAGTTGCCCACGCATTCGGATGACTCTGGGAAAAAAGGGGCTTTTTGACTTTGCATGGTGGTAAGATACAGTATGAGGAATGAATAGTAAAGTTACTGGATACCTTGATGTTACCAAAAAGAGTTGCCATTTTTTTTTTTTTTAGTTTAGTGTTTTATAGAGTGCAAACTTGACCTGTTAGGGTATCAGAGCACTTTACAGGAGTCATAGAGTTATACAACAGGCTTAGCATCACATAGTATACATACAGTGCTGGAAATAAGACGGATAGAGAGACACGTATGTACAGTTTATATTTACAATTACACAAGACAGGGCCCCGGGTATCTTGGGGAGAGACTAGGTAGACAGGGGGGAGGCAAAAGACGGAAGTTAAACAGGGTCTCAGTGGTGGTTGATGGCAGAAGTTAAAATAGGAATTTACCCATAAGGAAGGTTTTGGCTTCCTTCTTGAAGCGTGCCAGAGAAGGGATTCTTCTAATGGCGGGTGGGAGAGTGTTCCATATTCTTGGTGCGGCCCAGGAGAAGGCTCGAATGTATTTTTTTTTTGTCCCGAAAACGTGCAGGTTGGAGCAGGAGGTCTCTAGCGGACCGGGAGATTCTGCTTCCTCCAGATATCACAAGTTTCTGTGCAAGATATGCAGGGGAATTTGCATATAGAGCCTTGTGTGTGATGCATGCCAGCTTCAGCTGTATTCTGGCCTCGAGAGGAAGCCAGTTCAGAGCTTTCAGGTGTGGAGAAATGTGGTTGAACTTCCTTGTGCCAGTAAGTAGTCTGGCGGCCGCGTTGAGGCAGGCTTTCAAGGGTGCCAGGTTTGTCATGGGTAACCCAGAGAGGGTGGAACAGCCATATTTCAGTCTAGAGATGACAAGTGCTTGGACTGCCATTTTTAGGTAGAGAGCGTCGAGGAAGGGTTTCAGTTTCCTTAGGTAGCTCAGGTGGAACCTGGCGGATTTAGCCATCGAGTTGATGTGATCTCGCATGTTTAGATTTCAGTCCAGGGTTACTCCCAGAGATTTGGCTGATTCCACTATGGTCGGTGGGCAGTTTAAGTCTGATAGACTTTATCCATAACTGAAGCTCAGGGTTGGTTTTTGTAAGGGAAATTAGGAGAAATTCTGTTTTCTTTGCGTTGAGTTTAAGTTGATTGGAGGCAAGCCATTGGACAGTCAGTTTCAGGGCCTCATTCAGGGAGAGAATCTCCACGAGAGAAGAGGCTTTGATGTAGATCTGTGTATCGTCCGCATAGATATGGTAGGAGATATTTGTGGTGCGTAGAACATCGGTAAGTGGTTCTAGGTAAAGGTTGAAGAGGGTGGGGGACAGGGTTGATCCTTGAGGGACTCCTACCGTGACCGGAGAGGGAGCAGACAGGTTACCGTTAATTAGGAATCTCTGTGATCGGTTTTGTAGGAAGGATCTAAACCATTCTAGAACAGAGCCATTCAAGCCCATCCTGAGTTTGAGGCGTTCAAGTAGTATTTCATGGTTGACTGTGTCGAAGGCTGAGGATAGATCTAGGAGGATTAGGAGACAGGTTTTGCCTTGGTGAAGGGCTTGGAGGGCATCATCAACGATGTGGAGCATGGTGGTTTCAGTGCTGTGCCCAGGTCTGAACCCAGATTGGAAGTCATCTAGTAGGTGGAAGTTGTTGATGTGTTGACTTAGCTGTTGTTGCACACACTTCTCCAACACTTTGGCTAAGAGAGGGATGTTAGAGATAAGTCTGAAGTTGTTGGGGAGGCTGGATCCAGTGAAGTTTTTTTCAAAATGGGGAGGACTTGGCCGGCTTTCAAAGAATCGGGTATCGATCCCTGCCGTAGAACGGCGTTAATTATTGCAGTCCAGCTAGGAATAATTGATTGGGCAACAGCAGCTAGGCAGTTGGAGGGGAGTGGGTCATTAAAATGGTTATTAGGGTTTAAGGTGGATAGGATTTTTGAGACGGAGTCTTCTTCATAGAATTTGAAGTCGGTCCAGTGTGCTTGATTTTTAGGTGAAGCCAGAGGGGGCGGCGTGGAAGAAGGTAGGTCAGGAAGGGGTTGAGAGTTTCTCCAGTATTGGGGTATCTTTCATAGATTCACATGCCTGAATCATTCCCCGTTGACGGTACATAAAAATAGCAATATACATGCATATAGAAACCATATCATAGGTAACCTAGAACCAGGAATTAAAGTAGCCAGAAGTCAAAAGGAAAAAAATCCTCCACTTTCATGACTCGTCCAAGTCATTATATATAGTCCAAACGACAGCCAATCAGGTGACAGCACCCTCCAGAATGTTCTCCTCAGAGGCTCAGTCTCTCAGATTTTCTACCACACGCCGTGTGAAGGGAGTCTCCCTGAGCTCTGCTCAGTATTTCTCTGGTTTCTTCAGAAATTCTTCATTTTATGATGTCTTCTTCAAAGAAATCTCTCTTTCGACCTTGTGAATCTTGTGGGAAGCTTCGGCTGTTTTCAGAAGATCCCCACAAGAAGTGCATTTACTGCTTGTATCCTGACCACCAGGTATTAGACTGCAAGATCTGCAGAACTTTCCCACAAAAGACTCTGAGGGACAGAGAGGGGCGTCTACTTCTGTGGCTACAGAAGATTAAAGATCAGGACAATCCCTTATCTGAAGTTGGGAGTATTGCCTCTGTCAAGACTATTTCCTCTAGGAAGAGTACAGCTGACACGGATTTATCTTCTCCTGGGGCTAAGGTGTCGAAAAAACAGTACACTTCTAAGAGTGCTGAGCTGCCTTCTACTTCAAAAAAGGCTCCTCCACCTTCTAAGAGTAAAACTCTTCCATCTACGCCCCCCGAGAAAGACTGTGAAGTCTCAGGCTTCAAAACAAGTTTCTGACAGAGATTTACCTCAGAAATGGGGTCCCTCGTCGACGAGCTCGACGACGATGTCTTCGTCGACGAAGCCTACCGTCGGTGCGACGACGACGTCGACTGCTACTTTCTCGTCGCCGAAGCCGCAGATGATAATGTCGTCGGCATCATCGCCGTCGACGCTGGTAAGGTGAGATCTACCGTTGACGTTCCATCGACGATGAAGATTAAAAGAGTCTCGTCGACGATTGCCTCATCGACGGCTGCCTCGTTGACGGCCGCCTCGTCATCGAGGGCTGTCTCGTCGACGATCACTTCATTGACGTCCGCCTCATTGACGCCTACCTCGTCGACTCTACGACTGTCGTCATGCATGGCTCTTCAGGTTTGGTCTTCGTCTACGCCCAGAACATCATCTACATCGTCTACGACACTGTCTACACAGTTGCCTCTGTCGACAGCAACGCCTTCTTTGCTACAAAGATGTGGATCTTCCTTGGAGGTTCTCTCTCCAATTCACACTTCCCCGTCTAAGGTTCCTCTTGTGTTACCTGAGCAGTTGCTGGATTATGAAGAGGATGATGAGGAATCGGATGAGGGTGATAGGTACTGCCAGGAGCCCTTCTGAGCTCTTCATTAAATATCAAGATGTGAATCAAGAAGATGATTTCTGCCAGGAGACTGTTCCTTCAGCTCCAGATCCAATTCCTGCGGCCCAAAAGCCTTTGGCTCTTCTAAATAATCTGCAATACATGTTGGACGATTATTATCGCCTTTTCCCTCCATCTGAATCGGCTTCCTCTATACCACCCTACACCTGTTCCTCAACCTTCATCAGCATTGAGGTCGCCCAGACCACATTCTCCGGTACCTTCGCATCACTCTCAGGACGCTCACACCACAGATGACGATAGGGAGGAAGGAGAACTGGATGACACATCACTCCTTACGGAATGGGACGACTACCAGATACAAACTCGGTCTCCATCTACTCCTGCTCCGGTTGACTCTCCTCCAGTTGACATCGGAGGTTTTCATCTTCTCATTGAGAGGGCAACACAACGGTTCCTCCTTCCTATGGAAACAAAGAAGGATGATTTTTTCCTTTACGATTTTAAAGATCAACCGAGGAAACAAATACGGTTGATTCCTATTATTGACTTTATTTGGCAGGAAGGACTAAAGGTTATGAAAGCTCCTGCTTCTATTACTGCGTCCTGCCCCTCTTCAAGAAGAAATACAAGGCCCCAGACAATTCACCAGCATGTCTGATAGGTCAGCCAAAGGCAGATTCCGTTATCGCCCAAGCAGCTCAACGACGAGCGCGTAATCCCTCCTCTCCGCTGTCAGCTCCTCCTGATTGGGATGGGAGACGTCTGGACGCTATTGGAAAAAAAGTTTCGACTATGGCAGCAACAACCGTCCGTGCAGCTAATTCACTTGCTATCTGAGGCCGATACGATAGACAGATGTGGTCAGACATTTCTCCCTACATCGACATGTTGCCTGAGCCCTCTAAGTCTGAGGTGCTCAAAATTCTTCAGGAGGGGGAACGAATCTCGGCTGAGATTATTGATCAGCTGTGGATGTTGCGTCTACGGGTTTTCGACAACTGACAGGTGCTGCAGTCCTGCGGTGACAGGGCTGGCTAAAAGCTACATCATTTTGCCAGGAGGTTCAGGCTAAAATAATTGATATGCCTTTTGACGGCGAGTCTCTTTTTGGTCAGCATGTTGACGAGGCCGTCCAGGCCATTAAAAAGGATACAGAGACAGCAAGATCTCTCGGTACTCTTCAATTTCGGAAACCACCTTTTCGTGGCGCTAGAGGCCTTGGATCCTTCTCTGGTCGAGGAGGCTATAATCAGCAAAGACAATACCAGTCCTATAAGAGAAACCAACGTTACTCTTCTCAGCGTCAACAATCCTTTAGGAAACAACCAACTACATCTTATTCACAAAACAGAAGAAAGTCTTCCTACCGCGGACGTGATACGTCTAAGAAGCAGTGACACCTGCCACCTGCTCTACCGCTTACCCCTTTAAAAGTTGGAGAAAGAATCTCCCGTTTTTACTCAAACTGGTCAGCTATAACAACAGACAAATGGGTCTTGGACATTGTGGCCAGAGGCCATGTCCTAGAATTTGGAAAACTTCCTCCAAATTCTCCTCCCAAAGGACCACCTCCAGCTCACCTAACAGAGGTTTTTTCCCAAATAAATTTGATGTTACGAAAAAGAGCAATAAGGTAGTTCCTCAGTTGCAAAGAGGAACCTGTTTCTATTCCAGATTCTTTCTAATAAAAAAGAAATCGGGAGAATGGCGCCCCGTTTTAGATCTTCACTCCTTCAACAAATATCTAAAAAAGTTATCCTTCTGGATGCTGACTCTTCAAGAAATCCTTCAACTCCTCACTGCGAGGGATTACATGACCATTCTCGACATCCAAGACGCTTATTTTCATGTACCAATTCTCCCCAGACACACAAAGTTCTTGAGGTTCAGAGTGGCTGGCAGGGACTTCCAGTTCACAGTCCTTCCTTTCGGACTACGTTCCGTACCCCGTGTCTTTACCAAGGTCTTAGCACCGGTGGAAGCACACTTTCGACTGGAGGGAATTCAAATCTTTCCTTATTTAGACGATTGCCTTATCAAGGCAAATTCTTTCACAATCGCAAATGCCCATACTCAGAGATGTCTGTCTCTTTTCCAATCTCTGGGCCTCTCTGTCAACTTTACAAGTCTCACCTCGTCCCATCACAAAGGAGAACCTTCTTCGGACCCACCATAGACACTCTGCTGACACAAGCCTTTGTCTCAAACGAAAGGCAACTGAAACTTAGCAAACTCGCCCAATTGTTGCGATCAAGAAGGTGCGTTTCAGTCCGGCAGTTCAAGTCATTTCTGGGGATGCTTTCATCCTGCATTCCCCTGGTCCCCAACTGCCGTCTCAAGATTAGACCTCTGCAAGAGGAGCTCAACAAACAGTGGTTACAGGTTTCGGGATCCTTCGAAGATCTCATCCACATCAATTCTCGGATTCGGGAGGCTTTACGACGGTGGACTTGCAAAAAGAACGTGACAGCAGGCTGCTTATTTCTAGTGGAAGCTCCAAGTTTCGTCATCACCACGGACGCCTCCCTTGAAGGATGGGGAGCACACCTGCAAGGACTCACCATCAGCGGCAAATGGGATGTTCAACAATGGACTTGGCATATCAACCTCTTAGAGTTGCTAGCTATCTTCCTGGCCCTAAAGTCTTTTTGCACCATCATTCTCGGAGCATCGGTGTTGATCCGAACGGACAATACGACAAGTATGCACTATTTGAACAAATAGGGAGGGACAAGATCCGTTTTACTGTCTCAGAAAGCCCAGCAAATTTGGGATTGGGCGATCCGAAATCTGATAAGTCTGACAGCAGTCCATGTCCCGGGAGTTTGCAACGTCCTCGCCGATTCCCTCAGCAGGTCGACAATTTCCCATCACGAGTGGGAGCTACATCAACCAACTTTGGATCGTATTTTTCAGAAGTGGGGTCGACCCGATCTGGACTTGTTCGCGACCAGTCAGAACTGCAAATGCCCATTCTTCGCAAGCTGGCTTCCGCACAAAGGATCGTGCGGGAATGCGTTTTTGATGAACTGGTCGCGGCTTTATGCCTACGCTTTTCCACCGATATCGTTGGTTCCCAGGGTTCTCCGGAAAATTAAGAAGGAGCCTTGTCGCCTAATACTCATAGCTCCCAGGTGGCCTCGCCAGTTCTGGTTCACCGAACTCCTCCTTCTCTCCGAATGCGATCCCATTCAGTTGCAACCAATACCGAACCTTCTATCCATTCAGAACGGACAGATCCGCCACCCGGATCCTGCATCTCTGCGCTAAGCGGCCTGGGGCATGAACACCTTGAATTCGATCACTTGAACATTCCTTCGGACTGTAGAGAAGTCTTGGCCAATGCTGGAGCGCCTTTCACAATAAAGACATACAGGCTCAAATGGAAACGATTTTGCCTGTGGTGTCAAGCTGCCAACATTCATCCAATCCATGCAAACATGAACAAATTTTGCCTTTATTTTTACATTTGGCAAGATCAGGCCTTTCCCATTCTACTCTTAAAGTATTCTTAACAGCTATTTCAAGATTTTGACAGGATGGTTCCAACTCTCTTTACACCTCTAGGGTCATTCAGCAGTTCTTCAAAGGATTGTTGCGCATGTTTCCTCCCATCCGCCAACCACCTCCATCCTGGCATCTTAACATTGTGCTCTCACAACTCATGCGACACCCCTTTGCACCTATTCATAGGGCAGATTTGAAGTTTCTTTCATGGAAAGTGTCTCTGCTGTTGGCTCTCACATCAGCTAGGCGGGTCAGTGATATTCAAGCCTTCACTATTAAACCGCCTTTCCGTCAATTCACCAAGGACTCGGTAGTGCTACGCACTAACCCCATTTTTATGCCTAAAGTACCTTCGGACTTCCATCTCAACGAACCGGTCATTTTAAAGACTTTCTTTCCTAATCCTCAATCACCTGCGGAAAGGACTTTGCATACTCTTGATGTCAAGAGATGTCGAAAATTTTATTTACAGAGGACATCTTCAATACGGAAATCTGATCAGCTATTTATAGCTTATGGAAGGATGCGTATAGGACACCCAATATACAAACAGTCCATTGCTCGTTGAATTTCTGCTGCAATTTGTTTCTGTCATCAGCATGCAGGCAGAACATTACAAACAACTCTGAGAGCACATTCTACTAGAGCAATCTCTTCCTCTACCGCTCCCTTTGCTGGTGTGCCTCTTCATCAAATCTTCAGAGCTGCTACGTGGTCCAACAGGCACACCTTTACCAAGCACTACTGTCTGGAAGCTGCCAGCGATGCAGACACGTCTGTGGGACAGGCGGTTCTCCGTAATCTTTTTAAATAAGGTGAGCCTCTGTTCTTCCCTCCTCCTCTTTGCTATTTTCTTACATACAGCTCTTCTATGATTGTTTATGTATGTATATATATATATTCACTTAAAAAACCATAGGTTTCACACAAGTTATAGTTAGCTGTACATTTCACTCATAAAAAACCAATGAAATTCCACGTTATAGTTAGATCAGGTAACTATAACTTGCGCGACCGCAATCTACTGCTGATGACGTCACATATTACATCACTCATGACATGGTCAGTGACATCACTCATCACATCAATGATGACATCTCAAATTACACATTGTGGATTGCGGTCGCGCAAGTTATAGTTACCTGATCTAACTATAACGTGGAATTTCATTGGTTTTTTACGAGTGAAATGTACAGCTAACTATAACTTGTGTGAAACCTACGGTTTTTTAAGTGAATTTGCAAGGTTTTTTAAATGCTAATTCCTAACTATAACGTGTGTGAAACCTATGGTTTTTTCAGTGAATTTGTACGGTTTTTTAAATGCTAAGTTATCTATTTATTGTTAATTTTTGCTCGCACGGTGCGCTTCGCGTACCGTGCGCGCGCTGTGGGCACTCGGTGCGCTTCGCGCACCGAGCGCCCACCTTGCGCATTTCGTACTGTGCACGCCACGCCATTTTTTACAAAATATCAATTGTTTTTTTCTCCCTTGGGGGTCCTTAGATTTATATATTAAATGTGATTGTTAATTTTTTTTTTTTTTTTTTTTTTTTTTACCGTACGCGTTCGGTATGCTTACCGTACGCGCACTCCGCGATTTTTTTTAAAAATTATTAAATTTATTTTTCATACTTTTTGGTCCTTTGTGAACCCCCTGACGAACGCTAGGGGGTCTGCAACTCTCTTCGTTGCCCCCTTTTCATGTTATCAACCTTTGTTTTTCAGTGCGAGAGACAGAAAATGGCGGCCGATACTTCCTGGTTTCGACCGATTCGAATGTTTACTTTGATCTAACAACCAATCAGAATCGAGCTCGCGCACGTCACCGTACGCGTACGGTAAGCTTACCGTAAGCGCACGGAGCGCGCTTACAGATATATATATTGATTTAAATGCTATTTTCTCAGAAACTACTGAACAGATTTACACCAGACCTACAAAAGGCACTTCCTTGACCTGCGGACTACCTCTCTGCCAAATTACAAGTAATTCTGTTCAGCCGTTCGGGCTGTAGCTGTGTCTAAAGGTCCTATGGAAAAATGCATGGGGAAAACGCGTTTTGGGACCCCCCTTTTTTCTCAGCCCCCGCTTGACGAATCACCCCGAGACTTTCAGGGTAGGAGCGGAGCGTAGCGCCCCATTAGTTTTGAAAATTTCGCGAGGATTCGTCGACCGGCGCCAAAGTTATTCCAAATAGAATGTTGCGGATTTCCTATGGAAACAGGGTCCTAACTATAACTATCTACTGGCGACCGCCAGTAGATAATATATATATATATATAGGTATATATATATATATATATATATATATATATATATATATATGAGAGCTACTAGATGCACAGCTGGCAGGGTGCACTCTGGAACTGACAATACTCTGTAGGCTCGTCCGTCAAAGTGTAACGGCCTGACGCGTTTCGGAGAGATTCCTTTTTCAAAGGCCGTGGCTGTGTGTGCGCTGGCTCCTCCGTCACACCCTTTATTTCAGATATGCTGCCTCCTGATAGGTTGTTGCTCCAATGAGCGTTACAGCATTCCCCCAGTGTATTCTGGTCAAGGTAGTGTGGCGTATATATCCCCTCTGATGGGTGTCGGCGAACATTCAGTCACTGATGCAAAGCCCGGAATGGGTCCCAAGGATGAACGAGTCTCGATTCCAGGATCAGTTCCCTCGAAATTGTTGGTCGAGTGTCCCAACAGTTCGACACGCTTCCATTCTCGCGTTGGTGCACCCTCGCGGCAGTGCCTGCCGCGTGAAATGTGAGAGCTACTAGTTGCACAGCTGGCAGGGTGCACTCTGGAACTGACAATACTCTGTAGGCTCGTCCGTCAAAGTGTAGCGGCCTGACGCGTTTCGGAGAGATTCCTTTTTCAAAGGCCGTGGCTGTGTGTGCGCTGGCTCCTCCGTCACACCCTTTATTTCAGATATGCTGCCTCCTGATAGGTTGTTGCTCCAATGAGCGTTACAGCATTCCCCCAGTGTATTCTGGTCAAGGTAGTGTGGCGTATATATCCCCTCTGATGGGTGTCGGCGAACATGCAGTCACTGATGCAAGGCCCGGAATGGGTCCCAAGGATGAACGAGTCTCGATTCCAAGATCAGTTCCCTCGAAATTGTTGGTCGAGTGTCCCAACAGTTCGACACGCTTCCATTCTCGCGTTGGTGCACCCTCGCGGCAGTGCCCGCCGCGTGAAATGTGAGAGCTACTAGTTGCACAGCTGGCAGGGTGCACTCTGGAACTGACAATACTCTGTAGGCTCGTCCGTCAAAGTGTAGCGGCCTGGCGCGTTTCGGAGAGATTCCTTTTTCAAAGGCCGTGGCTGTGTGTGCGCTGGCTCCTCCGTCACACCCTTTATTTCAGATATGCTGCCTCCTGATAGGTTGTTGCTCCAATGAGCGTTACAGCATTCCCCCAGTGTATTCTGGTCAAGGTAGTGTGGCGTATATATCCCCTCTGATGGGTGTCGGCGAACATGCAGTCACTGATGCAAAGCCCGGAATGGGTCCCAAGGATGAACGAGTCTCGATTCCAGGATCAGTTCCCTCTAAATTGTTGGTCGAGTGTCCCAACAGTTCGACACGCTTCCATTCTCGCGTTGGTGCACCCTCGCGGCAGTGCCCGCCGCGTGAAATGTGAGAGCTACTAGTTGCACAGCTGGCAGGGTGCACTCTGGAACTGACAATACTCTGTAGGCTCGTCCGTCAAAGTGTAGCGGCCTGACGCGTTTCGGAGAGATTCCTTTTTCAAAGGCCGTGGCTGTGTGTGCGCTGGCTCCTCCGTCACACCCTTTATTTCAGATATGCTGCCTCCTGATAGGTTGTTGCTCCAATGAGCGTTACAGCATTCCCCCAGTGTATTCTGGTCAAGGTAGTGTGGCGTATATATCCCCTCTGATGGGTGTCGGCGAACATGCAGTCACTGATGCAAAGCCCGGAATGGGTCCCAAGGATGAACGAGTCTCGATTCCAGGATCAGTTCCCTCGAAATTGTTGGTCGAGTGTCCCAACAGTTCGACACGCTTCCATTCTCGCGTTGGTGCACCCTCGCGGCAGTGCCCGCCGCGTGAAATGTGAGAGCTACTAGTTGCACAGCTGGCAGGGTGCACTCTGGAACTGACAATACTCTGTAGGCTCGTCCGTCAAAGTGTACCGGCCTGACGCGTTTCGGAGAGATTCCTTTTTCAAAGGCCGTGGCTGTGTGTGCGCTGGCTCCTCCGTCACACCCTTTATTTCAGATATGCTGCCTCCTGATAGGTTGTTGCTCCAATGAGCGTTACAGCATTCCCCCAGTGTATTCTGGTCAAGGTAGTGTGGCGTATATATCCCCTCTGATGGGTGTCGGCGAACATGCAGTCACTGATGCAAAGCCCGGAATGGGTCCCAAGGATGAACGAGTCTCGATTCCAGGATCAGTTCCCTCGAAATTGTTGGTCGAGTGTCCCAACAGTTCGACACGCTTCCATTCTCGCGTTGGTGCACCCTCGCGGCAGTGCCCGCCGCGTGAAATGTGAGAGCTACTAGTTGCACAGCTGGCAGGGTGCACTCTGGAACTGACAATACTCTGTAGGCTCGTCCGTCAAAGTGTAGCGGCCTGATGCGTTTCGGAGAGATTCCTTTTTCAAAGGCCGTGGCTGTGTGTGTGCTGGCTCCTCCGTCACACCCTTTATTTCAGATATGCTGCCTCCTGATAGGTTGTTGCTCCAATGAGCGTTACAGCATTCCCCCAGTGTATTCTGGTCAAGGTAGTGTGGCGTATATATCCCCTCTGATGGGTGTCGGCGAACATGCAGTCACTGATGCAAAGCCCGGAATGGGTCCCAAGGATGAACGAGTCTCGATTCCAGGATCAGTTCCCTCGAAATTGTTGGTCGAGTGTCCCAACAGTTCGACACGCTTCCATTCTCGCGTTGGTGCACCCTCGCGGCAGTGCCCGCCGCGTGAGATGTGAGAGCTACCAGTTGCACAGCTGGCAGGGTGCACTCTGGAACTGACAATACTCTGTAGGCTCGTCCGTCAAAGTGTAGCGGCCTGACGCGTTTCGGAGAGATTCCTTTTTCTTTTTTTTTTTTTTTTTTTTTTTTTTTTTTAAAACCTTTATTTGTGCATATTAAAAGAACAAATACGGGCCTACAACCATCAGGCCGGCCACAAAACGGTTAAGCACTGAGACAAACATTACATCCCCTGTGCATCAATGGTCAAGATTAGCAACGATTCAGGAGTTATACACTGGAGAGATCCTTGACACCAGGGGAAGGAGAAGTGAAGGTTAATTTTAAGGTTTTCAAAATAATTTTATCGAGGAAAAAGTCAGTAGAGGATAGAACCAAGGAGATTCGAGTCCGCAAGATGGCTTCATCACACGGGAGAGCAGCAGCATCATTAAAAACGGCCATAGAAAATCTCAGACAGTGAGGCGATGCAGTTATATAACAGGATAGTCACATGAGTAAATACGCACCCCTCCAAAGCCGCCCCCACTCAATCCACCCCACACCCGGACCCCGAATCGGAAACAAGGAGAGCGCAGAGACATAGAAGAAAAAGGCCCATAGAACTAAAAAGAAACAGTAAATTACCCCCCCACCCTACACCAATGCGGAGGCTACGGCCTGCCCCCCCCCAGCATAGTGCCTGTCGCCCAATGAACCCGAAATATAGACAAGAGAGAAAGTAGGAATAAAGGAAAGAAAATAAGAAAACAAAGAAGAAAGCGGGGAGGAGCCCACGTAACCTCGGAGCGCCCGAAACCACCGGCCAACTACGTCTCCACACACTGAGAACCCACTACACCCAAAGGCGGTCGTGTGAAGATAACGTGTCACAACAATATAATGAAGGCAGACAATTCGCGACGAGTGCGCACAACATATGCAGACAGTTCCAGTCCCAGTCCAGCCCATCCGTGAAACCATGGTGATAGAAATCAATCTAGCCCTGGCCCGATCGCGGGCGTAAGATTAGACTAGCCCCCACATGAAGGCCCCGCAGCCCGTGCAGACAAAGACAATATGGCCGCTGGGGAGAAGATGGAGAAGTAGAGTCACAAAATGGCCGCCGATCATCTATTGAGGTCCCCTTGTGCACCATATAAAATCCAGACCTGGCCTGTAAAGTACAGGAGTTCCACATAAAAGAAGCCGTAGGCCACCGTGAACGGTTCCTCGAGGACGTCAGGGGTCGCTCAGCGGGATACTCTTGCGGGCGCGGTGAGGCAGGCAACAACAAAGCAGGCAGCAATGAACGGGGAAACAAAGTGTCCACAATTGAGCAGGAGATCGATTGATCCTGGGTGCCGGGAAAGCCAGATGCAGACACCAGTGTAGCACGGTTATACCCAGTCGTTGCGTCCCCGCAAGAGGACAGAAGCACTGGCAGACCCACGTCTTGTTGAGAACAAACGGGGCGCTCACGACCCGCAGCCGACAGTATGGAGTCGAACCGCTCACTCAGCGTTTGCAAGCCAACACACAATTGCAGACGAAAGTCCCGCAGGGCAGCCAGAACGGAGCCGCATGTCAGCGGAAGCTGCGCCCCCACATCGGCAGCAATCCGGGACGGCACTGTGGAGCTGGAGTCTGGTAGAGGGAGGGCGAAGCGGGCAGCGGGCGAGACCGGAGCATCACCCCCCAGCAGCGAGCAGGCAATCAACGCCATGTTTTACCGCTGAACGGTACAGTGGCCAGGGGGGGGATCGTAACAAGGAGGCAATTCCCCGCAGGTCTGCGCCGCAACAGGTGAAAGCCAACAGTCGCTTCCCCTCCCTCGGACTCTCTTTGCAGCCGACTAGGCAATAGAAGAAGGGGGTCTGCAGCCTTCCACAGCGCGGGCCACAGAGCGGGGCAGGAGACCCGCCACACCGGGGCTTACCCTATAGCTCCAGCCCGTCAGGTGAAAGGTGAAGGAGGTGTCCGGGCGTCTCTCCCCCGGCTCGTCTGGCGACAGTCCGTGGTGTGAGGCGGGATCGGGGCCGCGGGGCTCAGATTTGCGCCGGGGGTCCAGTGACTGCGGAGCTTCCAGGGGGCCGGCCAAGGCCACAATGGAGCAGGGGTCCAGCGCGGAGAACAAAGGCACCAAGAGCTCCGGCATCCGGGCGGGCTCAGACTCCGGGAAAGCGGCGGCGCGGTCAGCGCGTCGTCGCGCACGTTGCACCTCGAAAATCGGCGAGGATAGGAATCAGGATGATAGTCCGAGGCCAAGGGCCGGCGGAGCCGGGCGCTCAAGCGTCTGCTCCGGTCGCCATCTTGGCTCCTCCCCTCGAGAGATTCCTTTTTCAAAGGCCGTGGCTGTGTGTGCGCTGGCTCCTCCGTCACACCCTTTATTTCAGATATGCTGCCTCCTGATAGGTTGTTGCTCCAATGAGCGTTACAGCATTCCCCCAGTGTATTCTGGTCAAGGTAGTGTGGCGTATATATCCCCTCTGATGGGTGTCGGCGAACATGCAGTCACTGATGCAAAGCCCGGAATGGGTCCCAAGGATGAACGAGTCTCGATTCCAGGATCAGTTCCCTCGAAATTGTTGGTCGAGTGTCCCAACAGTTCGACACGCTTCCATTCTCGCGTTGGTGCACCCTCGCGGCAGTGCCCGCCGCGTGAAATGTGAGAGCTACTAGTTGCACAGCTGGCAGGGTGCACTCTGGAACTGACAATACTCTGTAGGCTCATCTGTCAAAGTGTAGCGGCCTGACGCGTTTCGGAGAGATTCCTTTTTCAAAGGCCGTGGCTGTGTGTGCGCTGGCTCCTCCGTCACACCCTTTATGTCAGATATGCTGCCTCCTGATAGGTTGTTGCTCCAATGAGCGTTACAGCATTCCCCCAGTGTATTCTGGTCAAGGTAGTGTGGCGTATATATCCCCTCTGATGGGTGTCGGCGAACATGCAGTCACTGATGCAAAGCCCGGAATGGGTCCCAAGGATGAACGAGTCTCGATTCCAGGATCAGTTCCCTCGAAATTGTTGGTCGAGTGTCCCAACAGTTCGACACGCTTCCATTCTCGCGTTGGTGCACCCTCGCGGCAGTGCCCGCCGCGTGAAATGTGAGAGCTACTAGTTGCACAGCTGGCAGGGTGCACTCTGGAACTGACAATACTCTGTAGGCTCGTCCGTCAAAGTGTAGCGGCCTGACGCGTTTCGGAGAGATTCCTTTTTCAAAGGCCGTGGCTGTGTGTGCGCTGGCTCCTCCGTCACACCCTTTATTTCAGATATGCTGCCTCCTGATAGGTTGTTGCTCCAATGAGCGTTACAGCATTCCCCCAGTGTATTCTGGTCAAGGTAGTGTGGCGTATATATCCCCTCTGATGGGTGTCGGCGAACATGCAGTCACTGATGCAAAGCCCGGAATGGGTCCCAAGGATGAACGAGTCTCGATTCCAGGATCAGTTCCCTCGAAATTGTTGGTCGAGTGTCCCAACAGTTCGACACGCTTCCATTCTCGCGTTGGTGCACCCTCGCGGCAGTGCCCGCCGCGTGAGATGTGAGAGCTACTAGTTGCACAGCTGGCAGGGTGCACTCTGGAACTGACAATACTCTGTAGGCTCGTCCGTCAAAGTGTAGCGGCCTGACGCGTTTCGGAGAGATTCCTTTTTCAAAGGCCGTGGCTGTGTGTGCGCTGGCTCCTCCGTCACACCCTTTATTTCAGATATGCTGCCTCCTGATAGGTTGTTGCTCCAATGAGCGTTACAGCATTCCCCCAGTGTATTCTGGTCAAGGTAGTGTGGCGTATATATCCCCTCTGATGGGTGTCGGCGAACATGCAGTCACTGATGCAAAGCCCGGAATGGGTCCCAAGGATGAACGAGTCTCGATTCCAGGATCAGTTCCCTCGAAATTGTTGGTCGAGTGTCCCAACAGTTCGACACGCTTCCATTCTCGCGTTGGTGCACCCTCGCGGCAGTGCCCGCCGCGTGAAATGTGAGAGCTACTAGTTGCACAGCTGGCAGGGTGCACTCTGGAACTGACAATACTCTGTAGGCTCGTCCGTCAAAGTGTAGCGGCCTGACGCGTTTCGGAGAGATTCCTTTTTCAAAGGCCGTGGCTGTGTGTGCGCTGGCTCCTCCGTCACGCCCTTTATTTCAGATATACACATATATATATTCACTGAAAAAACCATAGGTTTCAGGGGCGTTATAGTTAGCTGGACTTTTCACTCGTACAAAACCATTGAAATTCCCCCGTTATAGTTAGTTCAGCTAACTATAACTCGCGCGCCCGCAATGCACTGCTGATGACGTCACATATTACATCACTCATGACATGGTCAGTGACATCACTCATGACATCACTGATGACATCTCAAATGACATCACTGATGACATCACTGATGACATCATCCAGTGAATGTGTGTTTTTCTGAAGATTACATATGTTTTATATATGTATATCTCAAGGTCGATGGAAGAATAAATGGGTATATAAGTGTCTAAATGGATGATTTGTTTTTGAAAAATTGATTGTATAACTGACTGATTAAGTGTATCTTAGTGAATACATGGCTTAGTGAGTAATGTTTACATATATATGTTTCAGTCTCTCACTTTGTGTATAAGTGGCTGCATGGGTTGGTGAGTAGCTACATGAGTGTCTATATAGGTTATTAGTTGGTTTTTTGAGTATCAGTATGAGTGTCTGTATGGTTCGGTGGGGGGTATTACGTAGTGCATAGGTGCATGAATGAGTGACTCGCTGTTTGTATGTGTTGAAGACAGCATGTGTGCAGGACTGTATGGGTGGATGAGTGTGTGCATGGGTGTGTTAGTGAGTGAATGACTGTCACAATAGTGTCTTTATGAGTAACTACATATGTTTTAAACTAGTATATGTGACTACTGGTGTATATAAGTGAGTATATGTGAGAGTGAGAGATTGAAAGAGTTCCAGTATGAATAAGTATGAGTTTCTATAAGTGATTGCTTAAAAGACTAAGTATGTGTAAGTTTCTGTAGAAGTGTGGTGGTGTGTGTATAACTGTATATGCAAGTAAATGGATGTTTGATTCTGTATTAGCATGAGTGACTATGTGTGTGAGTAACTCTATGGATGAGTGGCGTTGTGTAACAGGATGTATAGGTGTATGAGTACATATGATGAGTGAGTACATGTATGAGTGACTGTATAGGACTGTTGGTGAATGAGTGGATGTGTATGTGGATCTTAGTATTACTGAATAGGTTGTTGTAACTGATATTGGTATGTCCATTGGTTTGAAAATTTTAGTTTCTATTTTTGAATGTGTGTATCAAAGGTTATATTAGGGGGAGAGGAGGTCTGCCACTCTATCACAAGGATGATGTCATCAGTGATGTCATTTGAGATGTCATCAGTGATGTCATGAGTGATGTCACTGACCATGTCATGAGTGATGTAATATGTGACGTCATCAGCAGTGCATTGCGGGCGCGCGAGTTATAGTTAGCTGTATTCTATAACGGGAGAATTTCAATGGTTTTGTACGAGTGAAAAGTCCAGCTAACTATAACGCCCCTGAAACCTATGGTTTTTTCAGTGCATTTCTAGGGTTTTTTAAATGCTAATTCCTAACTATAACGTGCCTGAAACCTATGGTTTTTTCAGTGAATTTCAAAGGTTTTTTTAAATGCTAATTTCTAACTATGCCTACAGAGATAGGACATGTGAAGAAAGAAGAAGAAACGCACAAAAAGAAAAAAAAGAAATGCAGAAAGAAGCAACAGAAGTCCTCAAAGACGAAGAAAAGTGCAGGAAGAAGGATAACGTGCAGAAAGAAGAGCAGAAAGAAGCCTTGTTGCAAAATCATCCTGTACCCTCAACTTTTTCAGACGGATACTGGTGGTAACTGAGTCTGACTAACCAGTCCTAGAGCCAGTGCTATGTTAAAAGACACTCAGAGTACAGTAAAAACACCTACATACACTAGGGAACACTATGCGTTGGGGTCCCCCTGTGATCAGCATGACCTCCTCTGTAAGCCCTTAGTATATAATAGGGCAGGGGATTAAAACTACCTCTTAAAACGCGCCAAAGGGCGTGTTTGCACACGTCACCTCAGGCCCCGTCCCCTCACTTCCCCACTGTGTAAACGCGCCCTGTGGCCGTTTTAAGTTGGGAGATTAAGTTCATTTGAATCCTGAGGGTCCCTAGGGTCCAACTAGACCACTAGGTACCTCCAGTAAGCGCCACAGAGCTGTGTTGCAGAGAGATGTAAAAAGGGGCACGGCCTAGACCACCTCTCTGCAACGCAGCGCAGTGGCGCTTACTGGAAGCACCTGGTGGGCTAGTTGGCCCCCAGGGTCCCTCAGGATTGAAGGGGAATTATTTCCCCAACTTAAAACGCGCCACAGGGCTCGTTTGCACACGTTAACTCAGGTCCCGTCCCCTCCCTTCACCACTGTGTAAACACGCCCTGTGGCTGTTTCTAGTTGGGAGATTAAGTTCATTTGAATCTTGAGGGTCCCTAGGGTCCAATTAGCCCACTAGGTACCTCCAGTAAGCGCCACAGAGCTGCGTTGCAGAGAGGTGTAAAAAGGGGCACGGCCTGGACCACCTCTCTGCAACGCAGCTCAGTGGCGCTTACTGGAAGCACCTGGTGGGCTAGTTAGCCCCCAGGGGCCCTCAGGATTAAAGGGGAATTATTTCCCCAACTTAAAACGCGTCATAGAACGTTTTTGCACACGTCACCTCCGGCCCCGTCCCCTCCCTTCCCCACTGCGTAAACACGCCCTGTGGCCGTTTTTTAAGTTGGGAGATTAAGTCCCCTTGAATCCTGAGGATCCCTAGGGGCAAAATAGCCCACTGGGTACGTCCAGTAAGTGCCATTGCAGAGAGGTGTAAAAAGGGGCACGGCCTGCACCACCTCTCTGCAACGCAGAGCAGCGGTGCTTACTGGAAGCACCTGGTGGGCTAGTTTGCCCCCAGGGTCCCTCAGGATTGAAAGGGAATTATTTCCCCAACTTAAAACGCGCCACAGGGCGTGTTTGCACACGTCACCTCAGGCCCCGTCCCCTCCCTTCACCACTGTGTAAACGCGCCCTGTGGCCGTTCTAAGTTGAGTGATTAAGTCCCCTTGAATCCTAAGGGTCCCTAGGGTCAAACTAGCCCACTAGGTACCTCCAGTAAGCGCCACAGAGCTGCGTTGCATAGAGGTGTAAAAAGGGGCGTGGCCTCAGAACACCTGTCTGCAACGCAGCTCCCTGGCGCATACTGGAGATACCTGTTGGGCTAGTTGGCCCTCAGGGACCCACAGTATTGAAGGGGAATTAATTCCCCAACTTATAACAGGCCAGGGGGCGCGTTTGCAGAGTGCTGCAAGGAGGGGGCATGGCCTCCAGCGCGATGCCGGTCTTTTATTTATTTTATTAAGAAGGAGGGCTGTGTGGCCCCCCTTCTTTTTCTAATTTACTGGCTCTGTGGACCCCATCCCACAGGGCCTGCACCCTCATTTTTCAGGATAGGAGCGGACCGGAGCAGGCCAAAAGTTTGGAAAATTTAGCGAAGATTCGTCAATCGACGCCAACGTTATTCCAAATAGCCTGTTGCGGATTTCCTATGGAAAATAGGTCCTAACTATAACTATAACTATTCTATTTGGAAAAACGTTGGCGTCGATTAATGAATCTTCGCGAAATTTTCCAAACTTTTGGCCAGCTCCGGTCCGCTCCTATCCTGAAAATTTCACAGTGATTTGTCAAGCGGGGGCCGAGAAAAAAGGGGGGTCCCAAAACGCGTTTTCCCCATGCATTTTCCCATAGGACCTGTTGATGCAGCTCGTGCCTTTTGCTTAAATGGTGTAAATCCGTTCAGTAGTTCCAGAGAAAATCAAAAGTAAAATTACATATATATCTGGGCGGAGCCTAACCACACATCCCATCGTGAGATCTGATTGGCTGTCAGCACTTCATCCAAGAAGTGTTGGGAGCCATCTTGGGACCAATATACATGATAGCACCTCATTAAAAAAGCATTGCAGTTAATAGAAGGTTTTAAGACTTTAGTTACATTATAAATCATTTGTTGATGGTACCATACTCATTTTAGGAATTGTGGTGTGTTCTAAGGTGATTTTACCTTGTGTAAAAGCCTTCTGATGTGATATCATGAATCATGTTTTAGAGAAAACTATTTTCTCATGCTTTCCCCACAGAGGTTTGGAAGGTGATCTATAAGCTAAACTGAGAGCATATTTTCTGTAAATTCACATTATCTTTCTCAGTCATGTGAGAATGAGGTCTGACATTCTCAGTAAAACATGTACATCCAACAAGGGCAGAGACTGTCAGTTGATTCCTTTGTGTTCTACTGCAGCTTCCCAGAGTGTTCTAAAGAACAACTAGAGCGCTAACAGTCCCACTTATGACAAACATATTGCACACCTAAAGCCATCTTGATTGGAATAAAGTGGTAACTCTTAAAACATTTATTTAAAAAGGAACAAAATGAGGGGGTTCATTTTGCCATAGAAAGTATGATTAGTGCTGCAGAAAGAAAAATTAGGGCACATTTTGAGTGACTTCTCAAATCCTCTTCTGTTTCATTAAACAATTCTGACATGCAGACTGAAACATGCACTTTCAATATCAGCAGCAGACTTCCCTGGTGAGCAGTAGCTTTACTACAGTGATCTAATGAGCAACTAGAGTGCTAACATTCAGAATTGATGGCAAATGCGTGACACATCTGAATGTCTTCTTAATGGAACCAAAGTAAAAAACTGAAAGTATTTCCTACTGAGGAGATTGCAGTAAATGAGGAAATTAGGAAACTTCATAACAAATAAATCTCCCAAGATGGCCACCAGAGACAAAAGAGCCCAAATATCACCCAGATGTAGCCCAAGTATAGCCCAATGACAGACTGTCCCAGAGTGTTCTTAAGAACAACTAGAGCGCTTACTGTCTTACTTATGACAAAAGTATGGCACACCTGAAACCATCTTGATTGGAATAAACTGGTAACACTTAAAACATTTAATTTAAAAAGGAACACAATGAGGGGGTTCATTTTGCCATAGAAATTATGATTAGTGCTGAAGAAAGAAAAATTAGGGCACATTTTGAGTGACTTCTCAAATCCTCTTCTATTTCATTAACAAATTCTGATATGCAGACTGAACCATGCACTTTTAATACCAGCAGCAGACTTCCGTGGTGAGCAGTAGCTTTACTACAGTGATCTAATGAGCAACTAGAATGCTAACATTCAGAATTTATGGCAAATGTGTGACATATCTAAATACCTTCTTGATGGACTCAAAGAAAAAACTGAAAGCATTTCCTACTGAGGAGACTGCAGTAAATGAGAAAATTAGGAAACTTCATAACAAATAAATCTCCCAAGATGGCCACCAGAGACAAAAGAGCCCAAATGCAGCACAAATATCACCCAGATGTAGACCACATGTAGCCCAATGACAGAAGTGTGCAAAACACTTATTTTTTGTGTATTTGCAGTTTTATATAGTGCAGACTTGTCAGGTATTGGAGTGCTTTACATGAGCATTGGTTACATCACACAAGATCAAATTCATTTTGGTTGTAGACATGGGGAGATTAACTAATTTGACCAGAATCACAGAATGTTGAGCTGAAGCAGAAACTCCAACCTGGTTCCCCAGTTGCAAAGTCTGCAGCTCTGGAAGTAACACCACATCCTCTCCCCGAAGTGCAACATTTGATCAACTGGATAAAAAAACATAAAGATTACAAATAATTTAAAAGTTCGTTGTCGCTATTTGAAGACTCCGAAAACATGTCCTCATTTTAGTTTTTTAGAGCACTAACCATAATTTTGATGCAAATAAGAACCTCTCATATATGTAATTTCTAAAGGAAATGCTCTAGGTATTACAGTTTTGATTACATCAAGATGACGTCAGGCGTTCCACACTTTTGTAATAAATATAGAATGTTAGCAATCTAGTTGTTCATTGGGATACTGTTGAGAGGCAGAGGCCAGGGGCACGGACTCTGAAAATTGAAGGCAGGTAAGAGAGTGCAGAGGCAACAATTTGACCACACTGGGCAGCACAACAGACTATGGAGGGCAGTGGAAAGGGGGGCAGGGGCAACAAACCAACAATACAGGACTGGCAAGAGAGGCTGTGGCAATATAATAGACCATTGTGGGCAGAAGGAAGAGGCAGTGGTAGTACAGCCATACATGCCAACAGACCCGTTTCAGCCAGGAAACGTCCAATGTTTTTAAGCTCAAATGGGCTTTATTTGATCTGTCTCCTGTCTACAATCTCCTCTTTTTCAATGTAACTCAAAGGGGAAAATCAATACCCCAGTTTTTTTCAAAATCTCCCTCTTACCAAGTTCAAAATGTTCGCAAGTATGGTACATTGGATCATGGTAGGCAGGAGGAATTGGGGTAGGGACATAGACTCGGATAACAGAGGACAGGAGGGACATGGAGAGGTGCACCAAACTGACCCTACAGGGCAGGCATCAGGGTTTGCAGCAGCACAATACACCACACAGGGCATGCGGGACGGGAGTGCAGCACACCAATCCATAGAAAGCAATAGGAAGGGGACAGGACCATGCACATGCAAAACAGAGAACAGAGGGGAAAGAGGCAATGGTAGCTAGCTGACCATAATGGACAGACAGGAGAGAAAGCTGCAGCATAACAGACCATAAAGGGCAGGAGGGACGGATCAGGGCCATTACAATGGAACAGACAAGCCAGGAGGGAGGGAATAGGGGTCTGCACATGGAAACAGAGGGCTGGGGGCAAGGGGGCAGGGCAGGAGCAGCAAGATGACCATGGAGGTGAGGCAGGATGGGCACTAGAAACAAGACACACCATGGAGAGCAACAGTGAGACTATGATGGCATACACACAGACCATGGAAGGAAGGTGGGAGGGGGTCAGGGGCAGCTAGCAGACCACACAGGGAAGGTGGGAGGGGCCATGGCAGCACAGAAGACCATGCACGGCAAGCGGGAGGGTTAGTGGCAGCACAATGGCTATGATGGGCAAGAAGGAGGGTGCAGGGGCATGCACAAATGGCCATGGAGGATAGAAGGGAGGGTCAGGACCTGGGCACAGACAAGAGAGTTCAGAGGAAGGGGCCTCACAAAAGACCGCGCGGGACAGGCAGGAGAAGCAGTTGCAGCACAACAGACCAGGGAGGGCAGAAGGGTGTGACAGTAAAATGGACCATGGAGGACAGGAAGAAAGGGATAGGGGCATGGCATGTGGACAGGCAGGGTGGAGGTGGCAGGGACAGGTTACAGTCATCTGACAATGCTAGGCAGGTGGGAGGGGAGTGGCAGCTAAACAGAACACTCAGAGTATATAGAAGTGGCAGGTTCATGGAACATGGTGGGCAAAAAGGATGGAGCAGGGGCATACACAAAGACATCAGAGAGCAGGGGGAAGGAGAATAGGGGCAGCAAGCTAAGCACAGAGGCTAAGCAGGAGGTCAATGATGGGCCATAGAATTGGGCAATGGAGGGCAGGAGGAGTGGACTGGTTCATCATGCTAAATGGAGGGCAGTGGCAGCACATCAGACCATGCATGGCAGGAGGGAGGAGGCTAGTCCATGGATTCAGAAAACAGAGGATAGGGAGGTGGTGGATGGGGCAGCAAGCTAACTGTTCAGAGAAGGCGGGTATTAGGAACGTTATTGTTTTTAAAATGTGTGTCTGTGCGAACTACTTAAAATATGAACAAGTATGCAGCATAATCTCACTTTTATTCAGGAAGAAGAGGACGTTTGTGACTGTGACTCCGGGCTCACTTGGCAGAATCACCCCCTGACCCTCCACCCCCCATCGCAAAATGTAATGCCCGTGAAAAGGGTAGGTGGACGCAGTGTTATATAGAACATAGTCCTGAGAGCATGATTGAAAATGAAATCTAGATATAGTATATGGTATAAACTATGCACCAAAAAGTGTGATATAAGATGAACCGGGGCGTGAAATATAATATGCAATACATTGTGCGCAATGACAGATTCATTGGAGAGCGTGAGATAGCACAGGCACTAGAGTGTGCTATGCGATATGCGCCTTGGAGTGTAATATGCACAGGGTAGTGTTGCGTAACCTAACTAGTCTCTAAAGTTGTAATATAAAATATGTGCTGGGGAGTGTAACGTTGCATATGCACTGTGACAAAGATATGGATCCCAGATTGTAATATGTATGGCATAGCGCTGTGCGTTATAACATAGGCATCGAGGAAGGCACGTTAGATGGGGCAATATAACCCGTGCGAAGGCAAGTGTGGCATGAAAAATTCACGGGGTGGTGTTAAAGTGCACATGGGCTAGAGAGTGTCATAGCATACGCACTAGCTGGTGGAATACAACACAGAGGTGTGTGGCACTCGGCGGGCACTGGTGGGTGTAACACAGCATTGGGCTCAGCCAGGAGCACGCTGTAACTCTCAAGTGAGGTTTGTCTCCTTTCCAGAGAGTAAAATAAAAGGTATTACATATCCGGCGGTGGATGTGTTTTATTAACTGTGAGGGGGGTTTCTTGCATAGTTTGGTCGAATTTTTGTCGAATCCCCTTTGAATGGCTTGGTGTGCGTGTGTATTAAATGTGCCCGTCAATAGCTACCCATGTTTGTATAAATAGCAGGATTAGGCACGGTAAGGCGTCAGACACGTCAGAGCTTCACTAGCGGTGTAAATACATTCCACGTGGATTCATTGTATGCATAGTCTCCTTTTAATGAATATCACGCAAATCGTCATGGTGATAGGTACATACGGTTTGTCCAGCATGTCCTAGGTGTTTCTATAAATATATATTTTTTTTAAATAATAAAAAACAAAGGCCGGCCCCGGGGGATGGGGTCCCTGGGGCCATAAGTGGCCTGAGGAGGGGGGCAACGCAGCGCCCCTCCTAAAGAATTTTTAAAAAAGGCCATTACCCGGGGGTTGGGGTCCCCGGGGCCGATTAAGGCCTTGGGAGGGGGGCCACGCGGCCCCCTTCCAAATTAATCTTTTTCAACAAAAAAAATGAGGGTGCAGGCCCTGGGGGATGGGGTCCCCATGGCCAATAAATTAGAAAAAAAAGGGGTGCCACATAGCCCTCCTTCTTAAAAAAATTAAATAAATAAAAGACCGGCAATGCGCCGGAGGCCACACCCCCTCCTTGCAGCACTCTGCAAACTCGCCCCCTGGCCAGTTGTAAGTTGGGGAATTAATTCCCCTTCAATACTGGGAGTCCCTGAGGGCCAACTAGCCCAACAGGTATCTCCAGTATGCGCCAGGGAGCTGCATTGCAGACAGGTGTTCTGAGGCCATACCCCTTTTTACACCTCTATGCAACGCAGCTCTGTGGCGCTTACTGGAGGTACCTAGTGCGCTAGTTTGACCCTAGGGACGCTTAGGATTCAAGGGGACTTAATCTCTCAATTTAGCGAACGGCCACAGGGCGCGTTTACACAGTGGTAAAGGGAGGGGACGGGGCCTGAGGTGACGTGTGCAAACACGCCCTGTTGCGCGTTTTAAGTTGGGGAAATAATTCCCTTTCAATCCTGAGGGACCCAGGGGGCCAACTAGCCCCCCAGGTGCTTCCAGTAAGCGCCACTGCTCTGCGTTGCAGAGAGGTGGTGCAGGCCTTGCCCCTTTTTACACCTCTCTGCAACGCAGCTCTGTGGCTCTTACTGGAGGTACCTAGTGGTCTAGTTGAACCCTAGGGACCCTCAGGATTCAAATGAACTTAATCTTCCAACTAAAAATGGCCACAGGGCGTGTTTACACAGTGGTGAAGGGAGGGGACGGGGCCTGAGTTAACGTGTGCAAACACGCCTTGTGGCGCATTTTAAGTTGGGGAAATAATTCCCCTTCAATCCTGAGGGACCCTGAGGGCCAACTAGCCCACCAGGTGCTTCCAGTAAGCGCCACTGCGCTGCGTTGCAGAGAGGTGGTCTAGGCCGTGCCCCTTTTTACATCTCTCTGCAACGCAGCTCTCTGGCGCTTACTGGAGGTACCTAGTGGTCTAGTTGGACCCTAGGGACCCTCAGGATTCAAGGGGACTTAATCTCCCAACTTAAAAACGGCCACATGGCGTGTTTACACAGTGGGGAAGGGAGGGGACGAGGTCTGAGGTGACGTGTGCAAACACGCCCTGTGGCGCGTTTTAAGAGGTAGTTTTAATCCCCTGCCCTATTATATACTAGGGGCTTACAGAGGAGGTCATGCTAATCACAGGGGGACCCCAACGCATAGTGTTCCCTAGTGTATGTAGGTGTTTTCACTGTATTCTGAGTGTCTTTTAAAATAGCACTGGCTCTAGGACTGGTTAGTTAGACTCAGTTACCACCAGTATCCATCTGAAAAAGTTGATGGTACAGGATGATTTTGCAACAAGGCTTCTTTCTGCTCTTCTTTCTGCACGTTATCCATCTTCCTGCACTTTTCTTCGTCTTTGAGGACTTCTGTTGCTTCTTTCTGCATTTCTTTTTTTTCTTTTTGTGCGTTTTTTCTTCTTTCTTCACATGTCCTATCTCTGTAGGCATAGTTAGAAATTAGCATTTAAAAAAAACCTTTGAAATTCAATGAAAGAACCATAGGTTTCAGGCACGTTATAGTTAGGAATTAGCATTTAAAAAACCAAAAAAAAATTCACAGAAAAGACCATAGGTTTCAGGGGCGTTATAGTTAGCTGGACTTTTCACTCGTACAAAACCATTGAAATTCCCCCGTTATAGTTAGTTCAGCTAACTATAACTCGCGCGCCCGCAATGCACTGCTGATGACGTCACTTATTACATCACTCATGACATGGTCAGTGACATCACTCATGACATCACTGATAACATCTCAAATGACATCACTGATGACATCACTGATTCATCACGGGAATAAAAGTTTAAAAATATGATAAATAAATAACTAAATAAAGTAAGACAGAGTGGTAGCAAACTGGCCAGATTGATTGTATTCACACCCAAACACATTAGCGCCACTTTTACAGAGTTTGCCAGTGAAGCACTATTTTTGTTGTCTTGGCCTTTTTTTCCCTGGGCTTGGAACTAGTGCACCAATCGTGGAGGTACTGCAATGTGAGGATTGAAAACCAAAATTTGTACTGCTGCTCTGTATCTAGGAATGTTGTCTTTTTTTACCATACTGCTTACGTTTTGTAAGGATATAAGCAATGGCCATTGAAATGGGTCCATTCAGGGCCCTGTTGTGATGTCCTTAACTTTTCAGGCAAAAGCACTCACTGATTTCTGAACAGCGAGTGTAAAAGCGTTAAGGTAACCATGTTGTTCCTGCTTACATTTCACATGGTTTGCAAAATTTTGCAATCCCTATGATTGTTTGCTTTTTCCAGGATGCTGTCACTTTTTTTTGTAGGCCACATATTGCTCTTGCCCAGTGCGTAATTTAAATTGAGCCGCATCCAGGTGTTTATAGCTGGCAACAATTGGGTTGTAGTTGAAGGCAGTCTGAGTTTTTCTCAGTGGGGCAGTATGGTGTTCAGTGGGGGAGAGGATGTGGCACTATGGCCAGAGCTGCTGAATTTGGAACTGGGGACACCAGGTTCAGCCTTAATAACCAGTCCGCCAGACCACTCTCCTGAGAGAGCACTATCTCATGCTAGACCTTAGAAGGCTTCGCAAGATATTAGAAGCTCAGGTGTCGTAGCACCAGCAGGTGGACCCTAGCATGACAAGTGTAGGTTAACCTTCAAGGCTTGTCCACCACTATTCATACTGAAGTTCACCTCCAGTTTTGCGGCAGGCCTATGAAGCAGTACACCCTAGAACAGTGACCCTGTTACTGAGATCACAGGACCCTTGAGAAGGGCCAGCTCTAGGGCGGTGCAACCGGTGTGACCGCACCAGGTGCTCACTTTAGGTGGAGGCATCATTTTTGCAAGTATATTACGGTTTTAAAAGCGCTTGCTGCCTCCTTCCTGGCCTCCAGTAATTTTCGGTAACAATAAAAATATCATGATGACTCTGGTGATTAATGTTCTTCCTAGAGAGAGATCGGAATTTTGTCTAATGGAAGATTTGACTCATGGAAAGGTAGCTCAGAGGGTTAATGTACCTGCTGCAAAGAACATATACATATGGAACATATACCATATACCATATCAAGAACATATACCATTTTTGATTTTGCAGATCAAAAAGTGCACATAATGTAAATAGGCCAGTGGGCTACTGCTTTTGTCAGAGGGATCCTTTTGTTACTTGCAGTTTATAAGTTAAAATCCTAACATAGAACAGTGAGCTATTAACTGTCATCTACGCCGCAGCAACACAAGTCACATTTTTTATTAACTTTTGATACGTTTGAGCAACAAACAATTTATTAGTTTAAATGGTCAGATCATGCTGCAGATCTTGCATTATGAGGCAAATATGGCAGAGCCATTATTATTTAGAAAACATTTGCAAACTAGGATTTTTAGCCATTCATGTTTGAACTGCTGTTTTGGTAAAGGGAGAAGTGCTTATGACAGAAACTCCATGGCTCGGAGACAAATGGCTTGTGCTTCCACATTTTATCGTATTTGGGGACATTCTGTGATTAGAAGCATATCCTACTTTGTCAACACATTTTACTGTCAGTAACTCATTATAACCTTAAATAATCATGTGTATCCATTGGTTGATAAAACTGGGCAGTGAAACCAAACAAATACAAAAAATTGGGATGTTTGCTCATTCTGGCCTAGCCTCTGGCTCTGCCCACTGATCCAATCCTTGTGTTATTCCCGCCCTCTGATTCTCTGCTCACAGTTCCCCTACTTTTTTCCCCCACTTCGACCACTGATATATCGTGTTGCTTGATGGTGGGAACACCACACCAGTAAAAAGTACCATACCTATGATATTATAAATTCCAATAAACTGTTGACTAGCAGGTAGCCCACTGTACAACCTGATTAATGAATCATTATCACACTGTTGTTAACAGGCACATTTTGTAAATATAGGACCTACATTTACAAACGTTACTAAGGATTCTGTATGGTCCCGTTATTTGCCAACTGTGTCCACTGGCGGACTCAGGGCGAGGAGGTCCATGCGGTAAGTCGTGAGGGAGTGACACCATGAGTTACCCACACCGGGTGACACCAACCCTAGTGACGCCACTGGTAGCAACCCATGCCGATGGTCAAGACTGCCAATGTGCTGACCGGTACATAAGCCTGCCAGTGAGGCCTTGAAGCAAAAGACACTTGGGACTTAATGCTCTCTGATAGTGTAGTGAGGGGATTTTGGGAGAATTGAGATTACATTGCTCTGTTTCTGGCTGATCGTTACGCTTTGTTACCTTGGCAATCAAACAACAAATACTACAGTAACAGGAAGGAAGGTTAAGAAACATACAGGTTGAATATAAAAGATCTGTATAGGGAATAGTGTTAGGTGTTCTTCTGAAATGGGTATTTGTATATAGATTAGGTTGAAATAGGTAGAGTTGTTTTTACCTATTAGGAGGAATAGAAGTACTTGCCCCAAATGCCCCTGCTAAAAGCTGACAGTTTTGGATTAAAAGGAGAAAAATAGGGATACTTGTATGTTTTCTATTGTTAGTATTGGGATTCTTGGGTCTATTTTGGAGGCTTGAAACATATAACCCGGTTCATAGCCTAGTGCCCCCTACTCCTACCGTATCTGAACATTATCACTTCACCTTGTCCTCTCTTAAGGATTCACACTGCTAAATATATATGCACAATACATTTGTTCAATATTTACATAAAACGCCGTTAATGTTAATTGAGCCACACAAAAGCTTCACCAAATATCTGCAGAAATACACCAGGAAAAAGGAACATGGACTTGGTCAGAATGGTTTTGGGGTATGTTTTCTACTTGGGGCTGGAAAATATTGATGGTAATAGTGATAATAGGAGCCATCTTTCTTACTTGCCGTTGTTGCATTCAGTGTGCCCCTATGATATGTACAGTTTGCATGTACGCCTGTAACAATATCAAGCCTCTCCCAGTTAACTTCCATGCATTGAATAAACAAATGATGGTACAACAGGACATTGATAAACTTATGATGGTTGATATCCAGGACTAATATATGTACCTTGAAAATGGATTAGCCTAGGCTAAAAAGGAGGGACTGTTAAAATATAAAACCTGACCTCTTCTCGTTGCTGTGTTGACCTATGCGTCATCCATTTTATCTCTGTCCTCTTTGCCAGTCCCTACTCTGCCCTTGCCAATTGTGTGTAAAGAAACTAGATTGGGGTATTATAAAATATGTATACACGCAGAGGCAGCACAAAAGAACTGCTGGCATCTGCTCGGAGTTTCCTGGCAATGGTAAATCCATAAATAAAGTGTACATAGATAGCATATCTTGTTATGCAGCCCCAAGACTCAAAGTTGCTTAAACACCAAGGTTGTTGGTGTTTACATTACCTCATTGTGTGTGTCTTTCTCAAGCTCTATTCACACCATCGGGTGTCCTCTGTTTGTGATCTTTTCCTATAAAAGGCCTTGTAATCATTGCTCAGTGTGCTTCCTCCTTGAGTATACCTTGGTGCTTGTTGGACTAGGTCCCCGCTCTTGAGTGTTAATAAATGATCTGATCTTTACTTCACTCCATTGTCGATTCTCCTTATGTGTTTGAACTCATGGACCAAGGGTGACCCTGCACCAGTGTGTCTGGCAGAAGGCACACTTCCACACTATCGCCACAGGAACGTCATAAAAAAAGTTACGTTCCTGTGGTGATAGGGGCTTGTAAATATGCTCCTTAGTTGTTGAAACTGCTTTAATTTGTGTGTGCGAATTGCTTAGGAAATGCCCTCAAGAGCCAATTGTAAAGGGGGGTTGACGTCATGTTGTGCCACACTTGTACAGATTGATTGGTGTAAAGCCGTGCTTGGATTTGTTGTAGACGTCATAGAAATCTGCGTTGGTACAGGCTGTGTTTGGTGAAAAAGATAATTATGGTTGAAAATCATTTCCTGGATTTAATGAAATCATGTGTGAACAATTTTGACAATTTGACAAAATGAAATTCTGAAAGGTTATGCAAAATATGGTGAGGGGAGGAAATGTACCCATTTGGGAAGGTAGAAGAGTTACCATTTGGGTGTATGCCAGGTCGCATTATGGCGACAAATGAGGGTTTCTATACATTTCTTTGGCTCGCCCAATGGCACAAGATCACCGAGAAAGATGATGTATTACAGTTTCCCCGTTATGGGACATTCAGTTTGAGAATCATTGAGAATTTGAGGAAGGAATTATATGAGATGAAACCACCCCCTAGACCTACTCAATTCTAAGCGCTTAATGCTTGGGAACATGTTGCGCATATCAAAGAGCTATAGAAATCTCAGGGATGAGTTAAGAGAGCCATATGCACTTGTGTGGATGCTGGTTGGGATGCATAACAGAAAGCATTGATAACTGACATAAGAGAGGTAACCCGATTGTGTCCTGTACTGACCACAAAAGGAGAGGAAAAGGGAAAGTGCAAGGAGAACCAAAAACATAAAGAGACAGAAATGGCTGGGAACAATCTTGAGGATAGTGACAGTGAACTATATGGGAATTTTTGGACTGAATCAGTGCTAAAAATCCACCCCTATGTAATGAAATACCTATTACTTTATCGAGTAGTGCATCAGTTGGTGGAACCTTTGATGTGCCTTCTACTCCATTTAATCTGAATCCAAATTTAGTCGGAGGGAGATCGGTAGAGATAGCCCCGTCAACAGCATATACTCTATATGTCAGGGTCCGGCCTCCAAACGGGAGGTATCCAAATCCTCGGGAGTGAAGAACGATCTCTACTCTTCCCCCAGGACACCACCGAACTCGAATGGCACTCGAAATTCTGTCGACTACCCTGATGGAAGGGACCAGACTGTGGAGGACCACTAGGCGATGACTAGCCACGGAGATGTACAGGACTGTCAGGATGTGAGAGATTCCTATAAAAAAGAAGAGGGACAACAGAGAAACAAGGTTACCCTTAATGTCAGGAATGTGATCCCCAATTATAGATGCATTTTGACTCAGCCCCAGAGTGCTCCCCCTATGCCACTACCACTACTTTGTGTGCTCTCCCAGACTCACCGTCGGATTCTGTACATCCAGGCCTGAACGAAATAACAGAGAGAGAATCAGGAAGTAAAAAATGCTGCACCACTGAAGTCTATGGCTGCTTCAAAGATCATGGAGGTTGGAGTGACGTGCAGCCTAAACGTGCAGCAATAAACCCTGCAGGAGTAAAAGAAGTCAAACAGCCCAAAGGTACTTAGATGTGTCCAAAATTCAAGAAAAGGAAAAAAAATAACGATCGTCGGATGTCCGGCATTCCAAGGCTCGTAACTAGTAAGGATAAAGGTGCGGGGGTGCCACCTGCTGGATGCGAGCGGAAGGATCTTCAGCACTCCCCGTCACCCGCCATGAATCCGCGGAAATGCGGAAAGCTTGAAAGTTCGTGAAGGCAATTTTGAAAGCCGCCGGCGTTATACTAATGTGCACTCCTCGCGCCTTTGAATGCAGGCCAAATTCCAGGAAGCCGCGAGGTAGCGGCACAAAAACTCAGGGAAGCAGCGGTCGAGCGTCTCTCCAGAGACCGGGGAAACTGGAAACAAGGTAGGAAGGGAGCAACAAGCTCCTCGAGGTATTTCCCAAATGCCAGTAATCAATGGTACACTGAGGAAGGCGTGGTCCATCCAGAAGGAAGGTTGTCAAGCACCTGTGCTTGCTTGAGGGAAGCTTATATGCTCCTCCCATGACACGTGATCACTGTGAGCGCACACAACCACTCCTCCCTGTACTGCTGCATTCTGGGTAATGTAGTGTTCCCACAAAACGGGTTCTAATTCTGAAGTGTAACAGTTCTCCCCCCTAACGACCGTCCCACAGGCCTGGGTTTGTTAGGATGCAAAGCATGGAATCTTCTTACGAGGACAGGAGCATGAACATGTGCAGCGGGTTCCCAGGTTCTGTCTTCCGGACCATATCCCACCCAATCCACTAGATATTGTAATTTCCCTCTATATCGTCTAGAGTCAAGAATACGCCTTAGTTTGTATTCTTCCTCTCCGTTAATGAGTAGAGGAGGGGGAGGAGTCTCAGAACAGGAAGGGGTTACATAGGGTTTTAACAAATATGTGTGAAACACTGGATGTACTCTCATTTCAGACGGAAGTTTCAACTTCATGGCTACAGGGTTGATCACTTTCTGAATTGCATAGGGTCCCACATATTTGGGTTGAAGCTTTCGGGGTCCAGGCAACCTCAAATTTCTAGTAGACAACCAGACTTGGTCGCCCTTTTGATACTCTGGAGCAGGTTTTCTATGTGTGTCTGCGTGTCCTTTAATTCGGTCTTTAGCTTCTGTGAGCTCATGTATGGCTTGCTTCCAGATCTGTGTAAGAAGGGTGTGGTGTTCCTCTACTGCGGGGAATTGGGAGACGGAAGGGGGTAGGTACATGGGTAAAAACCGGGGGTGGTAACCATAGGAAAAAAAGAAAGGCGATATTTTCGAAGCAGAGTGATTAGTATTATTATAGGCGAATTCTGCCAAAGGGAGTGCTTGTAGCCAGTCTCCTGTGATAGTGCTGAGGAGGCATCTAAGGAATTGTTCTAGAGTCTGGTTAGTGCGTTCTGTTTGCCCGTCAGTTTGCGGGTGGTATGCAGATGAGAGACGATGATCAATGTGAAGAGTAGTGCAGAGCCCCTGCCAGAACTTGGATATGAATTGTGGGCCTCTGTCCAAAACTATAATAGAGGGCAATCCATGCAGGCGTATATGACATGAGATACAAATGTGTCTACCATGTCTTTAGCTGACGGCAGTTTTTGAGGGGTATAAAATGCGCCATCTTTGTCAGCATGTCTACTACGACCAAGATAACTGTGAACCCATGAGACTGTGGTAAGTCAGTGATAAAATCCATTCTAATGGAAGACCAAGGTATCTGAGGAATGGGCAAGGGGTGTAATAACCCAGCGGGGGCACCAAGAGTGGATTTCTGTCTAGCGCACACAGGACAGGCCTTTACGTATTCATGTATGTCCGGGGGCATGGTCGGCCACCAAAACCACCTCTTGCATAGCTGTACTGTTTTGTCTCCCCCGGGGTGTCCTAAACACCACTCGATTATGTCCTTCTGTAATTCCTCAGTCGGAACATACAGTGCTTCACCATGGAAAAAGAGGTTGTTTTCTATCTTATTCATAGGATCATCCAACCATTCTTGGGTACTAAGTGAGGTGTATGTATCAAGTAGTTTGTTAAGGAAAGGGTGGTCTGCTTCTTTTTGTCCTACCCCCACAGCCACTATCTTGTTAGCAGGGATTATTGGCAAGGGTGTCTCAATCGTGTGTTTACTCTCTTTTCCTATTCGTGATAAGGCATCTGCAATGTTTAGCCCCAGGTCTGAAGTTAATGACAAAGTCGTATTCACAAAAGAAGGATACCCATCTCATCTGACGTGGAGTGAGAGCCTTTGCAGATTTAAAAAACTGAAGATTTCTATGATCCGAATATATCGTGATGACATGAGGGGACCCCAGCAAGTAGTGTCTCCATTCTTGAAAGGTCAATTTTATAGCCAGAAGTTCCCTCTCCCCTATTGTATAATTTTGTTCCGCAGGGGCAAGGGTTTTCGAGAAGTAGGCTACTGGATGGAGTGTTCCCGATACGAGGTCTCTTTGTAACAGAACCCCTCCAACCGCATACTGAGAAGCATCGGCTTCAAAATAATAAGGTTGTGTTTCATCTGCGTGCTTTAGAATAGGAGCGGAAATGAATTTATCTTTCAATGCCTGGAAGGCACATTCCGCTGTGTCATCCCATTCGAAAGGCACCCCCTTCTTTAACAGTCTGGTGATGGATGTAATGAGGTCCGAAAAATGGTCAATAAAACGCCTATAAAAGTTGGCGAATCCCAGGAAGGATTGTACCTCCTTAACCGAAGTAGGACTGGCCCATTGGGTGATAGCTGATGTTTTAGCAGGGTCCATATGTATGCCTTGGGGGGAGATCACAAACCCCAAAAAGTCTACTTTTACTGCATGAAAGAGACATTTCTCTAGTTTGGCAAAGAGATGATTGTCATGGAGCTTCTGGAGTACCTTTTTAACATGGGTCACGTGTTCTTGTTCGTCTTGTGACTACACCAAGATATCGTCAATGTAGACAATAACGAACACGTCAAGGTATTCTCTAAGGATTTAATTAATGAAAAATTGGAACGCCGCCGGGGCGTTGCAAAGCCCAAACGGCATTACACAATACTGATAGAGTCCGAATTTTGTGAGAAATGCCGTCTTCCATTCATCTCCTTCTTTAACCCGAATGAGATGATATGCTCCTCTTAAATCAAGTTTGGTAAGGATTCGCGCCTTGCGGACTTGGTCCAAGAGACCGGAAATTAGGGGGAGAGGATACTTGTTCTTGATTGTTACCTTATTGAGGGCTCTATAGTCTAAGCAGGCTCTCAAACCCCCTTCAAGTTTTGGTATGAAGAACAGCGGGGAAGAGACAGGAGAAGTCAAGTGACGTATGAAGCCTTTCTGCAACATATCCTGTAAATAGTCTTGTAGATACTGACTTTCGGGTTCTGTTAACGCATAGACTCTACTCACTGGTAAGTCGGCGCCAGGGATAAGGTCAATGCGGCAGTCAAACGGTCTATGTGGAGGAAGGGCTACTGCCTTAACCTCATCAAATACCGCCGCAAATTCTTGATATTCTGTAGGTAAAGCGTTGAGACCAGAATCCGTAAGGGCACAACTCACAGAAGTAGTTGTGGGAGGGACTTCCGTATAACAGTGCTGCATACAAGAGGAAGACCAAAGAGTAACTCTTCTTGTAACCCAATCGATGTGGGGGTTATGTTTCTGGAGCCAAGGTATACCTACAATAGCACCGAAATTGGGTGCTGCTATTAAATCGAACCTTACGTCCTCTGTATGGCCATTGGCGCACACCATGGGAAGCCTAGGGGTTTGATAGGCTATTCTACCTTACGACAAGTCTGTTCCGTCCACAGCCTTTACTGTCTCAGGATGTGACTTGGGAACAAATTCTATTCCCAGGGTCTTAGCTAGTGTAATGTCCAAAAAGTTCCCAGTGGCCCCTGAATCCAACATTAGTGACAACGAGGTTTTATCATGGGGTGACAGGATCAATGTCACGGACATAGTCAAGTGTCTGGGCGTTAAAACAGATGTGTTGGCCAAAAACCTGGAGACCTGAGACGTCTTAAGACTTGAAGAACTGGTCTCTCTTTCCTTCAAGTCTGTTAGTTTTCCGAGTGAACCGCCGAGCTCATTTTGCCCTCAACCGGTCTAGGACTGCCTTTAAGTTTGGCCATACAATCTTTGGCATAACGTCCCCCTTTGCCACAATAAAGGCAACGATCAAGTCTCCTGCGCTTATCCTTTTCCTCCTTGATTAGCGGACCTCGGATTCCCCCAATCTGCATAGGCTCTACCCCTTCTTTCCCCTCCTTCCTGTCACTACGAGTCACCAGAAGGTGAGGGAAAACCCCTTTTATGCATTCTCCCTTCCTCTCACTGAGGCGGTGATCTACTTTGACTACTAGGTCTATGAAAGAAGGGCAGTCTTCAGGGGGGTCTACTATCTGTGAAATGATGTCTTTCAGGTCATCCCGTAACCCCCTATAAAACAGGGAAGTTCACTTCTCTTCGGTCCATTGCGTTTCGGCTACAAGCCGATTAAATGTAGTAATATATGTTACCAGGTCTTTGGTTCCTTGCTTTAGCCCTAACAGCTCATTGTCGCTTGACTGAATATAGGCATGACGAGCAAATAGACTCTTCATGCGGTCCTTAAAGCGTGACAGATCGTACAGGATAGGATCGTTTTTTTCACTAAAGGGACTGCCCATAAGGCAGCATTGCCTGACAGATAAGATATAATAAAAGCCACCTTTGCAGCATCATCCGGAAAAGAAGCGGCTCGGAATAAGAACTGTGAGTGGCATTGATTCATGAATACTGCATATCTGTGGCTTTCCCCATTGAACCTTTCGGGCATGGCCTAAGGGGTTTGCGGAGGGGTAATAACTGTGACATTCACCGGTGCTGGGGCTACGCCTGTAGAGGGGTCAGTGGACAAGGAGGGCATGTGGAACCGTGCAGGCTGAATATACGGTTTCTTTTGTTTAACCGAGCTATCGGGGATGCTACTGGCTGGCTGTCTTAGTTCTCTCAGGGTGTTCACTTCTAATGTTAGTCGCAAGTTCTCGGTCTTTACTGCCTGAAGCTCATGTTGCAAACTGGCGACTACAGCTGCCAACTCGTTTATAGTGACTCCTGGAGCTCGGCCTGCCATAGCCCCGCTCATAAGGGTGTCTAACGTCCCGTTCTTATCCATCTTCGCTCAGGGGAAAATGAGATAACGTGGGCTTGACAATCTGTCAGGGTCCGGCCTCCAAACGGAAGGTATCCAAATCCTCGGGAGTGAAGAACGATCTCTACTCTCCCCCCAGGGCACCACCGAACTCGAATGGCACTCGAAATTCTGTCGACTACTCTGATGGGAGGGACGAGACTGTGGAGGACAACTAGGCGATGACTAGCCACGGAGATGTACAGGACTGTCAGGATGTGAGAGGTTTCTATAAAAAAGAAGAGGGACAACAGAGAAACAAGGTTAACCTTAATGTCAGGTATGTGATCCCCAATTATAGATGCATTATGACTCAGCCCCAGAGGGCTCCCCCTACGCCACTACCACTACTCGGTTGTGTGCTCTCCCAGACTCACCGTCGGATTCTTTACATCCAGGCCTGAACTAAATAACAGAGAGAGAGTCAGGAAGTAAAAAATGCTGCACCACTGAAGTCTATGGCTGCTTCAAAGATCACTGAGGCTGGAGTGACGGGCAGCCTAAACGTGCAGCGATAAACCCTGCAGGGAGTCCTGGTAGTGTCTTCAACACGTAGTCTCGAAGGGGAGGGATGCTGCCTGAAAGTGAGGACAATCGAAATGCTCAGCAGGAGTAAAAGAAGTCAACCAGCCCAAAGGTACTTAGATGTGTCCAAAATTCAAGAAAAGGAAAAAATATAACGAGCGTCGGATGTCCGGCATTCCAAGGCTCATAACTAGTAAGGATAAAGGTGCGGCGGCGCCACCTGCTGGATGCGAGCGGAAGGATCTTCAGCACTCCCCGTCACCCGCCATGAATCCGCGGAAATGCAGAAAGCTCGAAAGTTCGTGAAGGCAATTTTGAAAGCCGCCGGCGTTATACTAATGCGCACTCCTCGCGCCTTTGAATGTAGGCCAAATTTCAGGAAGCCACGAGGTAGCGGCACAAAAACTCAGGGAAGCAGCGGTCGAGCGTCTCTCCAGAGACCGGGGAAACTGGAAACAAGGTAGGAAGGGAGCAACAAGCTCCTCGAGGTATTTCCCAAATGCCAGTAATCAATGGTACACTCAGGAAGGCGTGGTCCATCCAGAAGGAAGGTTGTCAAGCACCTGTTCTTGCTTGAGGGAAGCTTATATGCTCCTCCCATGACACATGATCACTGTGAGCGCACACAACCACTCCTCCCTGTACTGCTGCATTCTGGGTAATGTAGTGTGGCCACAAAACGGGTTCTAATTCTGAAGTGTAACACTAAACACCCCAGATGCACTGCCAGTTCTGGTCTCCATTGGCCTTCTGGTCCTGCTGCATAAGCCTGGATCAGTAGGAAATTCTGTGCACACTTTGGCAGTTCCTACTGGAACTAATGCCCCAGCCGATAATTCAACAAGTTCAATTACAAGACAAGTCCCTCAGACTCCCATGGTTCTGACTCATGTGAACACTTAAAGTGTTCCAGGTGCAACCTCTATTGTAAATCAGACCGGTATGGACTGCTCCAGAAAGTTTCCTCAGAGACCGTCACCCTTTTGCTCACCTAATTCAACTGCTCCACGGATGGTGAACTACATTGCCCCTAGGACAGAATGTGCCCACAGGAATGCCAGTCTCTCACATGTCCCTTTTTCATTCACTGTATGCAATGGTACCTACAGAGAAGAGATAATTCTGAACACCATAGCAGAACAAACAGGTCTTTGTTCTCAAGAATTTAATGATTGGCTTAGGGGTCTAGACACTTTGACAAATAACGTGAATTCAGGAATAAATGGAAGAGCTGCTGCTCAGACTCTATAGAGAGAGAAAGAGAGACACTGATGTTAATAAACTGAAAATAGACATAAAAAGAAATAACTGGAAATATTAGTCCGACTCAATTGGAGGTCTATAAGGAAGATGAACTATTGTTTCTATGCAATGAAATTACCAGGCATGCAGGGCAGGATCGTGACAGGCTCAAAGAATTAGCACAGAAATATGGGATTGACATTCAACGATCTAAAGTTTTACAGAGAAGCTACAGGTTGAGCTTTAACGAACGAGACATTGCAAACATGCGCCCATCTGGAATGAAAATACAGATTCAAGAACAATACCCGATGTGCGGAAATGGAGTGAGCTGGATAAGTGGGAAGGTAGATGGTAAACAAAAGAGGTAAAGAAAGTCAGGATACAAATACCTCTCTCTGGAACAGAGGAGGATGATGAAAACATCCATGTGCTTCCCATGAGAAAAGTGCCTGGTGGAGGGTACGTGCATGTGCCTTTGAGCAGAGCAGTTCTTGTGTCCTTCACAAATGACTTTCCAAAACTGAGAGAGAATGCTACAGACAGGTCAAGTGGTTTGTGAACATTTAGAAGGTTTCTTGGAAGGATGTGGATACTTTATTTGAAATTGTGGTTCCTAGTGACTTGTGGACTGAATGTAAAATGGCTGTGGATTGGCCAGATTCGGAGTCGAGAGATTCTCATTCGCAAGCTCCTCTTTGCTGCAGCTCTGTGAACTCTGCTGTGAGACTATAAATCTTGCCAGAGACCTCGTCCAGTGATTGCTGCATTTTCAAATTATCCGCCCTGGCCTCGGCGTAGTGTGACTGAGCCTCTGATCGCTGGGCCTGAAGAGACTGCAAGATTGATATTAGCGATTGCCCCTGCAGATTATCCTCTGAGTGAGCCTCTTTAGAAACCAATGGAGGAGAATGGTCAGAGAAAGTGCCGGAGGATATGTCAGAAGTTAGGCCGGGATTAAGAGTGGAACACCTAGAGGGAGAATGTTGTTCTATAAGCTGTTTGTCCTCACCCGCCCTTAGAAGTGCTGCAGATAAGCGGGAGATAAGTGCTTTCACCTCCCCCTTTGATGTAACCCACTTCCTTAGAGGGCTACTCTTAGCCAGTGAGTTGCCTGTCTTGCTTGCCTGCCGCTTTTTCACGGATTTAGGAGGCTGATGCAACCTTTTCTGGTCCGTGGGCTTCCTCCTGGTGTTACCCCAACCTTGCTGAACCGGCTGCAGGCAGTCCCCCTGAATACATACAGGTTCATTATAAAAGGCGCTTCCATGTGCGAGCAAGAAGCTTGAAGAGCAGAGTAAGCAGGTAGAAGTGCAGTACTGCGCATTGTCCTTAGCAAAGAGTTAGAATCACCCACCAGCTGTACCGCTGCACCTACATTAAATACTGCATCACAGTACACCCTCTATAGCAATTGACACACCCTCTACCTGACCCCCTGGGGTATCCAGAACAGTACTCACAGTTCTTGTAGCCTGCACCTCTACCTGAGGACATTGTTCACCATCTAGCTCCTGAGAGGGCAGCAGATGGATCAGATCAACAGCTTGGCTGATCATTGCTACATTGTTGCAGGGTGGGCATATCCCAGAAATCAGCAGCGGAACCTGAAACAAATTTAGTTCTGCCTTTAACCAGATCCAGAGTATAGGGAGCAGCAGCAGAGCTCTCTCATACTGTAGCTCCTGTTGCAGTTGCCCCCATCAAAGTATCAGCCAATTAAGTCTCCTTACCACGACTGGTTGTTTTTTGCTAGCCGCTTGCATGAACTCCTTCATTATGCCAGATTGAAGTAACTTTAAAATAGGTCGGCCGCTTGCGAGAGAGCTAAATCAGGGGCCACTGTTTGCATGCTCAACTCGCCCTCCTCCAGCTGCTGCCTTTCTTTCACTTCCAGAATACGCCCCACCACTTGGCTTCATTACCCTTCTGTGGGATCATGTGAATGCTGTGAGGACTGAAATTGGTGATGCGGGGCTGGAGTAGAAGCAGCACGGCTCAGTGCGGCCAGCCAGCAAGTGCTTTGGGCCTGCATACCTGCCTACTGCAGAGCCGTAACATTCAAGCTTAAGCAGCGAACGGTCAGATCACCAACCGCCGAACGTAGCTCCAGGGTGGGAGAATCCTGGAATTGGCGGTCCCTGATTGCAGCATTAAGGTTGGCGACAGTGGTCTCAGAGTCACAGGGAAGAGTGGGCGCTCAGCGGCAGGCTCAACCTGCCATCTTCCTTCCAGAAGATTGTGATGTCAACAAAAACTGTTCGCAAGCTCCATCCCTATTAGTGGTGAAGAAATATCCTCATGTGATTCTGCAATTGAAAACAAAGATCTCTCCTACAGAGATTGACTGAGCCAAAATTGACAGGACGACCCAGGAATCTAAAAAAATCAGTTCATGCCTAATATGAGAGATTGTTGCAGGCATTTTAGCAGTTTAGTGGAACAGAGAATATTTCAGCTAAAGAGATGGGACATTTTGGCCACAGATTTGTACATGAGTTAAGACCTGTGATTATTTCTATGATTCAGCAACACTTGATTTGTTGGCAGAGTGAGCCCATTGATGAAGTACTGCGATATGCAAAATATTACATTGATGAGATGGAAATAAACATAAAAGACTAAAGGATAAATTGATGATTACTCAAGCGAAAGCAGCACAGAGAGGTCAGAATCAACAGTTTGTTGACAATGTGGGTTCTGCTAAGCCTATTACCACTCACTAAACAAACCACAAAAGGTTCTACTAAGGGCTGGGGTCAGCAGCACTCAGCAGCACGTGACGTAACAGAGGTTGCGTTACGCAGACCGCTAAAAAATAACCAACTCATACTAATAAGTAACTAAACCTATCAATCCACCACTATCGCTTAGTGACAGGAGGACAAAGGAAGGACTAGAGTCTCTCTAGCATTACCTAACTTAAGTTCTCTAAAAGAAACTCTTACATAATCACGCTAAGCGAGCGCAAAGTTGCAAACAAGTAAGATTACTTAGTAGCGTGAGCACCTGTGGCACAACAATCACAGAAGATTTTTAAACGTAATTTACCTGCAATGTAAGCAGCAGCATTCTTGATATTCGGAAAAAAAATATATTCGCAATATATAACACAGAGCAGAAGAACACAAAGTATTAATATTAAATAGCTACTCACCAAGCCCCGGGACCTCAACTCCTAGCAGATCCAGCAGGTCCTGCTCCAGGTCCAGGATATCGGCCCACCGGTGCGTAAGCTGGTTAGGGGTGCGCCAGACCCCAGAGCAGCGAAACACAGCCTGGCGCACCCTTCCCCACCGCTGGCGACGCTCCTGGAACCCGTACCCAGACCCAGGCCTGCCGCCTGCTGCCAGGGTTAAGGGCTGCACAAAAGAAAACAGTGCGGCCACCTGCGCCTCACCAAATAATTTTCGTGCCTGCACCCCTTTTGGGCGCCAGGCGGTTGCGGCTCTGGCTGCGGCTACAAGCCTTGCCCTTGCCCTTTGCCTTTGGCATGGTTCTGTACTCGGGGGAAAGGGGGCGGAAAAGAAAAGGTAGGAATTAAAAAAGTAAGTAAAAGAAATGAAAAAAGCAAGTAATAGAAAAAGAGTGAAAAAGTAGTTAAAAATACACAAAAAGTAGAAAACAAACTCAAAATATAGAATCAGGAAAATAGAGAGATAGATAATAAATAAAAAAGATCAAAAAAAAGTTTGCAGAAACAAAGGATTGAAAAGATAGAGGGAGGATGGAAAAACAGGCCCAGAACCATTGCAAAAAAGTGAAAAGCAAGATGGACGCACCCATTGTGGCCGCATGGGCAAGTTTGTGCGATATTTCCCCCCGAGCATGCAAAAACCGTTGCGAACATGCAAAACGTGTTCGGGAAATACATATCGCAAACGTGCGGGAACACGCAATACGCATTTCGGAACAGGAAATACCCATCGCAAACGGGCGGGACAAGTAAAAAACAAGATGGCCGCGCCCATTGGCGACCACATGGGCAAGTTCGCGAGATATTTCCCCCGAGCATGAAATCAGCGTCCCGAACACGCAATACGCGTTCCCGAACAGGAAAAACGCATTGCGAACGGGCGGAACAAGCAACTCAGCATGCTCATAGAATTCTGCGTAGCTCGCGGAATTCCACATAGTTCGCGGAGTTTTTTCCACCGCTTCGCGGAAGTTCGCATAGCGCAACTCCGCGTACTCCGCCCAGTGTTACTAATAAACCTAAAATTAATCGGAAGGCTGCATTTAGGACCTAAGCAAATTAATAGGATGGGCGGAGAGTGGGCGGAGCTTCCACAAAGCTTCCACACTATACTGAATACTCCTTGCCTCGCAAAGCGAGCAGGGCATGCGCTGAAACGCTAGGCTCGACCTAAAAAACAATTGGAGTTTTTTTAAGTAAACATGGAATCAAGCATGAAAGAACACAACTTTATTTTCTGGCAGCAAATGTTTTAGCGGAGAGATCAAATAGATTCTTCAAAGAGGCAATACAAACAGCATTAACGTCTAAATAAGATGTTTGTAAACACTTGAGAGAGAAAATTTGGAGTTTCTTGAACACTCCACATTCTGAGATTGGCTTCTTACCATTTTTTCTACTCAAAGGGCGAGAAATGAAAACTTGTCTTACACCAGTGTGGTACAACAAAGTTAGTGATGAACGGCACATTGACAATGTAATGAAGAATCTCTCCAGTGTTGATGAGAGTGTTAGATAGCGTGTTAGCAGTAGGTATAAATTAAAGTTTAATGACTCAACTACAGATTAAGATAAAAGACTTTTTAAATTGGTAACTGAGTTTTGATGAAAAAAACATACAAAATTCGGAAAGTAGAATGTGGTGTCTTGAGCCACTAGGCCCACATGCTGATGAATGAGACACACCGACACAGTAGTGGTATACTGGATAACTGTCCCAGGGCACATGCGCCTGCCCCTTTTATCATTAGGGTCATCTGACCGGTGACACCTGTGATGAGTGGGTGAACAATGGGGTTAGAGCACAAGGCTGAACACTAGAACGTCTCCAGCAGGACACTACAGAGAATCACATTTTTCTTCAGGTTCAGGTTCTGAGAGTGTATTGCACAGCCATTATTGAAAACTCGGGGGGAGAGGGATAGGGTGCAGCCATTTTCAAGTTGCCACCTCATCAAAAGGAACTTATTGAAAAGAAAAAATGTTTGGGGAGATGGTGATTATGTGGGTTGGAAATTGTAGTCAGATATTATTCCCACTTTTTCTCCTGCCAATGTGTCTCTTCCATAGCTGCCAAGGTTTCAGATTGCTATGTGTGACATTTTCACAATTACAGTGTAATTATGAGTGACGTTTCAACGAGATTGAGTGACACTTTCTTGCGAGCAAAAATCAAGCAATGAAGACGAGGGAAACATATAAATATATATATAAAATTAGACCCATTTGAGCAACGAGAAACTCTAGGAAGATCTTAAAACTGGTTCAAACGCCTGCGGCGGCTGACTCATAAATACAATGAAATTATGAAAATGTCACACATAGCAATCTGAAACATTGGCAGGTATTGTGATTTAACTACTCTGTGCATTCTAGGAGTTGTGGTCTTGATATGCCTCAGTGGAACACTTTGTATAAATACACTTGAAAACAAAGATACTTAAAACGAAAGCCTTGGATTTTTCATTATCCAGACTTTACCCGGAGTAAGAAAGATAAAGGCAGAGAAAGGAAAAAGAAGAAGAGATAAGAAAAGAGTAATAAAGAGGCAGCATGGATGAAAAAGAACCTGCCAGAGAAAGCTAAAGAAACAAGCACTGTGGGGTGATGGAAAAATGGCATTAGTTATCCACATGTCTAGGCACCCCAGCTTTTGGCTGGTCCTGCAGTGGGTCCCTAAGAAAACTTTGGACCCCTGTGCTTATTATTATTTTTGAAATTAGGCACTGCCTCTATCTTTACCTCATTTTCAAGAGTTGACAGTCCATGTCTCCCTAATTCAGGAGTCCCTCCCTCGTGGATGATATGTCCTCAGTCTCTGGGCAGGTTGGCCCCTGTCACAGTCTTTGTCTGCTGATCTTTTAGTTACGATATGACATGCCTGCGAGTTCTGCGTCCCCTGGGCCCTGGGATTATCTCCCAGGGTTTGAAAGGCCTTGTTCACTGGCCTTTCTGCAGCAGCCAACTCGGTCCTCGGCTGTGGGGAACATGGCGTGGAGCTCGTAGCCTCGCTGGTGCCGTGTACAAGGCCACCCCATGAACCATGCGAGGCAGGAGAGGACTGTGTGGGGGAGGGGGTCCAGAGAAGGGAGACTGCAGCGAAGAGGAAACAATCCTGGGAGTGCCGGTCATTGGGCTGTCTTTACTGCAGCTCAGCCTCACTCAAGCAAAATGAGTTTAATGCTGAGCCACCCAAATATAACGTATTGCTTTATTTCGGTGACTAACTGTGCTGAAACAGTTGAGCAGTAGTATAAGCAACTATGTCAAGTTGTTAACTCCAGAGATATGATGTTCGTCATTTGTGGAATGGAGAGGTCACATCTTCTAATTCCCAAGCTCATGTTTCATAATGTTTCTGGTGGGAAAGATGCACATCTTATAATGTCGTCTGCAAAAAGAGAACATGCATGCCCGTGAAGTATAAGGATTATTTGTTATATTAATGTTTGTTTTAATTTTATTCAGTTGTATCTGGCGCACGTATAGGTATTGATATATCATTAATTTATTGTTTCCATTGTCGCCCTTTTCTTTTGTTCTGTGGAAAGGTGTGGTGATGCGCTCTAGTTGTTAAGCGTGCGCCTAGGCATGCCGGGAACGCAGGCGACCATGTTAGATGCAGCGGGTAACGGTAGCGAGCGGATGCATTCCCGGAGCTCGGGAATACAGCGATCCAAGAGAAGTTGTTGGTCAATGGAGATGCACCCCTGAAAGAAGTAGTGGCTCTAGTGAAGAAAGCAGAATTGTCGAAGAGGTGCGCAGAAGCGGCAAATGGGGAGAGCACCAACAGAACTACAGTATGCAAGGTATCAGACAAAAACAGGCCTGAAACAACACAGCAACACACACCGCCAAACCCAAGGTACCAGAAGAAATACCCCCAGAAGTCCACGAGAACCCAGAGACCACAGGGAGAAGGCAAACATGCATGCTACAGGTGTGGCAGCCAAACACACACAAACAACGACAAAGCATGCCCTGCGTTCAGGGCCAGATGCTCTTTCTGCGGAATAATGGGACACTATGAAAAGGTGTGCCAACGTAAGCTCAGTAGAATGGAAGTGAAGTACGTCACCCAGGAAGAGGACGGAGATGAGGAAGCCTAGGAAGGAGGTAACGAAGAGGACGAAGTCTTGTGTATAGACGACCAAGTCCTTGGAGTAAACTGCACCAGGTCCAAGAAACCGGCGCTACAGATGTCAATCGGAGGGGTACAAGTGGACATGGTGGTGGAATCCGGCTCCCCGTACACCATTATTCAACTAACCATATGGGAAAGAGACTTTGAACCCAGAGTGGGCACAGACCTGCACCCCACAGACATACACCCAGTCATGGTGGGGTATCGACCGTTGACGTTCGAGTTCAAAGGACGAGCTGCAGAACGAAAGCTGTATGTAGCAGAGAAAGGTCCCTCAGTTCTAGGGTGGATGGACCAAGGAGCTCTAGGAATTCAACTCAATCCCGGTGGGACCACCCAGGTGTTGATGACGGACGCAGCCCAAGCATACGAAGAAAACGCGTGGTAGAAGGAATACCCATAAGTCTTCAAGGGGACTATAGGGCGGTTGACAAAATTCACGCACAAGATATGCCTTAAGGCCGGGGCGAAACCGGTAAGTCTCAAAGTTCGCAACATTCCTTTCAGGAGCAGGGAAGCGGTCCAGGAAGAACTACAACGCCTGGAGAGAAACGGCAGTATCAAAACAACAATGTCTCAACCAGTAACTATAGGGACAATTTTAAAAAAAGATGCATAAGTCATAAAGGAGGGAAACCAAGAGACCAAAGTATGAAAAAGTTTTTTAGTTATTATTATTATGCAAAAGAATTATAACAGCACTATAATACAGTTAAATCAAATTCTGGTAGCCAAACATACACCAGTTGTGTACTGACCGTGCTCGGTGTAAGTGATAAGTGCAGTGACACAAGTGATATATACAGTGTGGGCGGCGCAAAGTGAAAGGACAACATTAATCATAAACAAATTACAAAAACACAATAAATAATTTGCAATAAGGTATAAATCCTTAGGAGGCCGTAGGTTACACTGGGATGTCGACGGCGTTTCGACCTTATGCACTTAAGGTCATCATCAGGACAATGGCTACAATTTGAAGAGTGCTGAGTACTGGTCTAATGAAAACGCACAAAGCGCTAATGCCCGGGCGATCGTCAGGAACTTCTACGTAAGACGGTATCACGAAGTACTTTGGAATGCCAGAACTACGTTCGGGAACAAATTGGCCGATATGCTGGGTCCGTTACAGTCGTGCAGTCAAGGGTCCTGTTCATATGGACAGCCTACAATGTATGAGAATTGTGCCCAAATCGACTATTATGGGTCAAAGTCCAACCGGTATGTCCAACACTGAAGTTATCCCAACGGGAGTACGTGAGCGTGCCAGGGTAGCACGACGACCGCTAAGTGGGGCCAATAAACTCTTTCCAGGTAGACCAGACGAAAAATCGCCGGCAGAGTGAGCGGAACCAATACGCCAGGGTGACTGAATCGCGACGTCATAGAAGCCATCGAAAGTGCAGAGTGGCTCGCACCGTTAGTGGTCGCACAGAAACCCAATGGGAAAGTGCGTCTATGTGTGGACTTGAGGGAGCTCAATAAGAACATTGTGGTTGACAAGTTCCCACTACCCAGGATAAACGAGATACTGGCGAAAACGAAGGAAGTCAAGTGGTTCTCGACGGTGGATCTCACCTCCGCGTACCATCAAATCGCCTTGCACCCATCATGTAACCACCTGGCATCGTTCATCACGCCTTTCGGATGCTATAAGTTCCTTAGGATGCCGTTCGGACTAGCATCGGCTGCAGCGGTATTCCAAAAGCTCATGCACCGATTGTTCCAGAAAGTGGAAGGGGTGCAGTACTTTCAGGATGACAACCTCGTCGGGAAATCAAAGGAAGACCTTGATGCAAAACTGAACACTGTTCTGACCATAATGGCACAAAATTGTCTCACCAGAGAATGGGAAAAATGCAGGTTCGGCATGGTATCGGTGACCTACTTAGGCCACGAGATCAGCGGAAGGGGGATAGAACCGAAACAAGCCAATGTAGCAGCCATCAGAGAAGCGCCTACGCCTAAAAGGAAGGAAGATGTCCATTCCTTTTTAGGCATGGCAGAGTTTTACAGCAAATTTGTCCCTCACTTTGCGTCCAAAACACACCACTTGAGACAACTCCTGAAGGAGAAGAACACCTTCAAATGGACACACGAACAGCAAAAGGAATTTGACCTGTTAAAGCAAGACATATGCTGCCATCCCTCTCAAGGGGTTCGACCAAGCAGCCCTTTCCATACTAACCACCGACGCCAGCAACAAGGGACTGGGCGTGGTGCTAATGCAGAGATCCCAGGAAGGAGAAATCACCACGATCAGCTTTGCCTCGCGATCTCTAGCACCCAACGAAGAGAAATTGAGTGTGATAGAAAAGGAGATGTTAGCCTCAATCTGGGCCATGGAACGTTTCAGACAGTTTTTGTGGGGTTCGAAATTCCTACTCCGCACCGTCCTGACATCTTGTGGACACGCACACGCGACCCCCCCGTATAGCGAAGATGATCCTGAGACTACTTGATTACATGTATGAGGTGGAATACATTCCCGGCACCAAAAACAAAGTTGCCGATTTTTTTAGCAGAGCAGCCGCGATGGAGCCGGCAGCAGGTCAGGAGCCCTCAGAATGGGAAGGATACATGGTAGCACTCACACAAGACCACGAAGGAGTGATCAGTGCACAAGAGTGGGAGGAAGCGTACACTAATGACGATACCTTGGAGGCTGTGAAGTTACGTAACGCATGGGTGGCCAGACAAGAAGCATCTAGATAGCAATCTGAGGAAATTCTGGGAAGTCCGGGAGGAATTATCTATCGGAGACAATCCACGTTCCTATTAAGAGGAGACAAGGTGGTCCCTCCACTGCCCTTGGCGAATCATCTTCTAACCATCCTACATTAGGGGCACCTGGGGATCATGAAGACCAATGCAAGAGCAAAGCAAGGGTACTGGTGGCCAGCCATGGACAGCCAACTAGAGAAACACGTCAGAATGTGCGAACAATGCAACTGGGCAGACAAAACCCAAGTACTACTACGCCCGCCACTAGGGAAATTCTCCTGCCCTTCCGGTCCGTGGGAAATGCTTTCAGTAGACATACTGGGTCCCATTCTGAACATAGAGGGCGTGCCCAAATACGCCATAGTACTGGTGGATAGGTACTCTAAGTGGCCTGAAGTGGACGTGTGTGAAGTGGCAGACACCAAGGCGGTGCTGTCTTTTCTCACCTCCACATTCTTGAGGGAAGGAATCCCAAGGGTGGTTACCTGTGACAATGGACCACAATTAATTTCAGCAAAATGGAACGCGTTCATGGACCGCAACGGAATAGAAGTCAAACATACTCCTGTGTACCACCCGGCGGGAAATGGACTAGCAGAGAGATTCAATCGAGTAATTATGGGGTCCGTGCAAGCAGCGATAAGTGCAGGACAAAACTGGGAAAAGGAGCTCCAACGGATGCTATGGGCTTACCGCATCACCCCGACAAACACTGGATACAGCCCATTCAAAATACTACGAGGACGTGACCCCTTCATGAGGGACAATCTGGCGTGGAAACAACTAATTGTCCAAAGCAGGTGGTCACCAGCGGTGGTGCGTCGCAACATTGACAAGGCGCAAGCCTTGTACACCGAGTACTACAACAAACGTCGGTAACCCTAGAAAGGGGTGAGTGGGTGAGAGTGAAACAAGCCGTTCTCAAAAAGAAAGGAGACAGTAAATTCAGTCCACCTTTACAAGTGGTGGAGCCTTATGCCAGGTCAGCCCTGTTGAGTGATGGGAAGGTATGGTCGCAGGATAGAATGGCGAGATGCAACAGAATCATGAAGTGGGAAGATCCGGAGAGTAGAAGTTCCTCTACCCCAGCGGAAGGAAATGAGCCTGGGACAGTACCGGAGCTGGAGTAGTGAAGACCAATACACCTCAGGAGAGAGTGGAGGCGTAGAGACAACCAGTCAGCTCACACCGAGGAACCCAAGCGTCAGCGTGAGTGAGAGAGAGCCGCAAGGGGAAGCAAAGGTAGGAGGAGGACTTCCAATAGGTGACCAGAGTGCGGCCATCCTCCATACACACTCCCGAACAAGGCTGGGCAGACTGGTCAAAGTGCCCAAGAGGTTTGAAGACATTGACATGAGTGTCAAGTAAAACTGTAATGTAATGATGCTCACTGTTCCTTACTTGTTAATTGGTGGGTGTCCCAAGGGGGGAGATATGTGGTGATGCACTCTAGTTGTTAAGCGTGCGCCTAGGCATGCCGGGAACGCAGGCGGCCATGTTAGATGCCGCGGGTAATGGTAGCGAGCGGATGCATTCCCAGCACTCAAGGAGAAATAAACACGTTGAGACCATATACTGTGTCAGAGGTGTACTCTAACAGAGCAACTGAAGTAAGGTATCCAGACGAAGATAGGTAGGTTGAAGTAGAAGTTTTATTCAAGAACAATTCCACCCAGAACAAGGAGCATCCCCTTCAATAGAGACTCGAACGGCAACACAGAAGTAACGCCCGACTCTCCAACAACGGACGCCCCGTGCGTGAGCCACATATTTCAAACATAAACTCAAGTACCAACAAAGTATCAATCGGATGCGCGAGTACAATATAATGTGAGTGATACATCGCGCGCTGCCCGCGCGATGTATGACTCACATAGAATGCAAATATGTTAGAATCTGGGTTCTCTGGTTGGCACAGGTAGGTACTTGTGACAAGCAGGGAACCTTTCCTCTAGTCAGGGTAAGGGGTTACACTCCTAAAATACCCCATGCTCACCCTCTAGGTAGCTTGGCGCAAGCAGACAAGACTTATCTCAGAGCGTTAGAGGTTAAGCATTTGTGAACACATACAGTAACCAAGTGACAACACTACAAATGGACACCACACAGGTTTTTATATCAAAAATAAGGATTCTTTATATAGAGTTATCACAAGACCATTAAACGACAAAAATACACAATACTGTTACTTTAGATGGTAGAAGTTTGCTTAGTTCTCTTAATTTCTTAAATGCGACACTTTAAGTCAATGTACCTTAGATGCGACACGGAGGGCAACTAAAAAGTGTTGCAACGATGCTGATGCGATGAAGTTCTTGGTGCAAAAAAAATAAAGACGTGAAGATCTTCCGGATGCGTTACGCTTCTCCGATGTTACGAGAAGGCTCGACTCGATGCGTTAGCAACAGCGGCGTCACCCCTTTACGCGATGCGACGACAGCAGCTCCGATGGCGGCATGCTTCTCCGTGGATGCGAGGCGCTTTTCTGGATGCCGTGCAATGCGACAACTACGATGGCTGCGATGGCGACACGCTTCCTCCTCGATGCGAGACTCTTCTCTTGATGCGGTGCAATGCGTCAGCTACGATTGCTGCGATGGCGACACGCTTCTTCGGTGTTGCGAGACTCTTCCAGAATGATGTGAGACGCTTCCGCTCGATGCGATGCTGCAGCGGCGACACCCTTTGCGAGATGCGACGGCAACAGCTCCGACGGCGGCACACTTCTCCTCCTCGAGTCGCGCTTCCAGCTCCTTGCGACACGCAGTCCCTCAGAAGGCCCAACAACAGCAGCAGGCACTTCCAAAAGACTCTGGGGAGCTGGGGGTAAAGTCCACTGGTCCTGGGACTTCGTTTAGGGGGCAAGCTCAGCACAAGCCCTTGGAGATCTTTTAAGCACAAGTTGAATTAAAGTCTTTGTAGTCTTTTCTCCTCTCCTTTCATCAGCAAGGCAACCACTGCAGGCCAATCCCCCAGGTCAGGGACAGTACTCCTCCTTACAGCTTTCCCAGTTCCTTCTCCTCAGGCAGAGGTTCTTCTTGTCAATCAGGATCTAATTTCTTGGGAGCAGGGTCCCAATACTTATACCCCTAATTCCTTTGTTCCTCTGGGGTAGAGGGGCCTTTGCCCAGTCCAAACCAGTTCTTGAGCACTTTGTTGACATGACTCTCCTTTCTATTCAGGGTGCAGTGCAGAGACATCAGCCACTCCACAGGAGGTGGAGCCAGCATTGTGGTGGCAGAGCACAGCCCTATTCAGAGTCCAGGTGCACTCCTCCCACCCATCTGGATGTCAATCTCTCCATTCACCACCAGGCTACCTAGCCCTGCCCCTCTGGGTTTCCCCAGCCCTGTCACTCACACAAACCAGACAGGCAGATATACATCACAGCAGAGGCGGGCTGAAATGGTTAGGCAAGCAAATACCAACTTTCTAAAAGTGGTATTTGCAAACACAGAATATTAAAATAAACTTTACTAAAAGATGTATTTTATTATTCTGAGTTCAGGCATACTAAACTCGATTTTCTACCATGTTCCCTGGGTCTGTTAGGATCATAGGATGTAACAATTCTAACAGCCCATTCTGGCCTATGGAGAACAGGTAGCCTTACAATAGTGAAAAACGAAAATGGCTGTAATTCACTATTAGGACATGCCACACACATCAGGGCTTGTCCTACCTTATGCTTACAATGCACCCTGCCCTTGGGCCTACCATAGGGGTGACTAATATGAAGTTAAGGGAAGGTTTAGGGGTTGGGCAGTGGGTGCACTTACCCAGTCAGCATGACAGTACCAGACTGCACGCAGGTTCTGCAATGGCAGACCTTAGATACATTTTACTAGGCCGCTTCTGTGGGTGGCACAACCAGTGCTGCAAGCCCACCAGCAGCATTTGTATTTACAAGCCCTGGGCACTCCTGGTGCACTTTACTGGGGTCTGACAGTAAACCAAATAAGCCAATCATGGAATCCAACCAACATATATGTTGTATCCCGCATATGGTCATTAGTAAAGAACCAATCAGATTACACTAAGGTCACTGTAATCTGATTGGCTAAACACGCTCACGTCATGTTGGAATGTGGGGGTGGTATTTATTTCACGTCACTGGCTGGGCGGCACCTTTTTCCCTGCGGCAAGCGTGCGTGCTTGATCTTTGAGTTCGTGTCACCGTTTCTTCAGCTGTTCGATAATAAATAATTAATATATGAACAAGCTGATTTGGTGTAAGAAGTCGTTCTTTGGCGTCACACTTCAAATGGCGACGAGTGCGGGATCCTGATTTATTCATGAAGAATCGGGTGAACTTCTTTTGGAAAAGGAGGTCTTCAAAAGTTAAAATTCAGGCAAGTTACGATATCATGTTCAGAATGGCATGTTAATCGTTTGTTAATTGTCCTGTATTCTACTATTTCGTAGCGATTGTCCTGTAGTCTACGATTTTGTAGCGCGGCTACCGGCATCTTTGTGAGGAAAATAGAAGTGACGGCGTGTGTTCAGCCTGCAGAGTTACTTATTAAGGCAAGTTGCTGCATGACATTTGTTTACGTGGAAGTCTACATAAAATTGAAGTCGGCATTCTTGTTTATTTTGTCAGCAATTATGTTCGGATTATTAGGTGCAGCAGGTCAAGAAATTTTTGACAGTATGCCAGAATATGAGGCTCAACCTGGTCAATTTATTCCGCTTGATGAATTTCAGGAAGCTACAAAAAGAATGGAAAAACAATTTGGTGAAGAACCAAATATTATGATTGGCAGACATCGGTTTGCTATGCGCAAGCAATCTGAAAACGAAACAATAGAAGAATACATTGCGTGTTTGAGAGTTTTGGCAACTAAGTGTGACTTTAATGATATGGTTGATGTGTATATTCGCGACCAGTTTGTGTTCCATTGTTTTGAAAAGAAAATACAAGAAAGGTTATTGGCATGTAAAAACCCAACTTTAGAGGAAACAATTGATATAGCAAAGGGCATTGAACGATCTCTTGAAAGTTCAAAAGTTCTCTCCGCAGAAAATGGTACCAAGACTAGTGTGTATTATCTGCAGGACAATAAGAAAGTTATAAATGTGGCAGACAGAAGAAATAAGTTTGCGTCCAATTCAGAAAATAACACATTTGTTTGTTTTAGGTGTGGTTCGAGAAATCACAAGGCAGATTACACGGGATGCCCAGCACAGGGAAAGAAGTGCACGAAGTGTTTTAAGGTAGGGCATTTTGCGGGTGTATGTAAAAATTTCAGGGTGCAAAAGTTTTCTAAAGTAAAAGTCAATGCTGTAGAAGATTTTGAAGAGGATATGTGCTCCAACATAGTTCTAACTTTGGGTGATGATTACCAATCTATAAAAGGTCCTTTGGGTATTGCACACATGGGAAGTGTTGAATTAAATATAATGGCAGATTCTGGGTCACCAATAACGATTGTTTCTGACCAAAAGTATGACCAATATTGGCCAAAAGTGGATTTTTTAGCTTCCGATGTGAACCCCAAGGCATTTGGAGAATTTGACATCAACATGTTGGGGTATTTCCATGATGATTTAGAAGTCAAAGGAAGATCTGTCACTACAAAGGTTTATGTTGCAGAGCGAGGTAGGAATATAGTTGGTTGGAGGGATTTAGCTCGTTTGGGAATTATTTTGAAACCTGGTGCAAGTGATCCTATTGTATTAGATGATAATTGGGTGTGCTCAATTTCTAATTCCATTTCAGTATCCTATCCAGAAAATGTAGGTATGGTGCTGAACAAGTATTCATCGTTATTTGAAGACAGAATAGGTTGTGTAACTGGGTTTGAACACAACATCAAAATTAAGAAGGGAGCCATTCCAATAAAACATAAGGTAAGATCAATTCCTTTGTCGGTAAAAACAGATTTGAGGAAAGTTCTAGATAAGTTAGTCAAAGAGGAGGTTATTGAGCAAACAGATTCGGCAGAATGGGTTTCTGCAATTGTTTTAATTAAAAAAAAAAATGGTGAGGTGTGTTTGTGTGCTGACTTGAGGTCTTTGAATAAAAATATTGTGGTGAAATGAAATGAAATGGGTTTTATAAAGCGCACGTAGCTGCCCTGGGGCGTCCAAGCGCTGAGAAAACCGACTGGGCTAAGGTTGCTTAGAAAGAGTATCTAACCTACTACTGATTCATGAACAAAAGCGTTTTCAGCTGTTTGCAGAAGGAACTGAGGTCGGGATTGGACCTTAGATGTTGGGGAAGAGCATTTCACAGCTTGGCCACATTAAAGGAAAAGGAGCGGCCTCCCGATCTTGACTTCTTTATTTTCAGCACAATGGCTAAGTTGGCAAAAGTTGAACGCAGATGTCTAACGGGCTGATAGGGTGTGATAAGGGGAAAATTAATTGCTGGGCCTGAGGACCAAAAGGCTTGATGTGCAATACAAAGTGATTTGAAATTGACTCTTTCCCTAACGGGAAGCCAGTGCAGTCTCCTTAGGCCGGACTTTACTGATGATCTGCGGGGGATTTGTAAGAGAGTCCGTGCGGCGCAGTTCTGTATCAACTGCAGTTTGCGTAGAGTGGAGTCGGGAGCTCCCAGGTATAAAGCATTCCCGAAATCCAACCGTGACTGGATCAGGCCCAGAACCACGGTCTTTCTCGCTTCGAAGGGGAGTAGAGGAAGGACCTTCCTGATGACTCTAAGGATGCCGAAACAGATAGCAGATAATCTTATTGCCTGCTGGTCAAATGACAGGGACCTGTCCAGCCAGACACCAAGGCTCTTAATGGTATCTTTAGGCACCGGGGCAGGTCCCAAACTGGATGGCCAGAGAGTATCGATAGAAGAAGGTACGAGACGACCTAAGAGCATGAGCTCAGTCTTGTCTCCGTTGAGTTTGAGGCAAGACTTGGTCATCCAGCTCTTAACCATCTCCAGACAGCCTGCTAGATCTGCGCATGCTGAGAATCCCCCTTCCTGTGCCAGAGAAACCACCAGCTGAGTATCGTCCGCGTAGGTAATGATCTTAATACCATACGGAAGGACGATCTCAGCTAGTGGCCTCATGTAGACGTTAAATAACGTCGGGCTCAACGATGATCCCTGCGGGACTCCACACCCCAGAGTCTTACTGATGGAGGTGACATTGCCCTCATATACCTGAAAAGATCTGTCATTCAGGTAGGACTTGAGCCACTCCAAGGCCCTGTCAGATATTCCGGTGTCCAGGAGACGCTGCACGAGGATATCGTGATTGACGGTATCAAATGCAGCGCTCAGATCGAGGAGGATGACTGCCACCGACCCTCCCCGATCTAAGATCCTCCTGGACTCCTTTGTCACGGCCAATAGTGCTGTCTCGGTCCCATGCTTGGGGCGGAAGCCTGTCTGGGAGGGATTGAGCAGCTGGTTTTGTTCGAGAAAAGTTGTTAATAGGCCGTTTATATATTTCTCCAAGATTTTAGCTGCCCAAGGCAGCAAGGAGATCGGACGAAAGTTGTTAAGATTCTTGGTGTCCAGATTGGGTTTTTTAAGAAGGGCCCTCACCATGGCCTGTTTCCAGGCCACTGGGACTGTGCTGGTAGAGATCGAGGTGTTTAGTACAGCTAACAGTGTAGGAAGAATGGTCTGAATGGCAGAGAGTAGAATGTGAGGGGGTGCTGGGTCCCTAGGGGACCCTGATTTCACCTGGTGCATGAGGAAGGCGAGCTGGTCTGCATCCATCTGGGGAAATTCCGCCAATACTGGAAGGCAGTTGGATATGTTTTCTTGTAAGGGACATAAAGGTGACTCCTTCAGAGTAGTCTGCTCTGAGGATGGAAAGGGAGAGTAGATGAGATTTATTTTCTGGAAGAAAAAATTGGCCAAATCTTCACAGCGGAGCCGAGGGTTTTCGTTAGTAAGTGGAGGCGTTGGGAGGTTAATAAGACTTTTTACAATTGTATAGATCTCCTTAGAGCTGGATCTGGCCTCTGCAATTTTGTGTGCGTAATATAGAGATTGTGCGCTCTTTATGTCTTTTTTGTATACTCTGATAGCCTCTCTATAGATGGTTTTGTCAGCTCCAGCATATCCTAATCGCCATTTACGTTCCAGTCTCTTACAGGGGCACTTTTTCATTCGTAGATCATTCGAGTACCAAGGGGCTGAAATCCTAGATCTTTTTAAGGCAGTTTTCTTCATAGGGAGCGTAGCATTTAGAGAGTTGTTTATCCATTCGTTGAACATTTCATTGGCCAGTGATGGAGTCTGACCAACTAGGGGATGGATTGTTACCCTTTGCCTAGGGTCCAAGAAATTTTAGCAGCAATTAATGGGTCCCGATATTTTTCACTCATTGACCTCAAGTCGGCATATCACCAGGTCAAGTTGTCTGATAATTCGAAAGATTTCATGACGTTCATCACACCATTAGGTGCATATAGGTTTAAAAGATTACCATTTCGCTTGGCGTCATCGTCAAGCGTATTTCAGAAACTGATGGAATGTATTTTGGAGGGTGTTGAAGGAGTACAGAAATTCCAAGACTATATACTCATTCATGCAAGCACCATTGAGGAGCATAACAAAATTCTTGATTTAGTATTGAGTAGACTAAATGAAAGAGGAATGACGGTTTCAAAAGAGAAATGTACGTTTTTACAAACAGAAATCGAATATTTAGGCCACGTAATTGGGGGAGATGGAATAAAACCAAAATTAGATTTAGTGAAAGCCATAAATGATGCACCAGTACCACATGACAAGGATTCTTTAAAATCATTTTTGGGTTTAAGTGAATACTATTCACGTTTTATAGAGAATTATTCAGAAGTGGTTGAACCATTGCGCAAAGGAGAAAAATGTTCATGGTCTACAAATCAGAATGGTGCTTTTGAAAAAGTCAAACAAGCAATTGTAAATGCACCTTCATTAAAACCGTATGATCCAGAAGGAACCAACATTATTACGGTGGATGCGAGTTCAGTTGGAATTGGTGCAGTTTTCACACAAAAGGTGAAAGGAAATTCACACACTATAGCTTTCATTTCAAGACGATTACAGGAAGCAGAAGTGCACTATAGCACTATAGAAAGGGAAGCACTGGCATGTGTGTGGGCAGTAGAAAAGTTAAAAATGTATTTGTGGGGAAAGCAATTTGAGCTTATAACGGATCATAAGCCGTTAACGTATTTAATGGATGGATATGGTAGAGGAAATGGAAATTTGTCTGCCAGGTTGGTAAGATTATTGGCTAAGCTTCAGGAATACACATTTACCATAAGTCATATTGCAGGTAAGAGCAATGTAAGAGCAGACTGTTTGTCGAGGTTACCATTGAATATTTCTGAACCAAGAGTGGATGAAAACACAGAATGGGTTGTGTCTTGCATAAAAGATATTGAAGATGATTTAAAGGTGGGAAATAAAGCAGAGTGGTTGGAATATATTGACAATGATCCAGTGTTGATAAAGGTTAAGAACTATATTGTAACCAATTGGCCACCAATCAGAAATCTATCTTCAGATCTCAAGACATATTTTCAGGTAGCAAGTGAACTATGTATTGATAGTGGTTTTGTATTAAGGGGAGATGCATTAGTTCCGCCAACAAAAATAAGAAAGAAGTTGATTGAACAGGCACACAAAAGCCATTTGGGATCTACCATGACAAAAAAGTTGTTAAAGGAGCATTATTGGTGGCCGGGGTTAGATGCTGATGTCAACATGTTTGTCGATAATTGTGTAATTTGCCTTAGATCAGACAAACACTGGAAGACGCGGGTACAAGAAATGCAATTAGTACAAATACCTAATGCACCATGGATAAAAGTGGCTATTGATTTTGCCGGTCCATTACATGTATTAGAAAATGATTGCAAATTTTTAATTGTTAATATCCAAACTAACAAAAGGTGACGGACTCAAATGGTAGCACCTCACTTCCAATCAGTTGCTGCCTTATCAGGCTGTTAGTGCACAAACTCTCCAGCACCATTCACCTAGTGGTGCCTCAGTACAGATTCTGACCAATAATTTACATTGAATGGAGGTGCACTGAACATAGACGCAAAAGTCCAAAAAGTTGTTTTATGCTTTTCTTTGTTTAATTTTTATTTCAAGTCGATAGATACAAAAACCACAGCCAACGCGTTTCGTTCCCTTCAAGATATAATTTCTTAACGGAACTTCTTCAGGGCTCAAAGTGACAGCAAATTAAATGCAGGCTTTAGAGTTTCAAAATTGGCGAGTAAGTAGTTTAAATAGTAACTAATCCAGAGATCAGAAGAAATTCAGATGGGTCGTGGATGGTCTGATTAAAGCTGAAATTGCCATTAGTCGAGTTGTGCAATAATTAGATCCAATGCGGATGGTGATTTGCCCAGATTCATAATAAGAATCTGTACTGTTCTTGTAATTCTGTTCTTATAGCAGATTTTCAAAAGGTCATCTATAGTGGATGCTCAGTTTAGTATCAGTATATGTATTAAATAAACACCTTATTAAGCGTTCTTCAATCGCTTCCAGATTCTCCGACCCGGTCTTCTGATCTCTGGATTAGTTACTATTTAAACTACTTACTCGCCAATTTTGAAACTCTAAAGCCTGCATTTAATTTGCTGTCACTTTGAGCCCTGAAGAAGTTCCGTTAAGAAATTATATCTTGAAGGGAACGAAACGCGTTGGCTGTGGTTTTTGTATCTATCGACTTGAAATAAAAATTAAACAAAGAAAAGCATAAAACAACTTTTTGGACTTTTGCGTCTATGTTCAGTGCACCTCCATTCAATGTAAATTTTTAATTGTTATTAGCGATTATTATAGCAAATGGATTTATTTCAAATTTGTATCTAAAATTGATTCTGAAGAGGTGATTAAATTCTTGGAATCTTGTTTTGCTATAGAAGGTTTACCAAAAATATTGGTATCAGACAATGGTAAACAATTAGTTTCAGAAAGAATGGTGAAGTTTTTGAAACAGAATGAGATTGTGCAAGAAAAAACACCAAATTATTCACCAAAATCTAATGGTCAGGTGGAAAGGGTGAATCGATTTTTGAAGGAAAGTGTACAGATGGCGTTGGCAGCTGGTTATCCAGTACAGGGGTTCATTAGAGAAAGAGTCAAAGCATACAATGCCACAACTAATAGTGTGACGGGATATTCACCATTTTTTCTTATGAGAGGCAGACAATGTATGTCATCTATTTCACCAAAGTTCAGTTTGCAAAAGGATGGAGAATTGAAGGGAATTGAGGTGAAAGATTCTGAGCTTAAGGTAAAGGACAGGATTGTAGGCCAACAACTTAAGTCCAAGGTGTACCATGATAAAGTACACAGAGCAATTGTAAAGGACATCGTCATTGGTGACTGGGTTTTGCTCAAGAAACCATTTGTAAAATATAAAGGAGAGTCAAAATTTTATGAGCCACAAGAAGTAGTAGACGTGTCAAACAGTTCAGTGCTATTGCAAAATTTTGGATGGCGACACAAGTCAGATATAATTAAAATTAAAAACATGCAGAAAGATATAATTATCAAAGAAGGAAGATGGGGTGCAGATAATGAACAAAGTAGCAAATGGTATAATTTTGGAGAAAAGGAGAAAGAGTTACGAACAAAGCAATGGAAGAAGGTAGAGCATGATGATTCAGTCAGTGAGAGTGGTGTCACCCGCACTTTGATGCATCCAAGGTCGGAAGTTGCACCTGAGGACGGTAGATGTGAAGCATCGCAATGTGAAACACAGTCAATGAGTGATGTGAATGTTAAAGATCAGAGCACCAGCAAGATGCCAGAAAGTGAGGCATCGAGTATTAGTCAAGAGGAGAGCACTAGCACATCATCTGGAAGAATTTCGCGTTTTCCAAGGATATACAAAGACTTTATTGTGTATTGAGGCATTGGTGTTCAAAATGTAAAAAAAAGGTTCTACTTCTTAACTAAGTTTGATATGTAAATTGTTTATGAAAGGGAGATGTTGTATCCCGCATATGGTCATTAGTAAAGAACTGTTGGACCTATGTCCTGGGGGTAGCTTGGCTCGGGTCAACAGGCTTACACCTCCCTCTGGCTTTTCATGCTTGCATCCTACCCAGCTTGCAATCTGGCGCAGCCTCATCCAAAAAGGACTCTACACTGATTAAATGTAAAGCTTTATTAAAAAGACTTTAACACCTCTCTTCCTTGTTAGGCTCAGATAATCAATTTCCTATTAACATTTCAGTACATTTCCAGATTCCCCTATGTGTCGAGGCACACGAGGTCTTACAGTACACAATAACTTTTCAAACAGTGTTTTCAACAGTAAAAGCTTAACCCCCCCCCTGTCACATTTCAGTCTGGCATTTCACAGAATGACTTGACCTCTCCACAGGGTAGGTTATTTCCAACTTGGCACCCCACTACTACTTCCCTGGCCTTTGTACGCTACCTTGACCCTCTAGGATGTCTCACAACAATTTAATTAAATACAGTTTCTAATGCCTTTCAGGGTGGCCCTGGTAACAGTCCTGGCAACTAGAGATTAATAACCATTACAACCGTGCATTTCTTTACAACCACTTAGGCTCTAATCTCCTCGAGGTCTTAGCTTTCAAGAAAATCAAATCAGCAGGAATATTTATGACTCCCCCTGCAGTCAGCTGTGAACCTCACAGAACTCGCTCTCCCCCTCCCCTCTGCACCAAGCCCAGCTTACGGTCCAGTCTCGATGTCCTCCGCTCCCGGTGTTCTACCGGTATGAGAGCTGCTGTCCCCTCACACCGTGAGCGTCGGGTCTGATCCTTATCGAGGAATCCTTCCCCTTTTATACGGCAAACCTTCGGGAGCTTCTACAGGTTGTCCCTCACAACTGTGGGACCAGTGCTCCCTCCGCTACGGCTTCGCTACCAGCCAGTCGCGGTAACTTGAGTTGGGGCCCTGGATGTTCCTTGCACTCCCCCCTGAACACCAACACAGAGCGCAGACTTCCTCACTCTTCTTGGCGAAGGGCGGCGCTTCGGGCCCTCCTCACGTGATGCGAGGACGGCGGCCTCCAGGCCAGGCCCGCCCCCTCCGCTACGATTTCCTGAAGTAACTCTCGCTGGAGCCTCAACGGGGTCGCTGACTCCCGGCCCCTCACCTCTTCATGCCCCTCAGGCTTCGCAAGTCCATTCAGCGGAACACCGGCCACTCGATCAGGGCGATGGGGTCCATTACAGGTAGGGACTCGACCTGGTTAGATTACGGGGTAATGAGGCTTCGGGGAAGTTAGACAATATGGCCCAGTCCTCCTCACGGCTGCGTCCCACTCCTCACACCCCAGGTCAACAGAAAAGGGCGGTAGTTAATGGGTGCCGAATCCCACACGGGGGCAGACAGAGGCCAGATAGTCTCTTGGGGCTTGAGCACGATCACCTCTTCTATCGGTCAAAGGGGTTTGGCCACAACCAGCCCGTCCTGCAATCCCAGGTAACAATGGATTCGGGGAGTAGGCAGCCCCAGGCGTTGCTTCACTTCCAGGTCCAGTGAATCAGGGGTTCAAACCACCTTGAGACTTTCTCTGGTACGGGGATCTCCAAGTCCCGGCTGCGTTCAGGGACCGGTCAGGTGGTCGAGGGTGGTGTCACTGACGAAGATGCCCTGGCAAATCCTGAGATCTGTCCACTCCTTGTCCAGTGCAGCCACCTCCCCACTCACGTGCCTTACTCCTGACTAGCCTACTGCCTCACACTAACCTAAAATGGCTGCCCCCCTGCCACCTCTATTTATCACCTTGGGCCTGACTTGCCAGAGGGGCCCAGAAGGTTCCGGAACCTCTCATGGCAGTCATGGCCCAGGTGCTGAGGTGACAGTTGGAGCCACCATTTTGTGAATCCTACCTTCCCCCAATCTACCTCAGTGGAGCACCTTGCGCCTTTTCCTCATGTGAGGAGGAAAAGGCGCCCAGAACCTCTACATCAGCACCCCAAAAAGTTTAGTAGACAGAAAAAATGAGAAGGGGAAAAAGGACAAAAATAATAAAGTGAGGAGGGAACTGCCAAAGGGCTGACAGGTCTAACACGCGTCCCCCCCAGCTGAAAGTGGGGAGAGCTACCCAACCCCTTGGGAGTCCTCTTCACTAAGGCGGAAATACCTGGAGAGACCGTCAGCATTGGCGTGGTCCACTCCTGGGCGATGTTCCACCCTAAAGTCCATCCCCTGTAGGGAAATGGACCACCTCAACAGCTTGGGATTTTCGCCCCTCATTTGCATCAGCCACCTGAGGGGCCGGTGGTCGGTCTGAACCAGGAAGTGCGAGCCAAACAAGTATGGCCGCAGCTTCTTCAGAGCCCACACCACCGCAAAAGCTTCCCTCTCAATTGCACTCCACCTCTGTTCCCGGGGGAGTAGTCTCCTAGATAGGAAAACCACCGGTTGGTCTAGTCCCTCATCATTGAGTTGCGACAGCACTGCCCCAATACCGTGCTCCGACGCATCTGTCTGGACGATGAACTCCTTAGCGAAGTCAGGGGCCCTGAGAACAGGTGCCGCACACATGGCCTTTTTCAAGGTGTCAAAAGCTTGTTGACATCCTTCGGTCCAGATCACCCGTCGAGGGTGCTTTTTGGAAGTGAGCTCAGTCAAGGGGGCTACGATGGTACCGTATCCCTTGACAAAGCGTCGGTAGTAACCAGTGAGGCCCAAAAAGGCCCGAACCTCTGTCTGAGTCTTGGGGGGTTCCCAGGCCATGATGGTTTCGATCTTGGCCTGGAGGGGTTGCACCTTGCCCCGACCCACCAAGTGACCGAGGTACACTACCGACCCCTGCCCAATCTGGCACTTACTGGCCTTGATCGTCAGACCTGCCTGCTGCAAAGCCTGAAGAACGGCCTGAAGGTGACTCAGATGGTCCTCCCAGCTGCGGCTGAAGACAGCGATGTCATCCAGGTACGCAACTGAAAAGGCTTCCATTCCAGAGAGGACCTGGTTCACCAATCGCTGGAACGTAGCAGGGGCGTTCTTGAGCCCGAAGGGCATCACACAGAACTGGTAGTGACCCTCGGGTGTGGAGAAGGCTGACCTTTCCTTGGCTCCATCTGTTAGGGAAATCTGCCAGTACCCAGATGTGAGGTCAAAGGTACTGAGATATTGGGCAGCTCCCAACCGGTCAATGAGCTCATCCGCTCTCGGGATAGGATGAGCATCTGTCTTTGTCACTGAATTCAGTCCTCTGTAATCCACACAGAACCGGAGTTCTGGGGTAGTGCCCGGTGGGGCAGCTTTGGGTACCAGTACCACCGGACTGGACCAAGGACTTCCTGAAGGCTCAATTACTCCTAGCTCTAGCATCTTGGTAACCTCCTCATGGATGCTAGCCTTCACCTTATCCGACAGTCGGTAGGACTTGGACTTCACAGGTGGGCTGTCCCCTGTGTCCACATCATGGGTACACAGATGAGTCCTTCCCGGAATAAGGGAGAACAAGGAAGCAAACTGCTCCAGGACCTGGCGACAGTCCTTCCGTTGTTCAGGAGTTAGTGTTGGTGAAAGGATCACTCCCTCCACCGATCCATCCTTCTCTCGGGACGCAAACAGATCGGGAAGAGGTTCACTTTCCTCTTCCTCTGACCCATCAGTCACCATCATTAACGTGACCTCGGGTCTCTCTTGGTGAGGCTTGAGGCGGTTGACATGGAGCACCCGATGGGGCTGCCTGGGGGTCTTAAGATCTACCACGTAGGTAACCTTACCCTTTTTCTCAACCACCTCAAAGGGACCTGACCAGCGATCCTGGAGGGCGCTAAGCTCTCCAGGTTCCATCACCCACACCTTCTGGCCAGGCTCCAGCTCCACCGGGTGAGCGTTTCGGTCATACCATTCCTTCATGACCGTTTGGCTGGCTTCTAGGTTTTCAGAAGCTTGCTTCCACAACCTAGCCATTTGGCTACGAAATGCCAGCATGTAGCTCACCACATCCGTGGGAAGTTTTCTGGGAGACTTTTCCCATCCTTCCTTCACCAGGCTGAGGGGTCCACGCACAGGGTGCCCGTACAACAATTCGAAGGGGCTGAAGCCCACTCCCTTCTGTGGTACCTCCCTGTACGAAAACAGCAAACAAGGTAGGAGGATGTCCCATCTCCTCCGCAGGCTCTCGGGCAGACTCCGGATCATGCCCTTCAAGGTTTTGTTAAACCTTTCCACCAGACCATTAGTCTGGGGGTGATAAGGAGTGGAGAACCGGTAGGTAACTCCACACTCTTTCCACATAGCCCGCATGTATGCCGACATGAAGTTGGTACCTCTGTCCGACACCACTTCTTTGGGGAATCCCATCCGGGTAAAAATTCCCATAAGGGCCCGTGCCACCGCAGGTGCAGTAATGGTCCTCAGAGGAATAGCCTCTGGGTACCGTGTGGCATGATCCACCAGGACCAGGATAAACCTGTGACCGGCCGATGTTGGTGGATCCAATGGCCCGACAATGTCGATGCCCACCCTTTCAAAGGGGGTACCAACGACAGGCAGTGGTTCCAGGGGAGCTTTCAGCTTCACCCCTGTCTTCCCACTAGCTTGGCAGGTTACACACGTCCTACAAAAAGTATCGGACGTAATCCTCATCTGAGGCCAGTAAAAATGAGGGACAAGTCGAGCAAAGGTCTTGTCTTGTCCCAAGTGTCCTGCCAAGGGTATTTCGTGAGCCAGTCCTAATAGGAAGGCTCGGTAACGCTGGGGAACTACCAAGGCCCGGGATGAACCATGCACCGGAGCCTTGGGTTCGCTATACAGGAGTCCATCTTCCCAGTATATGTGGAAGTTCCCCGAATCGTTACCCGCTGCCTGGGCTTCGGCCTGCCGCCGTAAACCCTCAAGGGTAGGGCACTCCTTCTGGGCCCGACAAAACTCTTCCCTAGTAGGTCCTCCCTCCACCTGCCAGTCTGCAGGGGTAGGCAAGCCCTCCAGGGACGTTACATCCCCCTCCGTAGACTCCGGGACCACCTTAGTTGCCCCATCCACCTTTGGAGGGTCAGATGCCGGGGCAGGCTTTCCCCGACCCCGTCTACCCTTTCCGGCAGCTGGTTGGGCCTTTGTCCCAGGCTCCAACCTCTGTGAATCCCCTCTTCGGGTGGTCACGGACCGAGTGTGGGCACACGTCCACTCAGGGGTCCCCAACATTTCCATGTGGGCCCTGAACTCAACCTCCTTCCACGCCGAGTGTTCAAGGTCATTTCCCAACAGGCAGTCGACCGGCATGGCAGGGCTGATCGCAACTCGTAGAGGACCCGCAACCCCTCCCCACTCAAAGGGAACCTGGGCCACTGGATAGTGACCCTCTCGGTTGTCAGCCATCACAACCGGGTGGACTACATTGGGGACCACCTGCTCTGGGGACACCAGCTGACTCCTTACCATAGTCATGCTGGCTCCTGTGTCCCTCAGAGCCTCCACCCTCTGGGCATTGATGGTGACCCATTGCCTGTATTTAGTAGTATTCGAGGGCATCTGGGTCTTAGGAACCATCTCACAATCCCCTAAGGACACTAAGGTTAGCCCTGCCCACTCACCTCCCTTATCTAGGGGCAACTCCTCCCCGAGCACTACACTCGCCACCCCAGGGGTCTTTCCTCCAATGGGAGGGTGTGGTCTCTTGAGACACTTGGCATCCCCCTTATAGTGCCCAACCTCACCACACTCGTAACATCGGACAACCCTAGGCTGCTGACCACGGTCAGGATAAGGGGGTTTGTGGGGACCAACCTTAGGAGGGAATCCTACTCCCTTCCCTGGTGAACTCTTTTGGGGACCTTTAGAGAACTCCCTCTTTTTGTCTCCCCCCTCTGTCTTCTGGGGGGCGCCCTGTCCAGTCCTTTGGAAATTCCCTCCAGTCCCTTTTGAGGATACCCGGGTACTCGCCCAGATATCCGCCTCCTCCGCAAGCTTCCTGGGATTAGTTAGCTTGCTGTCTACCAGGTGCTGACGCAGCTCTGGAAAACTTTTCTCTAGGAGGTGCTCCTTTAAAATTAAATTGTACAGTCCCTCATAGTCCTTGACATCACTGCCCTGCACCCAGCCCTCTAAGGCCTTCCTGGCATAATCCAAGAAGTCCACCCAATTCTGAGTGGACAACTTCTGACTGCCCCGAAACCTCTGCCTAAATTTTTCAGGGGTCAGTCCGAATTTCCTTACTAGGGCTACCTTCATGACGGGGTACCTGGTCTGGTCTGGCTGTTCTAGCGCTAACAAGGCATCCCTCCCCACCGGAGGCATATACCTATACAGGCCACCCCCCCACTGGGCTTCAGGGACCCCATGGGCTCTTAGAGAAACCTCATAGGCAGCCAGCCATTTTACAATATCATCCCCTATGCCATAGCTAGCAACCACGTCTTTGGGCAGGTAGGGCCTGGACTCTCTCGAGACTTCTCTCGGTATGCTGCCACCATTAGGACTGCTGGGGGTTCCAAGTTGAAGGACTTTGAGCTCTAACTCTTTTAATTGAAGCTCGTGGAGGAACTTCCTCTCCTCCCTCTCCTTTTCCAACCGGGCCAGATCCATTCTAAGCTGTCTCTCTTCCCTCCGATCAACTAGGTCAGCAGAGGACAGGCTCCCCCCCGAGGCGCTACTTCCCACTCTTGATGGGGCCCTGGACCCCACGTCCATATTACCGCTCCCAGGGGGTAGAAGGACTTCCGGTTCTTCTAGGAGATCTAGTCCTGGTTCTTCTTCCCGTTTCCCGCTAGGGTGGGCCATAACCCAGGCTCTTAAGCTTGCCTGGAGCTCGGTCTTCTTCACCCCCTGCTTAAAGAATACCCCCCGTTCCTGGCAGAACTCCCTCAATTGGGCCGCTGTGTACTCCTCCAGCCTACCCAATTCGAATTCCATCCTACCAAATGGGACCCCAACACAGGAACTTTACTCAAGAAGGGAATATACACAGGACAATTTCAAAAATCCTCCAATTAGAAAACAATCTGGAGAAAACTCCAGTCAAAACAATCCAGTGTAGGTGGTGATGCGCGCAAAACTGCCACTAAGCGGATGCAAGCACTGAATAACTAATCCCACCGCTGAGCACCAACCTGTTGGACCTATGTCCTGGGGGTAGCTTGGCTCGGGTCAACAGGCTTACACCTCCCTCTGGCTTTTCATGCTTGCATCCTACCCAGCTTGCAATCTGGCGCAGCCTCATCCAAAAAGGACTCTACACTGATTAAATGTAAAGCTTTATTAAAAAGACTTTAACACCTCTCTTCCTTGTTAGGCTCAGATAATCAATTTCCTATTAACATTTCAGTACATTTCCAGATTCCCCTATGTGTCGAGGCACACGAGGTCTTACAGTACACAATAACTTTTCAAACAGTGTTTTCAACAGTAAAAGCTTAACCCCCCCCCTGTCACATTTCAGTCTGGCATTTCACAGAATGACTTGACCTCTCCACAGGGTAGGTTATTTCCAACTTGGCACCCCACTACTACTTCCCTGGCCTTTGTACGCTACCTTGACCCTCTAGGATGTCTCACAACAATTTAATTAAATACAGTTTCTAATGCCTTTCAGGGTGGCCCTGGTAACAGTCCTGGCAACTAGAGATTAATAACCATTACAACCGTGCATTTCTTTACAACCACTTAGGCTCTAATCTCCTCGAGGTCTTAGCTTTCAAGAAAATCAAATCAGCAGGAATATTTATGACTCCCCCTGCAGTCAGCTGTGAACCTCACAGAACTCGCTCTCCCCCTCCCCTCTGCACCAAGCCCAGCTTACGGTCCAGTCTCGATGTCCTCCGCTCCCGGTGTTCTACCGGTATGAGAGCTGCTGTCCCCTCACACCGTGAGCGTCGGGTCTGATCCTTATCGAGGAATCCTTCCCCTTTTATACGGCAAACCTCCGGGAGCTTCTACAGGTTGTCCCTCACAACTGTGGGACCAGTGCTCCCTCCGCTACGGCTTCGCTACCAGCCAGTCGCGGTAACTTGAGTTGGGGCCCTGGATGTTCCTTGCACTCCCCCCTGAACACCAACACAGAGCGCAGACTTCCTCACTCTTCTTGGCGAAGGGCGGCGCTTCGGGCCCTCCTCACGTGATGCGAGGACGGCGGCCTCCAGGCCAGGCCCGCCCCCTCCGCTACGATTTCCTGAAGTAACTCTCGCTGGAGCCTCAACGGGGTCGCTGACTCCCGGCCCCTCACCTCTTCATGCCCCTCAGGCTTCGCAAGTCCATTCAGCGGAACACCGGCCACTCGATCAGGGCGATGGGGTCCATTACAGGTAGGGACTCGACCTGGTTAGATTACGGGGTAATGAGGCTTCGGGGAAGTTAGACAATATGGCCCAGTCCTCCTCACGGCTGCGTCCCACTCCTCACACCCCAGGTCAACAAAAAAGGGCGGTAGTTAATGGGTGCCGAATCCCACACGGGGGCAGACAGAGGCCAGATAGTCTCTTGGGGCTTGAGCACGATCACCTCTTCTATCGGTCAAAGGGGTTTGGCCACAACCAGCCCGTCCTGCAATCCCAGGTAACAATGGATTCGGGGAGTAGGCAGCCCCAGGCGTTGCTTCACTTCCAGGTCCAGTGAATCAGGGGTTCAAACCACCTTGAGACTTTCTCTGGTACGGGGATCTCCAAGTCCCGGCTGCGTTCAGGGACCGGTCAGGTGGTCGAGGGTGGTGTCACTGACGAAGATGCCCTGGCAAATCCTGAGATCTGTCCACTCCTTGTCCAGCGCAGCCACCTCCCCACTCACGTGCCTTACTCCTGACTAGCCTACTGCCTCACACTAACCTAAAATGGCTGCCCCCCTGCCACCTCTATTTATCACCTTGGGCCTGACTTGCCAGAGGGGCCCAGAAGGTTCCGGAACCTCTCATGGCAGTCATGGCCCAGGTGCTGAGGTGACAGTTGGAGCCACCATTTTGTGAATCCTACCTTCCCCCAATCTACCTCAGTGGAGCACCTTGCGCCTTTTCCTCATGTGAGGAGGAAAAGGCGCCCAGAACCTCTACATCAGCACCCCAAAAAGTTTAGTAGACAGAAAAAATGAGAAGGGGAAAAAGGACAAAAATAATAAAGTGAGGAGGGAACTGCCAAAGGGCTGACAGGTCTAACAAGAACCAATCAGATTACACTAAAGTCACTGTAATCTGATTGGCTAAACACGCTCACGTCATGTTGGAATGTGGGGGTGGTATTTATTTCACGTCACTGGCTGGGCGGCACCTTTTTCCCTGCGGCAAGCGTGCGTGCTTGATCTTTGAGTTCATGTCACCGTTTCTTCAGCTGTTCGATAATAAATAATTAATATATGAACAAGCTGATTTGGTGTAAGAAGTCGTTCTTTGGCGCCACACTTCAATATACATTTTAAATAGGGAGCACTTGCACTGTGGCACTGGTTGGCAGTGGCACAGTGCTCTGAGCAGCTAACACCAGCAAAACACAAGAGGCACAACGACAAAAAGTGGAAGGGAGACTCACGCCAATGTGCCAGGTCTAACAAAATACATCAGTACATTTACCACTACAGCAACCTCGCTATAAAAGGGAGAAGCTATATTCGTGGGTTACTTTTCTTTTACGTATCTGTTTTCCGTGACGTGGTTCTATTGTTGTCCTGAGAGTCATTCTTGTCTAGAAGGACTCACCAGACGGCAGTTTGCAGTGGAGCTCCATGTGGTCGCCTCTTTTGGCTTATTACATTTGCAAGCTGTAATTAATAATAAACCTGTGTTGACCTCTTTATCGTCTTTCCCGCCGTTGCATACCACAAAACGTAGTACTGCTATTCGATTCTGATTCTTGGATTTTTAGTCCCGTTAAGAATGAACAAATGTATACACACGCACTGAAAAGGGTTTTAAAGTTATTCAATGACATTAGAGTACGTTAGTAAATAGAATTCAATTTGCTTTCAAAATGGCTGCCCTGTTCGTGACCGGTAGAGGCGTACGTCTGCATCTTTCGATTCGACTAACTACTTAAGGGTATGGAAGCGGCCATATTGAGTGTTCGATAAACCACGGGAAAGGTTTGCCCTGGCAACAAACTTTCTAGTGTGCGCTCGCCACCAGGAAGTGACGTGCCTAGGGGGTGGGAGTCAGAGGGCCAGATTCTTCGTCAGTCTCCCTTTAGTTCCTTTCCCCTGATCCCAGCAGTCGGTGGGTGGCTGCTGTACAATATTCCGTCGCGTTTCTACCGGTCAGCCGCTCCACGGGTTCGGTGGACGATTTGCGTTCAGCGTGGGAATAAGCTCACGCGATACCTCCTGTTTTTTTTGGGGTGTTCTTTGTCTCGCGCTAATTTTCGGAGGCATCGTGTAGACCCAACTATGGTCTTATTTTATTGGCTATTTAATTAACTTCTTCCCCACAGCTGGGGCGTTTTTTCTCGTCCTGAACCCTTTTTGTTATATTTTGTCAAGCTGGACATTAAGGTCTATTTATATTTTAAACATTTTTATATGTGCGTATGTATAGCCTCACGACTGCCTCTACGTAACTAGCGCGTAGAACATATCGTCAGTGGCGTGGAGCGAAGACTGCTCCGTTGATTGGTTTATTTTGCTCGCAATTTTTGTTTTTGATTGGCCGCAAATGTTACAGCTTATCCTCAGTGGTTGCCTTCTTCAGTGCGGTACATGATTGGCTGTTGAGATTTGCGGGGCGGGCGGACTCGCCCTCATACCGCCTCTTTTTTTGCAGGAGATAATCGTTCGGATCCCCGTCTTCTCTTTCCTTGGCTACGGCAGGAGGGGTCGAAAGAAGCCCCCGGCAGCGGCGCCACCACCACCACCATCAGGGTAACCAACATGTCCGAGTTCGACGAGTTTGAGCGGCAACTGAACGAAAACAAACAAGGTGAGGTGCGCCTGGTAGAGGGGGGGTACTTAAGCGGCCCCGAAAATCGATGCGCGCAGCGGCGTATCACAGGAAAATGGAGGACGCTCTAGGCCTAAAGCCTGTGCTCGAGTAGTTTTGGGGGCGGTTTTCCCAGTACTTCCTACTAATTACGCACGCTGCAGAGACTACTGACCATGGTATCCGTGAACGAATATTGGTCATGGGGCACGAGATGCGTTTTAAAAAAAAATGTATTAGTGTACACCGTGGTCAAGCGCACGTACTTGACCGACAGGATGTCTTATTGTTCGCCCCGTTCCCTTTAACCAGCAATCACCCAGCCGCCCCTCCACTCTAAGCGTACTGCTTTTAGCACCGCGGGGGAGCACTGATGCTAGAGTTGTGCCCCGGTCTTTCACCTTTTTTCCACCCTTTCACCAGGCGCGTCCCTGCACATGACATTTGGACTGTACTAGCGAGCACATGAACAGTGTTTTTGCCCTGAACTTTCCACGGGTTAAGGGTACAGGCTCTGAGGTGGTAATAAAACTAGCCACTTTTATTAGTATATAATGAATATATTTTAGATCCTTCCATAACACACTCGTTAAGATACATTTTAAACACTGTAATGTGTTATGTGGACCGAATAGCGATAGTTCCTTGAAGGTATGTGGTCTGAAAACATTGGGTTGTGTTTACAATGCATTTAATGCCACTGAGGCAAATTGCGTTTTGAGATGAGCACCGAGGTTTACTGTGGAAACCGGATGAATGCACGACTACTCTTTATATTAGTCTGGCAAAGCAGTACGGTTGCTGGTGCGCTCTCTGATTGGCGAATTTTATGCAAGGCAGTTTGTCAGAACTTCGGTCATTACCACCATCTAAGTGCAGCGAAGTACAAAACAGTGTATTTACAAGCGCATGTATTGCCATAATTATTTCTGCAGATCAATGTTAACTGACGGATTAAAATATATCCACTTCATAAACGGGTAAAATTGGGACGTAGGGTGGCGAGTTAGCCGAATAAGAAGCTCGCACATAATAGAACCCTACGAAGGTTACTTAAAAGTGCAAGCGTGTTTTTTGTAATGATACATAGTTGGGAGCATAGCGTTAACGCGTTATAAGTGCAACGTCCGAATTACTATTGGGTGGATTCATCAGCTAGACTGGCCGCTACAAACTATGATTTATAAAAAAAAAAAACAATTCATTGATAATTCTTCATGCAGGTAGAAAGAAACTTGGACAGAATTACACGGAGATTACTCACGCGTTGGACCTCATAGGCAGATGTAAAAAAGTGCAAGTGCGTTTAGTGCAAGGGGTACCATATTGCATACATATTCGGAAAACCAATGGGAGCCTCTTAAGTTCATCCGACCTACCTCATCTTGCTCATAGTCACCACGTTGCTTTTTGTTTGAAACTAAATCATTGTTTTCACTTTATAGAACGTGACAAGGAGAACCGTCACAGAAAACGAAGTCATAGTCGCTCTAGGAGCCGTGATCGAAAGCGTCGTAGCCGCAGTAGGGATAGGCGTGGCAGAGACCAGCGTAGCGGCTCCCGGGACCGAAGACGTCGCAGGTATGGGGCTGCCGTTCGTTGGCTTAGACCAGTGAAAGGGCGAGACCACCGTGTTTATTTCCATATCTTTTATAAGTCTGTTACATACTTTTTTTTGGTCAGTAAACATTCACATACTTGCTTTGCCATAAATCTTGTGCATTCTACCTGTACGTTTTAATTGCTTTGTTAAAGACTGCTTATTCCTTTGTGATGTATGTTGTGTGAGCCACAATGGAAAATTGATTAACCACTCGTTTTACTCCTTATCGATTTTTGTCTAGGGATAACCTTGTAGAACACATACAGCCTTCGTTTGATAAGAGGTTAGCATACCAATTCCGGGCTCCTGACATAGTTGGGTGCTTTCACAAATTTCGCTATTTCTGTCTCAGCCACTGCAAGTCTTTATTCTTTCTCCTGTTCACAGCAGGTCTCCCAGGCATGAGAAGAAAAAGAAGATCCGCAAGTACTGGGATGTCCCACCTCCTGGGTTTGAACACATCACACCAATGCAGTATAAAGCCATGCAAGGTATATATCTTAACGAGCATTCCACACCAACATACCAAATCGCTTGTTGTATAGATGTACGTGCATGTATGTACACTACCACAATTAGCTAGTTCCCTTTAGGCATCTATTGGATGTCGTCATTGGTGGGCTTTAGTATGTGTCTATGGATGTAACGTTTAAGCATATTTGCAGTTCAATTGGGCTCCTTAAACCCTCCCCTAGCAAACCGCAACTCGGTGGTGGAGTGTCTGTGTATATATACACACTGTACAGACATACACACAAGCAACTGGAGCAATCCTCTGGTATTCATTTTGTATTCACGCTACACCCATGTTTTGTGTGTATGAACCCTTTTGATATTTGGAAAAAAACTTGCTTCTCTTGGTCCATAGTCTTTTTCTTTATAACAGGTTTTCTCTTGTCTTGCTTCCTTCGGCGAATCGTATCCACCTCTGGTACAGGGATAGTGTTTGTTTTGAATGTTTGGATTGGTGTTTCTCTCTCCTAGCCGCGGGTCAGATTCCAGCAACAGCTCTCCTTCCGACCATGACCCCAGATGGACTGGCCGTGACCCCTACCCCTGTGCCCGTCGTCGGCAGCCAGATGACCAGGCAGGCCCGCCGACTCTACGTTGGAAATATCCCCTTCGGAATCACTGAGGTACCCGTGGTTTCCCTATGCCGTCCTCCGTTCTCTCCTACCGAGAAGCTTTGTGTGCAGTAGGTGTATAGTAAAGATTGCATTGGAACCTGGTCACAAAACTAACTACCTTTTTCCCCCATTTTCAGCTCCTCGTATCTTATATTTCAGGTTTTGTGGCCGTTCAGTTAGTTCCACCAGGATTCTGTCCGTGTTTCACTCTCCTCTAGCGGTGCTTGTTTCAGATGAACAGGCTATTTATTTCTGCCCCAGAATTTGATGGGTATAGACACGAGTAAATGGAATCTTCTTTGGAATCCAAGCTGTTGCATTTTAATTAAGCTTGGTGCACTGAAGCTCTATTATTGTGTCCTTTTGTTTGAACCCGCTGTCACCTGTTGGAATCGAGCTGTGCAACTCCGCAGCTGCTTTCAGCTTTTACACCTCAACTCTCTGTAAACTATTTCTGTGTAATGGCAGCCGTTCAAATAATAAAACCGCCATGGCTAGATTGTCAAGGCTTCATTCACTGAGTGAGTCTTACCGCCACCTTTAAAAGTTGTGCAAGATAGATTAAACAGAAAAGCTCTGATCGTAAATAGTGTGCATAACATAGAAAATGTACTTTTAGTAGGTCAAGAGGCAGTCTGTCGGGGCAATTGAGTGCAAATACCTCTGCACAATAAGGGGACGTAGGGATTCAGGATTTAACAGAGTATATATTTAATCGTGCAGTAAATTTTAGGGGGTGATGTTACTGCTAGACTGATTGGACGGTTCCCTTTGATCTAGGCTTCTAAACTGGTTGTGGGTTTGTTTGCACCTCTCCCGCCCATGGTGGCTTGTGAGGGTGGGTGCTAGTTGTTCCTTTTCGTGGTCACCTGGAAATAACCATGTAATGGACTTCATCAGGATAACCCATTCCAAAATTACATGGCTGACTAATGTGTTTATTTGACCATAAGCTTCTTTTGCAGCTAGCGATCAAAGGTCAATTGGTGTTAGATTTTTCTTTAAAAATGGAAAGTATACAAATAAAATTGACTCCCGCTTAATAAAAACAAAGATCAAAGAGTTGTTTCCATTTCTTTTTTAAGTGAATTGTGGGGCTGAAATCCCTTCGTAGCAAAATAAGTTTGCTGCCATCGTCCAAGGCAAGTAGGAGCATCTAGATTTTAAGCCTGCTCTTTGCTATATATTTCAGCGGGTTGGTGCCACATAAACCCTATATCATGTTTGTGTTATTTTGTGTTTCCTTCTTCATTTTCTGCCTCCTCTGCAGGAAGCCATGATGGATTTCTTCAACGCCCAGATGCGCCTTGGAGGTCTGACGCAGGCCCCAGGAAACCCTGTGCTGGCTGTCCAAATAAACCAAGACAAAAACTTTGCTTTCCTGGAGGTGAGATTCTAATTCGTGATATATTCTACGTCTTGTCTTAGTCTCTTTACCTTCACACCCACCCCTACCACATAAGCGATCTCGGCATGGTTTTATAGAAGGTGCACTTTTCGAAAAGGGGGTTGGGGCTGCATGTGACTTCATTCATGCCTGTATCACAGTGGCCTTAGTTTCCTCTTTACTAATGATGGGATCCAGCATAACTTCGATACTGGAATGTTCTACTCCTATTTTTGATCCATCTCGCTCTTTCTGGGCGTGAGGATTTCTGTAGAACAGCAAGAAGCATCCATCTCTATTTTACTGCCTGTGGTGGTAAAGATCCCGTAGGAATCATTTGCGGGGAATCGCACATTGCCCAATTTGCTTCTCCAATACCTTTCCTAGTAATGTATCTTTTATTTTTGACAGATTTTAATTGTCAAGTTACACATTTATAGCAGGGCTCTACCCCAGAGGCAACTGCACAAAGCATAGCCTGACTTTGCCATTATCATCTTAAGATCCAGGAAAATGAAGAGCAATAAAATTAAAATCTAACACCCCCCCCCCCCTCAGATCGCCCTGAACATCCATGCTTAGGCAGAACCATTATGATAGTACAACGGTCTATCCATTGGAATTCCAAACCACACAGTACCCCCCTAAATCCTACCAGTGGTAGAGGAATCATGTCAGATGGGGGTCCCTTGCCACCGAGACCGGCTCCAGCAGCAGTCCACGATAGTCAGCCCACCTCTTCCAGATCTTAAAGTGTTTGTGTGAGCACCCCCTGGCAATGAAGATGGGTTTCTCCAGGCCCATACAGAAGTCCAATCCATTTTCCACCAGTCTACTGAGGGGGCCCTCGGTGCCTTCCATGCCCTTGCTATATCCCTTTTCGCCAAAGTAAGGCCTAACTGCAGTAAGTGGCGTCTGTGAATGTTACATCCTATCCCCTCCATAACATGCAACAGAGCAAGTTTTGGCGAGCGGGGGAGATCCCAACCCAGTAGTAATGTAGATTTTGAGAATGACTTGAGTTGGTATTGAATGGGCAGTGACACCTCTTCTGGGATTGTCCTCGGGTCACTATCCTGTTTCCAGCCGCAATCTTGGTTGACGGTTGTATAATAACTATCATTGCTGTTGATTATCCACGTGCAATGGTGTCGAGTTTGAGTTGTAGCATAAACTCGTTAATTCGTTTAAGGTCCTTTAAGTACACCTCACGTTTTTTTTGCCGTGCAACGTTGTGTGTCTTGGAGGGACTGAGACGTTTCTCCCTCTTGCAGTTCCGCTCGGTGGATGAAACGACACAGGCCATGGCTTTTGATGGCATCATTTTCCAGGGGCAGTCTTTAAAGATCCGTCGACCACACGATTATCAGCCACTCCCTGGCATGTCTGAGAACCCTTCGGTATACGTACCAGGTAAGACTAACCACAAAATGCATGTCTGTGTCAATAATTAAGTAGTATTTTGTTTATCGTGTTCCTGTTATAGCATGCTGGATACTTGCGCACACAACTAGCCAGCAAATAAGTGGTACTTCAATCTAACCCAAGTCTTTCCTACAGGTGTGGTATCTACTGTGGTGCCAGACTCTGCACACAAGCTGTTTATTGGAGGTTTACCCAACTATCTGAATGATGACCAGGTAACCATAATTTCTAACATCTGCTATACTTGTTTTTCTCTGTACACTGGATATTCTGGTCACCTCAAGTTGGTATTGAGTTCCCGGCTCTTCTTATTGGGGATCCTCCGCACAATAGGCATCTCCGGTGTGCTACACTTTAATGTGCTAAATGCGTGATTTGAAGTAAAATTAAAATACTGCAGAAACAAATGGATGTCCACACATGTGAATAGATTCCCTACACCTGCCTTAAAGCAAACTGAATCCACTATGATGGTCCCCTCCTCGCACATTAACGAGAATTGAGCCAGTTGTGCTGTCCCGCAGACACAATTCAGTTTCCCCATGAAAAGACTGCGCCACTGTAGACTGAAGCAATACCAAAGGGGATGATGGACAGAGCGTTTCAGCAAATCAAACACTCTCCCCCCCCAGTCAACTGATCTGGGTTTATTCCATCTTTAGCTCACTCCACCACCCCAGTTCAGACATGGCTATATGCAAATCGGTCTGACCCTGTGCCTCATGGGAACTTCCAGCCCGAACTGCCAAGCCATGTCTTCCCCGGCCCGGAAACCTTAAACTACCCCACTCAAAACAGGCGAAAAAGTTACTTTTCTGTTATGTAGTCTTTCTCTTCAACTTCTAATATGCACAACCTTTTAAAGGGTCCACTAAGCTCAGGGCTTTGTTTCCTCAATTGAAAAAAAAAAAACTTGTAATGAGCAGCACTATGAGCAGGTCATAGCGAGGCTGGTAGCCTTTTTGTATCTGATAAATACGGTATTCGTTATTGGATCGCAAGCTTAAAGAAGTCTAAATGTTAGCGCCCATGGGCAAAATTACGTACTAAACATCCATTTTAGATGAATGGAATCTCTTCTTTGGGGTACTGTTGCAACTAATGTTGCAGTATTCTAGATCAGATTGTGGTACAATTAGGAATTAAACAGCCCTTGCTTTCGTTTTTTGGTTCCCTTACTGCTTCACATGGTAAGGATCTTGTAGCATAGTAACATGAAGCACCTCCCTGTATTAGCTATCCGTGTCTTGCTTGTGTACTTCGGAAAGAACTAAAACTTTGTGTAGATTCGGTGCCTGTCAATCACAGCTTCATCTGCTGACATGCTCACCTTTTTAGGTCTCGGCTCGAAGGCTGAACTTGCGCAGTCTCGGTCCGAGATTTAATGACTTGGAGAAGAGGGGCTTGAACCCGCCCCTCTTCTCCCCTGTTCTCCATTGGCTGGCCTCTTGAATGCTGGCCAGCCATTGGAGAAGAGGTCCGTCACTCCGAACAGGCCCCGTCCTTTTCGGATTCGGGGGCGTGTTTTTTCCAACTTTTCTAATTATCTCCTCCAGCCAATGGCAAGAGGAGAGAACCTTTCACCAGATTTTTTTTCGAAAAACAAATTGTCATGTGGCAACTGAGTTCTGGTGTGTGGCGAGCAGTGGGTTGGAAAATGGTGTCCGTGATGAGAAAAAGCCCTGTAGTGACCTTAGACAAGGGTTTTAGAAATGTTGCAAACCCTGGACAACTTTCAATTCCTTTATTACAGCCTATTTTGTGCTTGCATTACATTCCGTAGACAAAAAAAACGAAAAACAACCCATCCCTACCCGAATTTGGATTGATGCCATTTCCAGGCCCTCTGCGCTTGATGTCCTAATTGTCTTTTATGGGCGTCACTCACAAAGGTCTGCATATAAATTAGTAATTTACAACTATTAAAAGGGCTGTCAGTGCCAGTAATATTTAGAGATGTGGGTGGGCAATGGCTTGTGATGTATTCGCTGGGGGTGGAGCTCGCAGTGTGCGTGTAATAGTAGAGGAGGCGGGCTATGCTGTGGCCAGGCGTTGTTAGTAATATGTGAAGCGCTGTGGTTAGAGGAGGGGCGGTTTGTTGATGTGTGAGCGCTAAGGAGATGGGTGTCTTGTGTAAGGAGGCGAAAAGGGAAGATGGCTTGCAGTTTCCGTGTGTCACGCCATGGAAAGGGAGAGAGGGTGGGAAGAGTGTCACGCCATGGAAAGGGAGAGAGGGCGGGAAGCGACAAGGAGTGATGCACTACTAGTAAGACGCCCCTAGAGGAGTCCTCTGGGAAGCCGTGAGTTTTGAGAAGGTAAACAGCCACTCCCCATCGAAGCGTGCAGCCAGTGCCTGCTGGTGGTGTACATTTCCACTGTCCATCCTACGCAGCACCCTCAGCAGCTCCTGCACGCTTTATCTTTAGTGCTGAAGTTCTCTTTTTATTTCCTTCTGATGTTGGCATTTAACTCCTTCGTTTCTCGAGCCTTAAACACTGTTAAATGCTGATTTATTGCTAATCTCGTCACAGGTGCTGGAAGGTTTGTGGAAGCCACTGTGTGTGTGGCTCTGTGTATGTGGCTGTGTGTGTGTGTGGGTGGCTCTATTTGTGTGTGGGTTGCTTTATGTGAGTGGCTCCGTGTGTGTGGGTGCCTCTGTGTGGGTGGGTGGCTCTGTGTGGGTGGCTGTGTGTGTGAGTGCAAATGCAAAAGGTCTCGCATTTGAGTGATTAAGCTATTGACATTGTAAATAATGCTGTTTCTTTAAATGTGTTAAAAACAAAAATGTCATGAGCAATGCCAATAGCTCTAACTTTACCAATGCCGAGACCATTGCATTGTAAATGCTTGTTAGGTCTCCCTTGGTGTGGGGAGGGCGGGGGGTTCTATTGTGGGGCCTTCCAGGTTGCCCCTGGGGGTGGACCGTGTCCCGGTGTCCCCCCCCCCCCCCCCCCCCCCCCCCCCCTCCATCAGTATACCGGTGTTTCCTGGGCAGCATGGTGATCTCTGGCCACCCTAGGGAGATTTTAAATGGTTCTCCCGCTGGGGCACGCTGTGCTCGTGGTGCGTCGCACTCTGTGCCTGCAGGCAGCGTCGGTGTTTTATGCAGTGAGTCCCTGGCCTGCATGGGGCAATTTCTTCAGCCTCTTGCCATCCAGCCCGCCCCCCTCTGGGATTCGGCTCCTGCGCCTCGCTTGGCCTGGATCAATGCGGGGAACAATTGAGCTATTATTGCCTACCACAAGCGTAGCTCCGAGGCAGGTTTCCTTTATGCCGGTCATAAGAAAGGTTTGACCTCCCTGTGGTGGCTGTACAATACGCTGGATGGGTAATTGCTCTATTTCGGGCAGAGGCACAGGCCTCTGCAGTTCGAGTTGCAGGCCTTTATAAGGCAAGTGGGGGCATGGTAGTCCTACATGCCTGTGCCTGCCCCGTCACCTGTTTTCGCACCAATCTAAGTCCTTTGTATATTACTGCTAATGGTGTAAATACATTGCAGGTATGCAAGCGTTTGGCAGCAATTTTGCAGGCCTTTTGACCCCCACCCTCCCTACGTGACATGCAGTCCGAAGTGCACAACTTGTGGGGGACAAGTGGCTGCTCTGACCGGAGTTCAGTAGGGAGTTCCTTGCTTCATTCATGTTGAACTATTAGTTGAGTGTACTTCTGCGTTCTTTGGTCTTCTGCATTGTGGTGGTGTTGGCTCATGGCCTAGTAGCTTCCTTGCTATATCAGTTTCAAGTCGCCACTTTGAAGTCTCTGAAGCTGGCGTTGAGGAATGTTTTAAGGTTGTGCCAATATTGGGGGTGAAATGTGTATCGCAGGAGTAATATCGCAGTATTTAATCATACTCTTCAGAATTTAGAGTACTTGTCTTGGGTAAGTATGCTTTTCACGAAGTTCGTTTTTGACTGCCTTTTTTTTCTAGGTCAAAGAGCTTCTCACTTCTTTTGGGCCTCTGAAAGCGTTCAACTTGGTGAAAGACAGTGCTACTGGGTTGTCAAAGGGATATGCCTTCTGCGAGTACGTTGATATTAACGTCACAGACCAGGTAGGAGTTTCTAACGCCATTTTGTTTTCTCCCAATGTTTTGGGATTCAAGCCAATGATTGGTGAAAGTCTACTTGATGGAAGGCACACACTAGCCTGCATTTCAAATGGCACGTGAGTTTGGCCCCGATCACACGAGGTTGTGTAAAGTTTTAAGTCAGGATAGCTGCAGACTTAATACCCCGTGGGTGTGACCATAAACTGCCTCGCTTCCCCTTGTAAAGGCTGCTTTGAGCGTTTTGCTACTGTGTGTCTACTGTAGTTTAAGGCCTATATACAGATTTATTTTCAAACCCTCACTATAATGGATTCTCTCTTCTTCCCGCTGTGCTTTTTGTTATAGCGGGAGGAGGAGGAAGAGGCTGATACTGCTTGGTCTGCCCCAGCGCTAGTTGTAAAATGCAAGTATATTTTATGTATTTCTTGTTTTAAAACCAACTCCTAGTACAGTGGGTGTACGCACAGCTTAAGGTTTGCTTAGTTCGGCAACCTTCAGATCCCACACATTGGTGATTTTCAAAAGCTGCGTTTCTTTTGCCTGCCCTCCAGTACGAAATATGGGTATTTGGGACTGGTAACTTGTATTGCGCTACTTTTTTAAACCTAATCTATTAATCGGTTCTTGATTGCTGTACCATAAGCCCACCTTCACCTGTGTAAAGGGCATAGTGGAGTCATGGTACCGTTAGGAACCCTGAACATAACGCATAGCCGAAACGGAGGGTAACCCAAATTTGTGGTTTAAATTCCACATGCATGAGATGATCTTGTGCTGTTTCTACGGGAGCGACCTGTGGTGTTATAGGGATTGCATGACCAGTCTTAATACTTAACGCTACGGTCTCTTGGGGCAACCTCTAGTGGCTACAGCTATCCACAAACTTTGGAAATACTGACTTAGCACTTACATTCCAGCCATGCACACAGTGCATCGGAAATTTAGGGTACCATTGAGGGTTGAACAACTACTTAAGTCTTCTCAACTTGGTCGTGTCAGCTGTGCCTCCATTACTCTATAATAATCGGATCTTTCTAAACGTACAGGCGATAGCTGGACTAAACGGCATGCAGCTGGGTGACAAGAAGCTTCTGGTTCAAAGAGCAAGTGTTGGCGCTAAAAATGCTACTCTAGTAAGTGCCTCTTCCCCATTTCCTTTGTAACGTTTTCCACTTCAGTTTCTCAGGATATTTGGTAATGCTGTTGAATTTACTGTGCCATGTGGGTATCTTCTAATGCATAATTTACTTTTTTTTTGTTCCATCACCAAGGGTAATGATGTATATGTACTGTATTTTGAAACCAGATTCAATGGACGCTTGCTACTCTGTGATTTTAGTCGATAATTGGCTTTTCCTCGCGTTGCCTAAGCATTGTTTGGTTTACAGTTCTTCAACGTGTTTCACTTAGAAAACTTTAATCATATAATTACGTAGCAGGGGAGGAAGTGTCACTTTGATTCCCTTATTTGTTTATTTTTCGTGCAGAGTACGATAAACCAAACACCTGTGACGCTGCAGGTGCCGGGCTTGATGAGTTCACAGGTTCAGATGGGTGGTCACCCTACCGAGGTACTATGCCTCATGAACATGGTGCTACCTGAAGAACTCCTAGACGATGATGAGTATGAAGAGATAGTGGAGGATGTACGAGAAGAATGCAGTAAATATGGCATTGTTAAATCCATAGAGATTCCTCGTCCCGTGGATGGAGTTGAGGTACCTGGTTGTGGCAAGGTATGTTTTAGTGCGGTCATATTTAAAACCTTTTCTTAAGTACTATCTTTACCTTTCAGCTGTTGTATCTTTAATTTTTCTTGACTTGGTGATAAGTAATGGCGATTCTGGTCCTAATCTGCAAGTAGGCAGCAGTTTAGAGGTTTGGCCCAACCAACAAGGTAGACCAAATGCGGTAAGCACTATCTAGGATGGGGACTGGGAGGAGACTACTACGCTATCTGCAGCTGATGGCACTCATATTTTTTTATGATCAAAAGGAGGGACGCGGAGCAGAGTTTATTAGGTCCTGCTCGTAGGCCCCAATGAAGTAGTAAATAAGGAAAGAGCAGTTCCTAGGGGTACTGTCTAAGACGGGGGGGGAGGGGAAGCACCGGTCTTTCTTCGAAATGCCCTCACACACCCCAAGGGATGTCATGCTTCATCATTTGGGCATTTGCCCCTCGTCTGGCCGGTGCTGCAATGCCTGACGGGCTCCCGAAACCGGGGCTCTTTATCGGATCTTTTGAAGAAGCCGTGTGGGTGTGAGGGCCAGGTGGTGCACTAGGAGTGGGGTGGATAAAAAAGGTTTGTGAGCAGTCCTACTAAATTCAAGTTTTAATTATTGAGGTAGCTCCAACCTTATTAAAATTGTGAAGAAGCCTTGTGTAGGAAATAATGTTCCCTAAGGGCTAGTCTTAATGGGGCCCAGAGCGAGGGTAGGACATCAGCAAAGTTGCACGTCTACTGCCACTCCGGAGCAACTATTTTGCTCTGTTCCTCCCCGTCAGCTGGAATTAGGTCATTGGGGGTCTTGGTACATCCCAGTACCAGTTCTCCTTTAACCTCCTTCAGCCATAATCAGCAACTAGTGCGATACGGCGGTGCACTTAATTCACACTTATTTGGTCCTGACGAAGTGCCATTGACCCCTTCTGGGGCAGATGGGCACGAAACATGTTGACCACACTCACTTAAGACTAGCCCTTAGGGAACATTATTTCCTACACAGGGCTTCTTCACAATTTTAATAAGGTTGGAGCTACCTCAATAATTAAAACTTGAATTTAGTAGGACTGCTCACAAACCTTTTTTATCCACCCCATCCTAGTGCACCACCTGGCCCTCACACCCACCCATACGGCTTCTTCAAAAGATCCCCGGTAAAGAGCCCCGGTTTCGGGAGCCAGTCAGGCATTGCAGCGCCGGCCAGACTAGGGGCAAATGCCCAAATGATGAAGCATGACATCCCTTGGGGTGTGTGAGGGCATTTTGAAGAAAGACCTGTGCTTCCCCTCCCCCCCCCCCCTTCCCCCTGTCTTAGACAGTACCCCTAGGAGCTGCTCTTTCCTTATTTACTACTCATATTTTTTTGCCTCAGTGTTTGCTTTCAATGTGTTTTCTAGAAAAAGTGGCATAACTTGACGAAATGTGAACATGAAACTAGGGAAGAATTGCCATAACTTAAATTTTTCACTCAAGTTTTCTTAATCTCCTTTTCAGATTTATGTGGAATTCACTTCAGTCTTTGATTGCCAGAAAGCCATGCAAGGACTCACAGGACGCAAATTTGCCAACAGAGTAGTGGTCACAAAATACTGTGACCCAGACGGGTACCACCGCCGTGACTTCTGGTAGAAGCTGGAAAATATTTCAAATCCCAACAACTTTTTGGGAAACCGGGGGGGGGGGGTTTGAAGGAGAGGGAGGAACTTGCAAAGACTGTTTGCTGGTCCTTTATGCGAAGTGTGTTAATATTCTATGGCCAAATATTTTTTTGATAATAGTTTCCATGACCTGCCCATTATACCCATAACAAAAGACATACTCTACCCCCATAGCCCTCCGCTGGCAATACTCTGGCAGTGCTCCTTCCTTCCAAAGGACCATGAAATATCTGTGGTGGTTATACTGTAGTGCAGATGTTGTCTTTTTCCTTAATTTCTGTCTGGCATTTTCTTATTGCTGAGACACATTTTCTCATTAAACATTTGTTGTATTTTACTGTGTGTGAATGTTATTTAAAGTACGTTTGAGATCCTGCTGTTAAAGCAATAAAAATAAACCTATTGTTTGGTGGCTGTCAGCATCAAGAGTGGGAATATATTTTGTGACCGTGTGCACTACTGTGTAGTTCATCCATGAAGTAGCACAATAGATTAAGTCTGTGGTGGAGTCTATTGCACAGTTGGTTGCACTGTACATTTGATGATACAAAATAATTGTTGGTATCATAACCATAGAGTAATGCTGTAAGGGGAGCATTGTAATCTAGGCCCTCAGTTTTTATGGATGTCTAACAGGACATTCAACTACTTTCTAGAGTTGGAGACGTGCTATTAACACCGGTGTTGGCAGTCAAACAGCAATCTCATTTCATGTGTTCTTTACCTGCAAGCCACACATTTTCATTGAGAGTTCAATTCATGCCATTGACATTTTAAATTATTTGGAACAGGTGTCTCCAACCAGTTGATCCGAGCTACCAGTAGGTCCCAGACACCTTCAAAGTAGCTCGCAACCTTGAGTTCATTTTAAAATAAGCACAGGGACGCATTTCTCTTTCTCATGGGTACCTGTGTTTACTTTATCAGGCTGCAGATGGCAGAACCTGATGAGCAGTGCTCAGTAAGATTTATGGGCCAGGTTGTGTCACAGGTGAAGAACTGAAGTATTTAATTTGAGTAAAAGTGGGAACAATATAATTTGAGAGAATCAAAAGGAAAAGTTACCATAATTAACTTCATTTTATTTTCCCCTTGTTTCAAAGTGTTGCATTTATGGGTGCCTCTCGCTCTCAGTGGGCAGTAGATATTGCCATATGAGGAATTTTTTCCAAATTGGGTGGAATTTGAAATGCAGAAAAATATTTCTATGAAGCATTAAGTATTCTCCACTTTCAAATTAGACATACCTCAATGTTTTATGAATCATGTTTATTCACTAAATTCTTCCCATTTAAACTGTATTTTCTGTCATAAAAATGGCACCATGTCTACAGGCCACTGGGAGCAAGATGCTTGGTGTTTGTAAATGTGACACTTTGAAATGAGAGAAAATGTAAACTATTTTTATGGAACTCGCAAAGTTAACTCTTCCATTTAATTTTCTGGATAGTGTCCTATTTTTGCAACAAATACAACCATTATTTAATCTTGGAGAAATTTAAAGAGCAGAATGTCATTTACTCTGAACATTTTTGCAGCACATTTCTCTGCAGTTTAAATTTCTCCCATTTGTGTTATGCATGTAACTGTACCACAGATGGTTAAAGGTATGTTCTCTAACATAAATGTATATAAGTCGGTCACCCGTAAACACATCCCATTCATACACACTTATGTTCATACATCCCCAAAGACCACTCAGACACCCATGGCAGTCCTTTCCTATTGCTCCCTGTCAAAGTATTTTGTTAAAACCATAGCATCTGGCTCTACGGACATAGGACTTTTAAACATTGTTAGCTGGGTATAGCAATGCACAAGTTGCTTAGCCTGAAGTCGCTCACAATGATTTTCTGATTTTTACCGATCTGAAGTAGCTCTTGCACTGAAAAGGTTTGAGACCCCTGGTCTGGAACCATCGTGATGTTTTTAATTACATGGTTATCATTTTCCCCTTTATGTATAGGATATTGGTAGCGAGGATTGCCTACCCGTGTCCCAAAAAATTATGTACAGTCTGCCTTTGACAGCAATTATTTAGGACCATTTGTGACACCGCACTCTAACATTGTAATTGTATTTGATTTCAGCTTGCTTGCGCGAGATACCCATTTCACGTTCTTGGCTGGAGTTCAGTCTGTGATCACATTAGTCACTGTCATGCAGACAATTGTGTGCATTTTAGTGGCGAACGCTACATCAGTTGTATGGCCATTTGGCACTAATTCTGTTGGGCATGTTTTGTCTGGTCAACATGCAACTGCCCCAAATTGAGAGTTCAGAGTGTTTGGTAGAATTTCTTTCCACTATTCCCCACAGAACTGGCAGGTTTTCTCAATGTTTATGGTTCTTTGTGTGTATTGGTCTCCCCTATATTTGCAAGTGTTTCATGAACATGACCAGGTTTTAGGGTTTTGCAAAATGTGTTGAAAAGGTCGTACATTTTTCTGAATGTGCTTAAATCCGTTGTCATTACTGTTCAGTGTAAATTAAACATAACTGAAACATGCTAGTGTTCCTTTGGTAAATTGGTGTCAGTTTACATTAAGGGTATTGGTAGGAGAGAATACATTTCTATCCGAGGCTTACCTTTGCCTAATAAGTTTCTGTTGCATTTATTGCTTATATAATGGGAACTTGCCATAAAAAATGGAGGACAAATTAGGACATTTAACCTAGGTCATTCTGTTCATCTAATGCACTTAAAGATTGAAACTGTACATGTAGTAACTGGTAATGACAGTTTTCGCAATGGAGTCACACAACTTGTATATTTAAGGGCTTTGAGTGTGCTGTTGGACTGTAAAATTATACAATTTGTAAGTATAAACTAAAATTTAATTTTTTTTATATAAAACCAGCAGAAATGTATGTTGTGGACATATGAAGGGAGAGGTGTGGGGAAAGGGGAAACGAATATAAGGAGTTTTAAATAAATGTATGTAGTAGGGTAAGAATTTAAAGGACAATAGAAATAAATGTTAGAAAATAAAGGCCATATAAACTCTACAATTTAGTCTTGAACAAAAGGCTTCAATTGGATTGCATTGATTTTAACGGTAACCAATCCACCTTTTTTGTTTTGAGTGAGTCTTGTTCTAGTGCTTTTTTTTTTTTCCCCCCTTTCTCTTCCACCATTGCAATCCTATTAAAGAGGAGGCGTGAGTAGAGGATCTGCTAAAAAAAAAAATGGACATTAAAATATCTATTTTATAGTGGTCAGTAAAGTTGGTGTTTTCCTAAAGTGAAAGATCCCAAAAATGAATTTGAGGGGCAAATTCAATTTCAGAATGCAGTTCACTTTAGACAAATTCTTGAAATTAAACGCTTCATGAAAAAATTGGGACTTGTTCCTGTGATCGGCTTTTATCTTAAATGTTAGTATAAATACTAAATATGAAAAGTAAAATTGTGCCAGCTTTTTATTTTTTTTAAATGATTTTTGGTCCAGATTTTCTTCCACAGACTAAAATACAGATCAATCGCTCTCCCACTTTGTTCAGTCGGAGATCAAGTTGTTGGAGCGAGACATTGGTCCAGCTCAATTGATGTAGGAAGCACTGGAATATTAGCTGCAGAAAATAGTTTGTAGGAGAAACGGGTGTGGAAGAAATATATAGCTGATAATTTAAATTGAAGTATCTTGTAAATGCATTTTTGATTGGAGTAAAACCGTTAAGCATAATCAGAAATCTGCCCCAGCATTTACCGTAGTCTCCTTTTTTGGTGTTTGATTTATTTACCCCTATACTATCGAATGTTGCTTTGATTAGGAGCTTACTGCTTCTGTCAAGCGCAGGCTCAGTTTCTAGATATTTCCCCATTTAAAATTGATGTCAGCCTATAAAGCCTTATATCTTTATCTATAAAGCCTTAAGACAAAAATTTGCAACTCGTAAGCATATTTGCGAATAAACAAAATACATTTTATGCAATCGTTTTAATTCGAAAAACACAAGTAGCAGAATGAGTTTTTTTTGGGGGTGGGTGGGTCGTGCCTTGTTGAGTGCAAGACACTCCCAGTGTGCAATATCAGAGGAGAGTAACTCGCTGTAAAGGACTGCCATTGTTTAAGACTGCAACATGGCAAATGGCCCCTGAATGACCAGGTACTACAGGAACTCTGTGCAGTAGTACAGAGAGGGTATAGCGTATGCTTTGTTGTGTCCTGCTGGGACCCAAAGTGTGTAGGACAGGAAAACCGTTTCTGCAGTAACTGTCCATTGTTGTTGATTAGGACCTCTACATCTCACTGATTAGTTGACTCTACTCTGTCTGACGAGGGAGTAGTCCAATTCAGGTGGGGAGCATCTTGTCAAATAGGGGCCATATCAGTGATTTGTGGTCAGCTCTGGTTTTGCGACCTGAGCCTCTACAGTACGCCTCGGAGGTTTGGCAGCCTTTATGAATTGGGCTCTACCATGCTGAACAGGACAGTGCAAGAGTTTTCCAGGTGGTCTCGATGGTTTTCAGGGAGACCATCCGCATGTTCTTGAACCCCTTCTTTTGTCCTCTATGGAAGCACTTTCCCTGAGCGAGTTCTCCATAGAAATCCTACAGCACTGCTCCATGAGTAGGATTAGAGCTGTGAAACTAGCTCCTGTACTATAGGACCCAAGGTGTGCAGTATTGCAGAGGGGAAGGATGCTACATGCAGGGATAAACAATGCACCGGGTTATAGAAAGGTAGGTTGACCCTGCAGGGTCTCCGCTGTGAAGGATTACAGGCAGAGAAATCGCTCCTGCACTGCAAGTTTTACAGGGACTGTCAATGTTCAAGATTCCAGAGGGAGAGTACACGTCCAGGCGGACTAAAGAAGGGGCTCATCGTGCTGGATTACAGAAGGGCCCAATAGATTATGGTCTTGCAAGGCCACCTAGTGTGCAGTATGATTGGCTATCGCGTTCTATGGGGACTTCCAGTGTGCAGGATTACAGGGGAGAATAGCTCCTGCATGAAGTCTTGTGCATTTTTACACAGAAGAGAATGACTCCTGTAGGCTCTGTGTGTAGGATTACTGAGTGGTGGAATGACTCCTTCAGAGACTTAACTATCGGATCATGGGGGTGGCGGAATGATTCCTGCATTATTAGATCCTGCGAGTAATCTTAGAATGCAAGATTACAGAGAGTGGTGGGTTCACCCTCACACTGAAATGATGCAAGGAGCCTCCTTAGTAACCGAACTGCAAATACTATCCTTCGCACACTAAAATGCTACAGTGAGTCCCAAAGCAATGCCACATAGACGGCTCTGCGCTAAGCGATTTTAAGAGCACATGTCTGTGACAGATGGAATACGAGATCAATCTTTGGGATGTGTTGCCTATGTGTGCACTCAGCGACAGCATCTTGCTCAGCACACACTAGCATACAGTAACCAGTATCTTCCCTATTGGCTGCAGCTGTTCAGCAATCACTGCTTAAACTTGTAAACCGCATTGACAAAGCCAATCTGTGTCACCAGTGTGAGATCCATTGGTGCTTTTTAGATCGAGTCTGAGCCAGCGCTGCTCTGCGTAGATCTGTGGTAGTTCAGTACGGAGAGAAGATTTGCCCGCTCCCGCCTTTTTAGGTCTGTCCTGACCCAGCGCATGCGCTGGCGAGACTTATTGAGAAGGCTCCAAAAAGTGCTACCGGGCCAGCCTAGAGCTACAGTGCATGTGTGCGGGCTCGCGCGCCGCGCTTTACCGCGATTACTTTCACGTCCGCATTGATGTTTGATCGCGATCACTTTCACGGCCGCTTGGCATAGCCAATAGGTCTTGCTTTTGGGACCTTATAAGTATTTAGTTATACAACTGTTGCATGGCTAAACACTTAGGTCCCAAAGGCGAGACCTATTGGCTATGCCAATGCTTGTTTTGATTGGCTTGTGTCTTTGTAAATGCTAGCGTCTGATTAATTATGGGGCTTAATAGTCCCTCCTTAGTAGGCCCATGTTGTCATTTGTATCCTCCCATGGCTACTGGCCCTTTTACTTAGTTGTTACACAGTGCGTGCACTGTTTGCAGTAATGAGTTTATCCTACTGCACGCACGATGACATGCCCATCTGGGACAATGGCGGGGCCGATATTTCCAAGCGAACTTATTTTTTACTTTTTTATTTTGATTCATCCAGAGGTCCATATTACAAATAATACAATGATGAGTAGTGATAATACATATTAGTTTATACCAAATATAAATACATGTTATTTGTACAACTGCTGTAGAAACATAATAGTTCGATTTCATTTCCCTATATTATAAGTTTCATACAAATATATACACATTAATTTCATCCAAGCACGATAAAAACACCATAGTGCATCATTCCATCTTCCTGCATTACTTCTAGATATATTACAGGCAATTGGCTAGATGGTTGGTATTCAAGCTAATCTGGCCCCCAGATTCTAGCCCCCGCGCCTTGCTGCCCCTGCAAGCAAAGTATGCAACCTCCTGGATGTAGATCCCTAACATCTGGATTAGCCCTAGCTGAAACGTGGGGGACTCTGAATCTTTCCATCTTGCAGCAATTAGTATCCAGGCTACACAGACACATTCAAAATGACTGGGTAGCATCCAGTCCACTACTGCCATCATGACCCAACATCAACGTGGAGCTCAAAGATCTTGCGCCCAAGCAGACCCTCCCAAAAATGTATCCTCCCGTTTTTTAAAGGGAGCAGTTTAATACTATCGTAAAGCATATGCATTAATGCAGCTGGCCTGTCCCCACACCTAGGGCATTTGTCATTGGGCCTTTCCCCCTCTAAGCTGTGCAACTGGGTTAAAAGTACAGATCAAAGAGTGTTTTATAGTGCTGTGCCTTTAGGTTTGTTAATGTAAGAATTTTTTTCCGTTCATGCTAGTGCCATGTCTAGCTCTACATCCGGATTGCTGAGTTTCCTTGCCCACTTTTCCTCAGTCTCTTCTGTATCATCCGGCAAGCTGTCTAGTAATACCCCATCGATATTTCCGACTTTGCAATCAGCCTGCACAATTGCCTCTAATAGGTATTTTGGTTAAAGCTGGCCTCAAATTGGTCAAGTGTTTCCTGATTTGCATATATTTAAAATAATGATTGTTGGGAATTGCGAATCCTTGTAATAAGGCGAAAGAACGGGGCTTGCTTGATGAATGAAGGTCTACTACCGTTGTCAACCCCTGTTGTTCCCACTGCCTTCCCATGCCATCATAGAAGAGGGGTGGAAAAATGGAGGATTGCCACATGGGTGAATAACTAGAAACCTTTTGTGGCCCGGCAAAGCTTATTCCATGTACTCCAAGCATTGTAGACGACCCTAAAGTGGACTTTTTTTTAATAGCTCTGCCCTAGCTGCTGCAGCAGCAGCCCATCCGCTCTTTTCTAAAGCGCAAGTTCATATATTGATGGGAGGGCCCCCTGATTAGTCTGCTCATTGCTGCTGCTGATAAAAATAAGATGCACATTTGCTGTAGAAGTGTAGCTCAGTAGTAGAACGTAATATTTGGTGCAGACAGCCCCCCACGACCCTGTGGGAGTGAAAGATATTTCATAGACCGCCTCCCTTTCCCATCGTTCCATATAAAATTAATGAAGATGGACTCCACCGTTCTTAAAATTGCTAGATCTATTGCTACCGGTATTGACCGAAAAAGGTATAAAAGCTTAGGAAGCAGAGTCCTCTTTAAGACGTTGCTTCTGCCTATGACTTGAATGCAGCCCATTTATACATTTCAAGTCTGTAGCCATAGTGCTTACCAATAGGTCAAAATTAATCCTTCCTATAGTATCTACTTTTGAGCTTATTCTGTCAAGGATGATCATTCCCCTTCTCGGCTACTATGTCAAAGTTATGGCCAGCCTCATATGATACATTGTTTCCCGGCCAGAAATAAAGCCATGCTGCCATGGTGAGACTAGATGTCCTATTACCCTCCCCAATCGACTGGCCAAAATTGTAGAGTAGATCTTTGGTATCAGCATTGATCGAAGAGCTAGGCCTATATGAGGCAGGGTTATCTGGGAGTTTACTCTTTTTTGGGAACACAGTATCTGTGCCCTGCCAGGACTTTGGTAGGGCACTGTTTTGCTGTATCCCCCAGAAACAAGTTCAGCAGTACGGGAGCTAGGTGGGTTTGAAGCACTTTATACCCTTCTAGCGGTATTTTATCTGGGCCAGCTGCTTTTCCCGGAGGGTAGATCTTCTATTGCAGTTAATACCTCTTCGTGTGATGTCTGCTTCTAACTTGCTCCTGCTGGCTTGATCTAAAATGGTCCCTAGCTCTGCCTCTGATACTACTTGAGTTATGTCTAGGGATGCCCCGCAAACTTCCGTATATAATTGTTGATAGTAACCCTGGAACACATGGAGTATATCCCTCGTCTCTGTATAAATGAGCCCAACTTCCCTTATTGATATCAAGCTCCTAGATATTTTCTGATGTGTACGAGGTGCCAGCCTTCTCCCAACAGTCTGTCCGTACTCCTATAATTCATTTTTGTGTCAAATTCCTCAGCTGATCTTTGAACAAGGCAAACTTATCTTGGTTTAAAAAAAATATCATCTTAAACTGTATTTGCACCCTGCCCTTGCGCAGTCTCTTCCTCAGCCAGTTCTTGTAGCCTTTCGTTCATAGCCATACGATCTCTCCTTACACGAGCAACATAACGAATGGTTTCCTTGCCACAGACCATACCCCTTGATGTGCTATGTCTATTAAATTCAAGAAACTCGTGTCCACGTATCAATGTGATTGATATATTCAGTATTTACCAGTAGTTTCCTGTCAAACGTCAATTTATAATGTTTATTAATCATCCGGTCCTCTCGCCTCCAGAATCAACAGATTATGGTCTGAGACTACCTTCAGGATTTTCCTAATGTCAACTTTACTAATAAGACAATTTGTTATTAAAAAAAAAAAAAATAGTCCACTCTGACATGTTTCTTATGAGGGTGTGAATAGTACATATGTCCTGGATTATTTGGATATTTGACTTTTACATACGTCAGTCAACCTATGGCTATCCCCGAGGGAATGCTATACCCTATGTACTTTAGGCTTCTTTCCTCGGGATTGCTGGGTCTCGCCTGTTTGATGAATTTTAAAGTCCCCACAGACTACCAGGGGATGTGTCAAGGTAGCTAACTCTACCTCAAGGTCCTCAAATATATTCGGGTCATCCTGGTTCGACCCGTATATTGCGCGCACTGAGTACCAGTTCAAACTCAACCAAAGCCCACCTTACCTGAGCATCTGCTAATGTACGTCTACTCCTATGAGATTTTTCTAGAATCTCCCCCCCTCCCTAATATTCGAGCTCTTGGAGGTACTGACCAGCAAGTTATATCCTCTTATGGCAGTCGTACCCCTTTTATCCCAGATGTTTCTTGTTGACACAATGTCTGGATTATTCCCCCTCACAAACTGCCACCCTAAATCGCTTAGTTCTGTCATTCAGCCCACCCCACATTTATTGAGCAGATACTTATGTTACCCATCTAGGATATGTTTACAGCACCTTGGCGTTCCTATCTGCAGCTTTGTTAAATACATATTAAAGACATCTGTACTAATCATCATTCTGTTTCTACCACTGAATAGATTTTTCCACAATTTTGCTCCCCCCACCACAAACCCCTCCCTACATCCGTGCCCCTCTCACCAAACCCTCCACCCAACACTGAGGTGATCAGACTGTGTGTGACTGTTTCAGCATGCATAACCTGTGATATATACCGTAAAACTATCATTTTCGACTGACTTGAGACAATAGATAAGAGTAATGTCAGGATCTTAATCTGAAAAGTAGGAGGGGAAAAAAGATGTAATACCTGTGGTTTATACATTTAACCTATCATTCCTTCTCTGAGCAGAGAAAAGAGCTAATTCCCAGTCTGAAAAAGGGTGGGGGGGGGGGGGGGGGGGGGGGAGACGCAGAACAAGCAACAGACTCCTGAAGGAGAGCCTAAAAGAATGAGCCTCCCTTCCCCCCCCTTTCCTCTCCTCCCCCATTCCTCTCCTCCCCCCCCCCCCCCTCTCTCCCTCTTCCCTTCATGGTTTTAAGAACTTTCGCTTTAATCTCGCATTCAAAGAATCTGGCCTCCGCCCCCAAAAAATCACTTTAAGACGAGCGGGATTTATCATTTACTTCAACCGCCATTGTGTCTCCACCATATTGTGTCAAAAATCTGGTCTCTCAATAAAGGTTACTTCCCCACTGGATCTCTTTGTTTCGGTCCTGGCTTTCTCAAAAATTGCATGTCTTAAAAGAAAGTTCCTGAAATAAACAAGTATGGCCCGTGGTTTAACAGCATATTTTGATGCTTGTCTCAAGGTGAAGGGCGCTCTATGGGCCCGCTGAACCTCCTGTGCCCAGTTCCAGCCTGTTAATTCTGGGAAGGCAGTACATAATCGCTCGACCACATAAGCCTGAATTTTTGATCCCTTGACTCCTTCAGGGACCCCAGGGAGGCACAGGTTATGGAGCCTCTGACGGTTCTTATGGTCCTCAAGCTTCCATTGTATTTCCGTTAGCTGAGACTCGTACGCTTCTGTTTGAGCCCGAGTGGCCACCAGGTCTGTCGCCTTTGAGAGAACTCTTGCCTCAAGATCTGACATCTGGTACCCAATGGAGTTACATGCCTTGGTAAGTTTCCTGACCTCCTTGTTCCTGCAGGCTGTTTGGGCTTTGACTATCTCTTCCCGGTGTGACAAAATTGCCTGCTATACTCGGGGCTTGCCCTGCTCCTTAGACTCTGGTTCAGTTTCCCTGCATCTGTTGGTCCTGCCTGGCGGCTGTGCCTCTGAGGAGATCAGCAACCGTGGGGCAGGCCGGCAACTCCTCTGCCCCTTATGCGGAATTTCCTGGTCTTGCAAGCTGCGGTGTCCGGATCTTGATTTCCCCCCCCCCCCCCCCCCTATGTTCTCACCCCGAGTAGCCTGCACATGGGGCGGACGCCCTTCCGGCACCAGCCGCAGGTTTTGGTCCATAATTGCCACCAGTAATGCTGTGGTAGCTGCGGAGCAGGCAGCGCAGCCAGAGTGGTCCGAGGCTGTCGCTACGAGCTGCCGCAGCACAATCAAGCCTCCTATGATAAACACCAGCTGGGGGCAGCCACTTATTGCACACAAATCTCCTCTGTCCGTGGGTACCACCATCTGCTACTCCCAGGTCAGTTGCTATTTTTCAGCCAGCATCTGGTCAGCGTGCCGCTAACTACCACCTAAGCGGTTGCCATCTTGCTCCTCCGAGAAGACTGATTCCAACTCCCCCTGCCTTAATGTGAACTCCTTCCCACGCTACTTTGCTTCTGCAGAAAACCTAGAAGAGGGACTTCATGCAAAAAATATCCATCATTGTTGAAACTACTAATGTGTCCATCTTAACGACACTGCCTCAACAGATCCGTACTGACAATTATTGGGAGAAGAAACTAAGCACGTCTAAAATTTGTAGAATAGTTCCTTTTTCGTTATGCTCAAAATCAGAACTTCTCCGTGACATAGAGGATATTCTTGTAACGTTTTAACCAGTGTGTTCTGTACATTGTAGTTTGAAAAATACAAGGTTCTGAATTCCAAAATTTGTAAATGATCATGCCCTTTTAGAAAGACTGGTTGTTCTAAAAACCAGCTACAAGCTTATTTTAGTCTTTCTTCACTTTTCATGGCCGTGACACGGACTGTCATGGCAGCCCCCAGTCGGTGTTGCTGCTGCAAACAGTGGGCGCCAGGGCACCTGGATATTGGGTGGGGAAGCGTGCCTCTGTTTTACTAAGTCAGTTAAGAGATGCCCAGTGCGGAGCTTGGAGCAACAAACATGCAGCGAGTGTGGGGGGCAAGGTAAGGAGCAGTAGAATAGACAACACTCGGGGGTTAACACATTTGCTATGTGTGTGCAGAGTGACGTGGGGTAGATAAGAAGTATAGGACAAAACACTTGTGCGCTAAATGTGCGAGAGCAGTACTGTGCAAACAGCCAAAAGAATCAACACTGGGTAATTGATCCTTTTTACTGTAGGTTAGTGATAAAAACGAGGGGCGAATGTGTTACACTCCTCTCAGACATACACAGAAGTGATCTATGATTATATGTATGTATTGACTGCAGTGGTTGAAGTGGGGGGGGGGGGGGGGGGGAAAGTTGGGGAAGTGTAGGCGGAGAATCAGTGGGCGGGAACAACCTGAGGATTGGATTAGTGGGTGGACTCAGAGGTGTGGCCAGAATGCGCAAAACTTCCCAAATTTTAGGTCGAGCCTGAGCCAGCATGCAAGTATTGAGAGAAGCTTTGCCCACTCCCCTGCCTTTAGTTTTGATTGGCTTGTGTCTTTGTCCTTTGTAAATGCTGGCGTTTGATTCATTATGAGGCTTATTAGTCCCTCCATAGTATGGCCATGTCTTCATTTGTATCCTCCCATGGCTACTGGCCCCTTTAATTGGTTGTTACACAGTGCATACACTGTTTTCTGTAATGAGTTTCCCAAACTGCACGCACAAGAGTTCCCAGCCGGAAACTGCATCTGCAACACACACCCCCATATCCTACCCCCCCCCCTGCCCTCACCGGTACCGATTCTTCTCCCATGTCTTCATCAGCGGCAAAAGCCTCTTTCGGCCGTAGTGATCAGCCACTGAGCTGGGCTCCGACCTGCCTGCCTCCCCTCCTCCGATGCAGCCGTTGATCAGGAGCCTGATGCTCTGCATGTGAGTACTGATTTTGTTAAATCTAAAATATCAGTTTAGACTTGCAAATGGTACACTTATTCGCTTCACTGGCTTCGAAAACCGTAGATGGAGGTTCATAAAACACCAGGCACGTTAGATCCTTAGTATGCGGCATGCAGGCTGCAAGACACCGCGCTCCTGTTTGTTTCTCGAGAAGATTCCACTCTGGAATCATTAAAGTTTGTCCTTAAGTGATGAGCACACATGTAAACTCTGGAAGAATAGCTTCAAGCTGCCTACAAATAAACCCCACTGCCCCGTTATCCTACTGTGTCCTACACCCCAATGCCGCAGTGTAAGCCAATTTAAATAGGTCCCACCCCTCCATGGAATACCCGTACCGAACGGCAATAGGTTTGGCTTTCCTTACTTTCAACATTTGACTGCTACAGTCTAGTTTTGGGCACAAAAAGGTGAAGGCTTCCCTCAATGGCATGCAACTTGACTCGGCTGCTTAAAAACATCCAGCAGGTATAAAAATATTTGTAAACCACAGTTTATGAACATACCGAATACAAGGAGAAACATGAAAATGAGTCAGAGTCCTAATGTTTCATGTAGTACGCATTATGCCACAGTCAGTGATGTGATTGAAATAAGAGGTGGTGTGGTGATAATCCATGTGAGGCCCCGAATTATGCAAATTCATAGTTCAAAATATCGTGAAAACTTTAACGCTCTGCCTAAGCTGCAAAGTAAAAATTACATGTAAAGAGGTAATGTTGTACTGCTTTTCGAAGAACTCTGGAGTTGACTGGCAATGAAAACAGAAATGGGGAAATATTACATGTCAGAAGGGTTAATTGGGTAGGTACTAGACTTAAAGATATTGTGGGCAATTGTATCATAGTCAATGTCAGGGACAAGAGAGTAGTGGAACACGTAACGGCACGTGGGTCTGTTAATCATATCAGCCGCATAAAATCACTGCCATTGGGATATTTTTACCCCAGACACCCAGTACCTTATGATGCTCCATCCCAATCTGGGAGATTTATGGAGAGACCTAACTTACATAGGGTCCAAGGGCATGCTTGTGATGGTCCCATATCGAGGAACCTTGGACTACCAAGTTGGAGAAATAGGTTCAGTCCCCTGGCAATGCTAGAGGAGAATGATTGACTTATTAGCTCCTCATCCCCAGCAGATTCTCGCCAAAGAAGAGAAGGGAGGAATACGATCTCTCAGGAATTGCAAGAGGTAGGGATAGATACACCACAAAACCACGCCCCCCAAGTTCCTTGGCCTATGGAGGAGGTTGACACACCACAAAAATGTAGGGGGGGAGAGCACAGTTAAAATTCCAGTACATATAACTATATACGAGGGGGGAGATATCTTAGATCAGAGTGAGATAAGGGATAGGGGAAATGACCAAATATTATTGAGCAGTGGGTTAATATCCGGGCATATAGGAATCGTGGAAGGAATGTTTAACACTATCTATCGCTGCTGGCATAGTTGGCACACAACTCTGAGGAAGGCTTACAACTCATCTCCTGGAATATAGCCGGACTGGCAAATAAATTCAATAACTGTGAGTGGCGGCAGTATATAAACCAGTACCAGATAATTAGCCTACAGGAGACCTGGGCGGTTGATAATAGTCCCTTCCATATGCCAGGGTATAATTGTTTTTTTGTTCCCGCATAAAAGTCAAGATCAGGCAGAGCTAGGGGAGGTCTGTCCATATATGTTGATTTAAATCTTCAAGGCACATGGACAAGCATGACCTGGTCCTCCCAGAACTTTCAGGCCGCGTGGTTTAGGGGCAAAGGGCGACTGTGTTTAATATTTATAACACGGGGATATCAGGAGAATATAACCAATTCCTCCAGGAAATGGACTACAGATTAAACCAAGAGATGGAAGCTAGCAAGGGGGCACCAGCTCCTACTATTATAGTCATGGGCAATTTTAATTGCCAGCTTTAATTCCTACTGATGCTGAATGGTCACATTGCCCAGTCAAGAATGGACCCCGCTTTGACCACACACAAGGCATGGCCTTCACCAAATTTTTAGACACTCATGATTTGGTGCACACGATGAACATGATGGACCTGGAGAAGGACGGGGTGCTCCCCCCCCACTTTTAAGGGGCGAGGGTGCTCGTCATTTATTGATTATATTGTAATATCCAGTTCCCTAAAAAAGAGGATCATATCTGTAGGGATTGAGTGGAGCCCATTCAGTGACCACAACCCCGTTGTAATGGAGCTTCTTCACCTGACCCAGTGCAGGAGGGAGCAGCCGGTGGCACCTCTCAGAGTGTAACAGACCAGGGGAGGCGGCTTAGGTGGTCAAAAATAGATGGGGAAAATTTTTATAAATCTCTCATGGACATAGGGAAAACTGCATTTGATGAGTGCCTTGATACTACAGTAGAGGGGCCACTGTTACTTGACTCATTAGGGCAAATAACTAGCCTGGTAGACGGGCTTCTAAAATCAAGTGCTCCAATAAGGAAAAATAATTGCCCGAGATGGTTTGACAGGGACTGTTCATGTGCTCTAAGGGAACTTAAATGTAGTCTTAAAAAAAGGCCAAGGGACAAACAAAAAGTAGCCCAGTGTAGACTCGCATATAAGAAGGAGATTAAGAGAAGGAAAGCTATCCTACAGGGAGAAGCATGGTCCGATTTAAGGGAGGCTGCAGAAAGGCGAGACATTAAAGTGTTCTGGAGAATAATTAATAAACCTTGCTTCCAGGACAGTAATGTCCCTGAGATTGGGACTAATATTCTCCCGGAACAGTGGCTCACACATTTTAAGGGTCTGTATAATCACAGAATAGTTTCTGCACCAGAGGAGGGGGAGACAGTAAAGCAGGGGCAGGCAGTGGATTTTACCCTAAACGAAATCATTGTGGGAATTGAGGGTTTGACAAAAAACAAGGCCCCTGGCCCCGATGGGACACCACCGGATCTGTTCTTGAGTAATGGGCCCCAATACTCACTAGAGTGATAAATGCCTCCATTAGGTGTGGCTTACCCCGAACTTGGTCCTCGGCCATAATTGTCCCAATATTTAAAAAGGGGAACAGGGATAATCCACAATGCTATCGACCAATCTCACTGATTGATGTGTTAGCTAAAATACTGGGCTGGGTAATTCTAAATCGCCTTACTGAGTGGACTGAGGAGGACAATATTATATCAGACATCCAGTACGGCTTTAGAACAGGTAGATCCACAAGTGACCAATGCTTGAACCTGTATATGCTGGTAGCGAAATACACTAAAGCCAGTAATGAAGCTGTTTATTTGGGGTATATGGACCTGGCAGCTGCCTTTGACCACGTGAACAGGGATAAACTTTGGACTATGATGACTCATTTGGGGATAGATCTGGGATTGATTATTAATATCTTGAGGGAGTTACACAGGGACACCACTGCAAAGGTACGCTACAACATGGATGGGGGGCTGACAACCTTTCCCATGCACTAGCGGGGTGAAGCAAGGTTGTATTCTGGCCCCCTTTTTATTCTCACTCTACATTAATAACTTGGAGAAGTCCCTGATTAATTTAAAAACTGATTGCCCAAGTGTAGTATCGCGTCCCATCCCGTTACTTTTATACGCGGATGACGCAGTCCTACTTGCACGTACTCCTAAGAGCCTACAGATTCTAATAGACGGATTTGTAAAGTTTATGGTAATTTTAGACCTGTCGGTCAATTTGGGTAAATCATATGTGATGTTGACAGGCAATAAACCTTGCACCAGCTTCTCTTACAAGATAGGAAGCCACACACTAGAAAAGGTACAGTCATTCTCGTATCTGGGCTTACTATTTGATGGCTCGTTACAATTTAAGCCCCTGGTGGAGGAACGCTGCTGTAAATTGATATCCTCCAATGGTGCTATTGCAGGCTATGGGCGGAGAGTGGGCCGATGGTCCCCTGAACAAACAATGAATCTTTATGGCTCTATCTGTTCCAAGGACATCTATGGTGCAGAAGTATGGGGCTTTGCTAACATCCAGCAATTACAGCGGGAGGAAAACAAATTTTTACGTTCAATCCTGTAAATACCGCAGAGCACCCCAGCTGTAATAGCCCATAGAGAATTAGGGAGGCCATACTTAGAAGACTTGGTTAAATTTAGACCTATTTTGGCATGGCTAAAAATCTGGTCAAATCCCGAGGCTACTTTAAGCAGACAAATTTTAAGCGACTGCATGGGAAGGGACAAAAGTATGAGCATACCATGGCTGAAATATGCGTTGACCAGTTTGGAAAGCCTTGGCCGCAAGGATCTTTTTTCAAATCCTAAAACGATTGTATCTCAAGATAAGTTGTCCATCAAGAGATCCTTTTTGGCCCAGAGAACCACAAACCGAGCAGAGGCTGAAGCGATCAAATGTACTGTGAGTGCCTATAGCTTTGTAAAAAATACCAAGGGAATGGAGCCGTATCTTTATCTCATGCATAATGCCCAGGATGGATTTTTAATGTCTCGTTTTAGGCTCAATCTTTCACCTTATTTACTGGCTGATCCCCCCAGGTTTTTTACACTCAATTGAGCAGAAGGGTGCCTGCGGCTGCGACAATAGATCTCCGCAGGACACCCTTCATGTTGTACTCCTATGTTCCTTTTACTCAACGCCTAGGCGCAGATTTTTGGTAGGAATTTTAAAACAAGCTAAATTTAAACATGCCAAAGAGGCTCTAATTTTTTTGCAAAAAGCGGTTGACCCCTGGACATTATGCTGTATTATGAATTTTATTCAAGTTGCGGTGCGATTGAGGGTTACGAGAGTAAGCGGGATTGTCATCATAATGAATCATTTTTTCTAATTCCTCTTTTAACTTTGTATGTAATAGCAGTCAGGGTCTTGACAAAGATTTAATTGTATTTTAACTGTTTGTATATATGTGCTTTTATGGTGTTTTTTAATCACCGAATAAAGAATGACTGATTGACTGACTGACTGAATACCCGTACCGAACGGCAATAGGTTTGGCTTTCCTTACTTTCAACATTTGACTGCTACAGTCTAGTTTTGGGCACAAAAAGGTGAAGGCTTCCCTCAATGGCATGCAACTTGACTCGGCTGCTTAAAAACATCCAGCAGGCATAAAAATATTTGTAAACCACGGTTTATGAACATACCGAATACAAGGAGAAACATGAAAATGAGTCAGAGTCCTAATCCTAATGTTTCATGTAGCACACATTATGCCACAGTCAGTGATGTGATTGAAATAAGAGGTTGTGTGATGTTAATCCTTGTGAGGCCCCGAATTATGCAAATTCATAGTTCAAAATATCGTGAAAACTTTAACGCTCTGCCTAAGCCGCAAAGTAAAAATTACATGTAAAGAGGTAATGTTATACTGCTTTTCGAAGAACTCTGGAGTTTTTTGTTTTACTATCCAACGCATAAGGGCAGGTACCCCATTTCAAACAATAAACCAGGACTGGAGTTTCCGCATTGCACCAGTTTTCCTAACCAACTGCTCATGAGAAAGTGTCACTCACATATAGGGCACGTAGATACCTATCTGCAAACATGAATTCGTCACACTAATCCATGATGGTTGTCCATAATTAAACAAGAGCGAGAGAGAGCTCTGTGGGCTTCGCCTCCCCCTCTACGGGCTGTGAGGGGAAGTCTATGGCTTGAAGTCAAACATTTAAATCTACCTTCTGTCACTACTCCAGTGTTTGCTGTGGAGATGCTTTAGGTTTCCAAACCAAACTTCCTTGCTTACTTCAGGCACTGTCCCCAGCACAGTGGGGAAGAAAGGCTTCACAGCAGTTACCCATGATTCCATGCACCACCGAGCACCTCACTCCACTCCCAGGCTTTCTTTCTTCTTGAAGGTTAACTGGTTTTCACTGTAGTGCGGAGCTCAACGACTTCAACTCCCACAATGCACGAAGTTGTTAATAAAAGCCCAGGCAGATTGTTCCTATTTGGTGAGCGACCAGAGCCTGTTGGCATCTCTAGGCCCCTACATTAAGTGCTCAAAAACATCTTCTACCTAGTAAAAGGGGCATGAAGGGTTCCATTCTGCAGTTTTGCGGTAACACGAAAGATTGTTTTTCTAAAAGTGTTAATCTATTCAAAGTGAAAGCACAGTCTCTACAGACTTCACACAAACTGCAGGACAATCCCAGTAAGTCCAAGAGCTGTTCCATTAATGTAGCAATATACTTTTTTTGTTTCTTAACCTTGAAAAAATGCCCAGCCCTCCATATTGAATGTGGGACGCTGACAACAGCACATCTGTGTTACATGTCATCTGTACTAAAGCCACCTGACCTGTTGTTTTCAAAAGCCTGTTTTATTAACAAGAACAATACCAGCGCCTCTCGCTCACTAGTAATAGCAGGGGCACTGTACGAGGCCAGAGCTGCAGCCGAGACCATCCTTCCCTCCCTCCATGCCTGCTTTAAAGCACATCCTGCCCTGCACAGGGAGGTGAAGCCAGGGCTCTATTACAGCTGGAGTGCTTTTTAGGCCAAAGATAGCAATGCCATTACGCAATACCACACTGCACACTCAAATCATGGAGAGGGCAGGAACTAACCCCCTCCCGTGCCGCGACAGTGTAATCACAGAGCAAAAGGTGTTGGAGCGCGTTTAGTGTTTATAGCTCGGATCATATTCTCACTTCACTTCACACTTACATATCATCTTCACTGCACTATTTATCACTACTTTGAAGACGTTGCAGACTGGTCTCTTCCTCTGATATTCACAATCTAAAAAGTGGTGGAAAAGGCCCTTTGTTGCAATGCAATAGGTCTCGCATTTGCGAGTTTAAGCAATTAGGACTTTAAATGACAATGCCTTTTATTTATGTGTTGGGTTTTCAAACATACATAAAAGGCATAGTCATTTACAGTTCCAATAGCTCAAGCTTGAGTGAATGCAAGACCAATTGCATTGCAAATGCTTGTTTTTTTTACTTGTTCAATAACAGTGCGGAATGCTGTGCAAGAAGAGAAAAAAAAAAGTGATATGACACAGCCAGCGTTGACTATCCTAGTGCTTTTTCTTGTTTTTACCTTAAGCTGTGTTGCACGGCAACCTGTGCTTCTGTGCATAATAATAAAAAATAAAGCATGAGCTGGCAAGTCAGAGAAGGTAGGTGCAGTGGAGGATGGATCAGCAACAATTACAGTGGGAGGGAGAGCGAGCCAAGCAAGACAGGAGGTGAGTGGGAGCAGGGATGAAAGCAACACAAGGGAGGTGCAGGGGAAGGAGCACCACAACGGAAAGCGGGCGGCGGGGGGCTGGAGCAACACGAGGGAGACTACAGATGCATGGAATCTTCTAGAATGTATGCCAAAAACGAAAAACACAAACATTTGCAATGCAATCTGTCTCACATTTGTGGCATTGTAAATGTTTTTTTATTATTATTTATGTGGAATTGTTTGTAGTGAAGTGGAAGCATGTTGTTTGACTTTGAATTAGTTGTGGAATTGTGTGGTTTGGAATTGTGTACTTTGTAGTGTATTTGTAAATATGTGGCATGATGAATAGATGGGGTGAGAGGTGTATAAAATAGAATGAGAGGGATAGGTAGGTTGTGTATGAAGTGGTGAATTAATTTACAGACAGTAATATTAATATAGTGTGTGAGAAAGAGATAGGAGGGGAGAGAATGTTATAGAAGTATAAAGAGGCTGGGATTGTGTATGTAGGAGATAGTGAAATAAGAGGATAATAGTGTGTGTGGTGTGAAATGTGTGGCACAGCATGCAGCATACATGGAGAAAATGGCAGAGTGCGCACAAATGGTTTGGTTGGCCCCAGAGGTAGCAAAGGGATGTTTTACAGTAAATAGGTTCTGATGTAGACCCATTTTACAAGGCCTTTCTTCATGTACGAATAAGCGATATGCCACGCCATGCCATAATGGGAGTGCTGGCACAGGCACAGTCTTACTGTGATCAAAGTATTTCCTGCACACACAATGAGCCTGTGACTATTGAGAAAGCTGGCATAAATAAACCACAAGTACTTGCATGAAACGAGCACTGGCGAGCCGTGGTTCTTGGTATAACTATGCTTCTGTATTCGCAAAGTTGTGATATAATCAAATAACTGCTATAATTTGTCACACCATTTGAAGACACTAGCTAAGGCAAGTACATTTCTTTAATACACAGGTAGATTTATGCACCATATCTTCGTTGACAAGTACATACTTTCTTTTTTAATTAAAATCCACACCGTCGTTTGCATACAGAGAGGCAGTATAAACGGCTAGAAACTGAAGGAGAGGCTGCTTGCATTTTATAATACACTATGCTATCTGTACGCTATGTTAAAATATTAGGAGATATCCCCATTTGATTTTATTAACCAATCACTCAAGCTATCTACAAGTAAGACTGTTTACTTCAAACCGTTTCTTAGTGCTGGTTTCCGATCACGTTAACTTTGCCAGCTTCTCAAATTTCCATTCAGTCTTTTGGAGTCTGGACACACTTGTTATGTAGTGACACGCTCTGAAAACAATGAACGCCCAATAGAAACTGCTGCACTACTACTCTTACACAAATGAAAACTGAACAAAAACACGCACGGAGATTAACAGAATTGCACTCCCTATTTTTCGGTTTGTATTTTTTTATATAATGTAATAACGTCTACACAATTAGCTTAAATGTAACTGAGCTTGCACTCAAAGCAGGGAAGGAGGCATACAGTGTCCCTGGGCATTGACAAGAAGTGTTTGAAACCCAAACTTGCCAGACTTCATGGGAGAGAAGCAGAGAGGAAGGAGAGAGGCAGACAGGAGGAGGGACTAGGAGGAAGAGGGTGTTGCGCATACCAATGCTGAGGGCGGGCTAGTCCAGCAGAGACTGGGGAGTGCGGTGGCGAGTGGGGGTGTCGTCAGTCGAAGTGTGAGTGAAGAGGCAGGGCTGTGAACAATTGGTATGTGGAGTAACATATACAGTTGTCAACTTGGGAACTGGGTTCGAGTCTCAGCATTGGCACTCCCCCTGCTTACAAACATAATTGTTAATGCATTATTTCCATCGGTTATATTTGTCATAGGCCACAAGCTTATATCGGCTCCAGGAGGAAAACCACGAGCCAGCATCGCGCCTTGAAGAGGTCGTTGTTTGCAGTGACATGCTGCTGGAAAAGATATAGAGTGCCTGGCAGATCTTGATTGCACAGTTGAAAACACAAAGTGCTCTACAAACGCACTGTTCCTGAGTCAGAGCAGCAGGGGGTCAGCACTGGATTATAAAAGTCAACCTCCACCCGCTCTCTGCGACTGCTCTCACAAGCGCACTGTAGACAGCCCAACTCCTATCTGTGAAGAGCTGTTCGGAATATATATGAGCCAAGGCAAACGAAACAAGAAGTCCCCAAACGTACACATAAACACTTACAGGGCAAGGACGCAGTAGTTGGTCAGTGCTGCAGAGGGAAAAACGGAAGTGATGTATCTGGAGCACCAACCTATGAGCAGCCAGCCAAAAAGAGTGGGGCAGGAGTGAGCCAATGGCATGCAGCAGGCGGGATTACCCTACTATAGTCCTTACAACAGGTCTTCCAGACAGCGCATGTGCTGCCTAGGCTCGACCTAAAAAGGGTAGTACCCCCAGGAGTGCCAGCCAATAGAAGGACACTTGCACAAAGAGGAGGCTATACTAGGGCCATGCCCCAAGGACTCTGACCACTCAAGGAAGGAAACAAGTGATGTGCATTGGCTCCAAGCCTTTTTAAAGGATTTTTTTTTCCTGTTGGTTGTTGTAAATAGATTTCACTGACTGCAGATGCGCAGTCTCAAGCAAAACTTCAAAATGGTGAGGAATTGGTTGTGGAGAGTATTAGAATTGGGAATCTCTGGTTGGCACAAGTGTGCACTTGTGACAAGCAGGGACTCTTACTTCTAAGTCAGGATAAGGCGATCACCCTTTTAAATAACCCCTGCTCACCCTTTAGGTAGTGTGGCGCAAGCAGTCAAGACTATTCTCAGGGCGTCATAGGTTAAGCATTTGTGAATACATACAGTAATACAATGACACACAACAAATGGACACCAGTCAAGGTTGTATAAAAATAGTTTTCTTTATATGAGGCTTAGCACAAGACCAGAATAACGAATAAAAATGACCACAGTATTATTTCAAAGTTCAATGTTCTTGTGGAAAGGCTTAAAACACAAACATAGGCTTCTTTTAGTTAAATACGCTTCTTTCAAGGCTCTGTACGGTTCGTACCTGGATGTGCGACTCGTTGGCGTTAAAAACAAAGAAAGTGCGAGTCTAACAATTGTTGCGGACTCCGGGGTCCGTGGCGTGCACACTGCAGTGCGAACAGAACAAAGTACCTTAGTTTCGTGGGGTCCGCGACAGACAGTGCGGGACAAGTCGATGGGTCCGGGTCGTAGCTCGGCAGCGTATTTGGATGCTGGTCGGGTCGCGGCGTCAGTACACGCCGTTGATACGGGACCTTCAGGGATACGTTGCGGATGGCCCGGATCGGCTTGCAGAGTCCGTGGCGTTCGAGCCGTACCTTCTGTGCGGATAGGCGGCGACACTTCTCGGCGAACCGTACAGCGTACAGGGAGGATCGGTGCGATGCGGCTTCTCGGCTCTGAGCACGGCACAGTGCAGTACGATTTAGCAGCGTACGGACTGTACCTGCGGGACAACGAAGCTTGTGTCCAAGGTGTACAGGATTAGGCAGCCAGGGCTGTACGACTCGAATCGGCGGGGAAGGTTAGGTGCGATGCGGCCGGGTAGGATACGGTGCGTACCAACGCTTTTAAATCAGCGTAGACACACGGTGCCGGGCGGCAAAGACACGGCTTCGCGGCGGATGGGGTACGGGTCGTACTGGGGGACAAATCCAGCGGGAAACAAGCAAGAATTGTCCAGGCAACTCAATTTTGGAAGGCAGATGAGTCCAATGGTCCTGGGACTCAGTTCAGGGGGCAAGCTCTCTTCCAAGCCCTTGGAGATTGTTGAAACAAAGTTGCAAAGTCTCTTTCAGTCCTTTCCTCTCCTTTCTCAGCAAGGCACCCACTGCAGGCCAATCCCCCAGGTCAGGGAAAGTTACTCCTCCTTCAGCTTCTTCCAGGTCCTTCAAGTCAGGCAGAGTTTCTTCGTGGTTCAATCAGGATCTGATTTCTTAGGAGCAGGGCTCCTACATTTATACCAAGTTTCTTTTGTCTTTACAGGCCAGGGGGGCCTTTGCCTAATCCCAGCCCAGTTCTTTTCAGTCAGGAGCACTTTGTTGTTGGGACTCTGGCTTCTTCTTTCAGCAGGCAGGGCAGAGACATCAGACGCTCCCCAGGGGGTGGAGCCAGCAATGTGGTGGCAGAGCACGGCCCTATTCAGTCAAGGTGCACTCCTCCCACCCTTCCTGGTGTAATCTCCCTATTCACCACCTGGCAGCCCCAGCCTGTCTCCTGGAACTTCCCAGCCCTGTCACTCAAGCTACACACAAAGAAGATAGCCCCTCCCAGCAGAGGCAGACTGAAATGGTTAGGCACGCAAAGGCTAACTTTCTAAAAGTAGCATTTGCAAACCCAGGATATTAAAATAACCTTTGCTAAAAGATGTATTTTATTATTCTGAGTTCAGGCATACTAAACATGAATTTCTACCATGCTTCCCGAGCCTGCTAGGATTATAGAGTGTTATAATCTAGCAGCCCATTCTGGCCTATGGAGAGCAGGTAGCCTTACAATAGTGAAAAACGAAAATGGCTGTAATTCACTATTAGGACATGCCACACATTTCAGGGCATGTCCTACCTTATCCTTACAATGCACCCTGCCCTAGGGCCTAGCATAGGGGTGACTAACATGAAGGTAAGGGAAGGTTTAGGGACTGGCAAGTGGGGACACTTGCCCAGTCAGCATGACTGTACCAGACTGCATGCAGGTTCTGCAATGGCAGTCCTTAGACACATTTTACCCGGCTGCTTCTGTGGGTGGCACAACCAGTGCCGCAAGCCCACTAGCAGCATTTGGATATACAAGCCCTTGGCACCCCTGGTGCACTCTGCTAAGGACTGATAGTAAACCAAATGAGCCAAACATGGAAGTCAATTCACATCATACATTTTCCCATAGGGAGCACTTGCACTGTGGCACTGGTTGGCAGTGGCACAGTGCCCTGAGCAGCTAACACCAGCACAAAAATACATCGAGGCACAGACAAAAATGGAAGGGTGACCCACGCTAATGGTGCCAGGTCTAACACGTGTCCCCTCCGGCTGAAATGTGGGGAGAACTACCCTACCCCAGGGAGTTCTCATCACTAAGGCGGAAAAATCTGGAAAGACCATCAGCGTTGGCGTGGTCTGTACTGGGGCGATGTTCCACCGTGAAATCCATCCCCTGTAGGGAAATGGACCACCTCAACAACTTAGGATTCTCACCCCTCATCTGCATCAACCACCTGAGGGACCTGTGGTCTGTTTGAACCCGGAAGTGAGACCCAAACAAGTAGGGTCTTAGCTTCTTCAATGTCCAGATCACAGCAAATGCTTCTCGCTCAATTGCACTCCACTTTTGTTCCCGGGGAAGTAACCTCCTACTAATAAAGGCTACGGGTTGGTCAAAGCCCTCCTCAGTGATCTGTGAGAGAACAGCCCCTACACCATGCTCTGATGCGTCTGTCTGCACTAGGAATTCTTTGGAGAAGCCAGGAGCCAAGAGCACGGGCGCCGTGCACATGGCAGTTTTCAGGGTGTCAAAGGCCTTCTGACAGGTGTCAGTCCATATCACTTTTCTGGGCTGCTTCTTCGAAGTCAGCTCTGTCAAGGGGGCAACGATGCTGCCATACCCCTTGACAAACCTCCTGTAGTACCCTGCGAGTCCTAAAAAGGCCCTCACCTCCATCTGGGTCTTTGGGGGCTCCCAAGCCAGGATGGTTTCAATCTTGGGTTGTAGGGGCGCCACCTGGCCGCTCCCTACTTGGTGTCCCAAGTACACCACGGAACCCTGTGTAATGATCGCGGATGTTCTGTAGGAGCGTCTGGAACGTTGGAGAAAGTCCACAGTCGTCCCCCACGTTCCTCCGACTCTATCAAACTCTAGAGTACGAAGGACCCGTCGGGGAAAAAAGGGAAACAAAACAAGGATAGGTGGAGGGGAACACAGGCAGGTCTTGAAGGATGATTCTGGCAGCCGAAGTAGCAGGAAGATGATGGTTCTTTACAGGAAGGAATGATCGAGCCCCTCAGCTGTAACACAAAGGTAGGTATATGAATATTTCTACAGCACTACCCTGGAGCTTTCGTCACTTCATTCCCCTCCAAACACCTACCGGGATCAACACCAGCCTCCTGGATATTGGCCTGCAGGAATAAGTAGGTATAACTCAGCACGACCCACTTATGATTGGTTCCCAGAGGAGGACTCAATATCACAATGTGTAAAGCTGTACAGGCTGAGAACAACAAAGACAGGTTTCATAAAGGATGTAAGGATATGATTCCCCATATGCTTATATGGTGTATAGGAAGGTCAAGTACCGTGATTCGTATGTAGGAAGGTGGAAAAACCTAATCCACTGCTCAATGGTCCTCGCAATAATTATTATTATATTATTATTATTATTCTGAGTTTTGTATAGCGCCTGGTTACCAGATAGGCATCCCAGCGCTTGACGGCACAAACCACTACTGCAAAAAACAGGGCCTACACGGGAAACAGAAAAGTTTTTAAAAGTTTACGAAAACGGAGAATACTAGCTTCCGCGCGCAGTTGGAGGGGCAATGAATTCCACAGGGAGGCCACATTTATAGAGAACCTTCTGCCACCAGTTCTTGCCTTTTTCACCCTGCCAACCTGAAGGAGATGTTGATGGTCAGAGCGGAGAGAGCGGGAGGCCTTGTAAGGCTGGACCATTTCCTCCAAAATGGGTGGGCCCACCCCATGCAGAACTTTGTGGGCAATGCAAAGTGATTTGAATTTCACCCGGTCCCTCACCGGGAGCCAGTGCAATGCTCTCAACGCCGGGCGAGCAGATTGGCACCTAGGGAGACCCGTCAGAAGCCTAGCAGCCGCATTCTGCACTTGCTGCAGTTTATTCAGGGTAGCTTCAGGGGCACCCAGGAAAAGCGCATTGCTGAAATCCAGCCGCGAGATGATAAGTCCCTGGATGAGAAGCCTGCGGGTGGCTACTGGGAGGAAAGGCAGAATCTTCTGGGCTGAGCGGAGCAGGCCAAAACACACGCCAGCAGTCTTTTTGGCGTGGGTTTTAAAAGAAAGGTCCTGCTCCAGCCAGACCCCCAGGCTCTTAATCTCCCGCTTGGGGGAAGGTACCGGTCCCAGACAGTCTGGCCAGCTGCTGGGGGACAGAGATGGAGAAGAGTTCCCCAGCAGCATCAATTCCGTCTTGGAGCCATTTAACTTTAGGGCAGAGCTGCACATCCAAGTGTAGATCTTTTCAAGACACGTGTGCAGCCGGTCGGGATGGTGTGCCGACTGGGAAAGGCCAACCACCAGCTGAGTATCATCAGCATAACTGATGATTTTAATACCCAGCGGCAGTACCACACTCTCCAGGGGGGCCATATAAATGTTAAATAAGGTAGGGCTCAATGAGGAGCCCTGTGGCACACCACACTGGAGAGGGGATGAAGATGATTTTTCCTGGCCTTCCCATACCTCAAATGAGCGACCTTCCAAAAAGGAGGCGAACCATTTGAGGGCCAAACCCGTAATCCCCACCCCAGAGAGCCGTTGGAGAAGCACCTGATGGTCCACGGTGTCGAAAGCAGCGCTGAGATCCAGGAGGATCACTGCCACTGATCCTCCCGAGTCCAGCATGCTTCTTGCATTCTCCACGACCGCCAGCAAGGCGGTGTCAGTCCCCTGACCGGGGCGAAAACCCGTTTGGGAATCGCCGAGAAGGGAATTGATTTCCAGAAAGTCCGAAAGGCGGCTGTTCACCAGCTTCTCAGCCACCTTACTGATACCCGGCAGCAAGGAGATAGGCCGAAAGTTAGCGAGGTCAGCGGGATCAAGGTTAGGTTTTTTCAAAAGGGCCTTGACCACCGCGCCTTTCCAACTAGGGGGGACTACCCCCTGGACGAGAGACAGGTTTAACAGGTCCGTCACAGGGCCACCAATTATAGATGACACCTGTTTGAGATATTTAATCGGTACTGGGTCTTTCGGGGAGCCGCTCTTCATAGACCCCAGAACCGCCAAAACTTCCTCCTTAGTGACCGGACCAAGGGAGGCCAGTTCCACCGATTGCGACTTACGTTGGAAGGTGGAACTGTCCTCCAAGGACAAGACCTCACCTGGCCGAGGAAGGGAGGCCAGTATGTTGTCAATTTTACTTTTGAAAAACGAGGCCAGTTCTGTACATTTTTTACGAGGATCCTCGTGGCGAACCGGAGGGTCGGGGGCATTCAGTAGCTCCTTAATAACCCTGAATGACTCTTTAGAAGAGTTAGCCGCCGAGCCTATGCGCTCTTCAAAGAATCCTGATTTTGCCACCCGGATAGCAGATTTATACCTGCTTAGTGCCGCACGATATTCTTTGCGACTCAGCTCACTCCAGTCTCTCCTCCAGGACCGCTCTAGTCTCTTGCATCCCTTCCTCAGGGTTCTTAGTTCAGGTGAGTACCAGGGCGCAGAGCCCGTTCTCTTCCCCCTCGTGAGTTGTATCTTTTTAGGTAGGAGAGTATCCAGGGAATCCACGAGCCAGGTATGAAGGTTTGCGTCAGCAACTATAGGGTTAGATCCCAGGGAGGGCTGCGTGGCCTCCAAATGTAGCATCCAGGTGTCAACTGGGAGCCTCGACCAGGCTCTCTCCAGGGTGTGTACCCGTGAAACCACTGCAGTTGGACTATCGAATTGCCATATAGCGGACACCAAAAAATGGTCTGTCCAAGGCAGGGCAAGAGCCGAAGATGAAGTAAGATGGTCCAAGTTGGAAAATATAGGATCGAGCAGATGGCCCTTCTCATGAGTCATGCCCGAGTTGGCCAGATTAATTCCGAACGATTTAAGGTCGTCAAGCAAATCGACTCCCGCGGCATTAGTGGGGTCCTCGAAATGGATATTGAAATCCCCGAGGACAACAAAGTTGGCAGTCGAAGAGGCAAGGAGTGCAGTAGTTTCAAGAAGGGAGTTATGGAAGCTACCCAAAGGTCCAGGGGGGCGGTAGATCAACAAACCAACCAAAGACACAGTGGGAGACACCCGAAGGGAGAACTGTAAGCTCTCACAATCAGTCACCCCTCCATTCTGAATCTTACAGGCAAGCGTGTCTCTATAGAGGACAGCAATTCCTCCTCCCCTCCCTTTAGGTCTATCAAGATGGGCTATGTGGAAGCCCGGGGGGAGTGCTCTGACCATATCAGGACCAGAGCTGGGGGCGAGCCACGTCTCAGTAAGATACAGTACATCCAACTCGTGGTCTAAGATAAGAGAGTTAATTTCAATGGCATGGCTTGGCAAAGAACGGCAATTTAGTAAACCCATGGAAATAACAGATTTCACCGCCACAGAGTTGTGGCCGGTGAGACAGGCCCTACACGGTAAAAATGGAATAATTCCCATCTGAGCAAAGCTACAACTAATAGGGTGGGGCGACCGCAAAGCCAATAGGGCGTCCCTTCCATATCGAAGACAGGTGGTAAATGGAGCAACAGAGTCGGGTATAATGACAGACCCTGGGCCCGTCTGGGCCCGGACGGGCACAGACGGGCTTGACTCTGGCGAAACTCCGGCGATATTCCGGCGATGACGCTGCGTGATGACGCTGCGCGTCAACATGGCTGGCTTTATGCTCGTCGCGCGCGAGACTCTAGGAAGACTAGAGCGCTACCTACGCCTCCTACAATATCCCCTCCCAAGATGGCCACTAGAACGAGACAGTGGGCAAGGACCCGCTAAAACGCGGTGCTTTATCCGAAATTAGGTGGAGGTAAGGTGGCAGCAATGCGGGTGTGTGAGTGGCTGAATTATAAAACCAGGGGAAAACCGAGTAACTAAATTAAAATAAAAGACAAAACGGGACGTTTTTTAAAAAAAATGTTTACAGCAGCGAGCTGCAGCGAAATGGCAGTGAGTGCGAGGCAATCCAAAGGTGTTAAGGGTACTCACCTGGAATTTGCCTGACTTTATACTCGTCGCGCGCGAGACTCTAGGAAGACTAGAGCGCTACCTACGCCTCCTACAATATCCCCTCCCAAGATGGCCACTAGAACGAGACAGTGGGCAAGGACCCGCTAAAACGCGGTGCTTTATCCGAAATTAGGTGGAGGTAAGGTGGCAGCAACGCGGGTGTGTGAGTGGCTGAATTATAAAACCAGGGGAAAACCGAGTAACTAAATTAAAATAAAAGACAAAACGGGACGTTTTTTAAAAAAATGTTTACAGCAGCGAGCTGCAGCGAAATGGCAGTGAGTGCGAGGCAATCCAAAGGTGTTAAGGGTACTCACCTGGAATTTGCCTGACTTTATACTCGTCGCGCGCGAGACTCTAGGAAGACTAGAGTGCTACCTACGCCTCCTACAATATCCCCTCCCAAGATGGCCACTAGAACGAGACAGTGGGCAAGGACCCGCTAAAACGCGGTGCTTTATCCGAAATTAGGTGGAGGTAAGGTGGCAGCAATGCGGGTGTGTGAGTGGCTGAATTATAAAACCAGGGGAAAACACCCTCGGAAGCCAGATGCAGGTTCAAGAGATTATAGGGTAGGGACAGGAAGTGGATGCGCCAATGAGGCTATTGATGCTTGAACTGGGGTAAGAGCACCAAGACTGAAGACAACTAATTCACCAGACTTGGAGTCGTTTCAGCAGGAGGTGTAAGCACAACACAATACAAGCCTGATTCTGGAAGTAGCAGGCTGACATATAACACAACACAAGCCTGATATGCAGGAATAGGATTTAACAGGCTGACATATAACACCACACGACTCTCGCCAGAGGGGTAGATTCTGGAGAGGAATATCAGAACAAGGGACAGTGCAAGCTATGGGAATCACTAACCGTCATCCAACCTCAATCTCCGAGGTAACGCGAAGCGGCGTCCGCACGCCCTTCGCCGTTTAAATACACACAGCACCCAGGGGCTGGACCGTGGGGCATGACAGCACACTCCCCCCACAACGCCCTCCCCCTGGTTTGGGTTTATGAGGGTACCTAAGGTGAAACAGCCGCACCAACCGGGGGGCATGCACGTCACGAGCCGATACCCAAGAGCGTTCCTCCACACCGTATCCTTTCCAATGCAACAGATACTGGAGGGTCCTACCCGCGAAGCGAGAGTCAATAACCTCCTCAACCTCATACTCTTCTGTATCTTGAACGGTGAGAGGAGCGGGCCTCTTGGGGACACGCGTACCAGGTTCAACAGGTTTGAGCAATGACACGTGAAATACAGGATGGATCTTAAGGGTCGTAGGTAGTTCTATTTTTACTGCCACCGGATTGACCAGCTCCACCACCTTGTAGGGTCCGATGTATTTGGGATTGAACTTGCGAGGACCACTGAGTTTAATGTGTTTAGTGGAAAGCCACACCTTATCCCCTGGAGCGTATATAGGTTCTAACCTCCTGTGTAAATCAGCCCCCTCCTTGTATCTCACCTTGGCCAACTCAAGATCTGTCAATGACTGCTCATGTATGTCGATTAACTTTTGTACTAAGTCAGTGGCAGCGGGAGTCGGGCTGTCAACAGGAATCCCTAGAGGTAAGAACTTGGGATGAAACCCTTGAGAGCAGAAAAAAGGGGTCAGTTGGGTGGAAGAATGAGGGCTGTTGTTATACGATATTTCCGCCATCCATACCCACTCATCCCACTCAGCTGCAGATTGTAAAGCTTGGACCCTCACATATTGTTTGAAGCACTGATTGACCCGCTCTGTTTGGCCATCCGACTGAGGATGATGACTGGAAGTCTAACATCGATCTGTAACATCCCACAGAGATTCCTCCAAAACCGAGACACAAATTGAGCCCCCCTATCAGAAATCAAGACCGAGGGAAGACCATGGAGACGGACAATATGTTGCAAAAAGACCGAGGCTAAGGCTGCTGCTGTGGGTAACCCCGTCAAGGGGATAAAATGAGCGGTCTTTGTGAAATGATCCACCACCACCAGCAAGGTGTTATTAAGCTTTTTGGTAAGCGGTAGTTCCACGATAAAGTCAAGGGAAACCGTGTGCCACGGGCCGGGAGGAGAGGCGAGAGGGAGCAGCAGGCCCACTGGGTGCAGATGAGAAACCTTGGATTGTGCACAGACATGACATGACTTCACATACTGTTCTATGTCCCTCAACATCGTGGGCCACCAAAAACGCTCACGTATAACCCTGGTAGTTTTCTTAATGCCTGGATGTCCCGACAAAGGGTGCGAGTGGTACCACTCCAATACCTGAGTTTGTAAGTCAGAAGTGGGCAACACCACCCCTCCCCGGACACAAACCAATCCATCTGTATGAACCCACTCCTCAGCCCCCACAAAATCACGCATATTCACAGAGAGTTGACAGTCACGAAGCCGATCCCGGAAGACATTCTCCTTGAGCACCCCCCCTACAAAGCACCTCTCCGGGATGACCAGGGGCACGTCAGTGGGCACGTCGGGAAGCGGAAAACCCAACCGGGACAGGGCATCGGCCTTACCATTCCTCCTCCCAGGGCGGAATCTGATAGTGAAGTCATACTCACAAAAGAACTGAGTCCATCGGAGTTGCCTCATGGACAGGGCTCTGGTTGACTTCAGATATTGGAGGTTGCGATGGTCCGTGTACACTACGACTGGGAAACGAGCACCTAATAGGTACTGCCGCCACTCATCAAAGGCTTTCTTGATCGCCAGGAGTTCCTTATCTCCCACCGCATAGTTATATTCTGCAGGAGTGAACTTATGAGAAATATAGGCTACGGGATGGCACACCCCCGTTTCTGGATCGGTTTGACTCAGGACCCCTCCCACTGCCACTTGGGAAGCGTCCACCTCGACCACATAGGGCAATGCCGGATCCGGATGACGTAAGATAGGAGCGCGCGTGAAGGCCTCCTTCAAGCTCTGAAAGGACGAGTCCGCCGCAGCCGACCAGACGTACGGAACCCCCTTACGCAACAAGGTAGTAAGAGGATGTGCCAACTCAGAGTACCCTTGAATAAAACGCCGATAAAAATTGGCAAAACCCAAGAATTTCTGCAGGTCTTTAATGGTACCCGGTGCCGGCCAGGAAAGGACAGCCTCGACCTTAACGGAATCCATGCGAAGTCCCTGTGGGGAGACAATAAAACCCAAAAAAGGCACTTCACGTGTATGGAAGGAACACTTTTCTAGCTTGCAATATAGGTTATGTGCCTGCAACCGTTCCAGTACTTGTCGGACGTGGTCAATATGTTCGGCCATGGAAGCGGAGAATATCAATAGATCATCTATATAGGCAATGACATGGCGATCCAGCATATCCCAGAGTACTTCATTTATGAAGAACTGGAACGCAGCCGGAGCGTTACAAAGCCCAAAGGGCATTACTAAATACTCAAACAGTCCGTATTTAGTACAGAAGGCAGTCTTCCATTCATCTCCCTCCTTGACACGCACTAGATGGTAGGCGCCTCGCAAGTCCAGTTTGGTAAAATATTTGGCATTGCGTACTCTGTCAAGGAGGGAGGCAATCAGAGGCAAAGGGTATCTGTTCTTAATAGTGACCTCATTCAATCTCCTATAATCAATGCAACACCTAAGACCCCCCCTCACGCTTAGGAATAAAAAACAGTGAAGAGGAGGCAGGAGATCTGGAAGGCCTGATAAACCCTTTCTTCAACATCATATCTAAATATTCTCGGAGATATACATTTTCCTTCTCCGTGAGGGCGTACACCCTACTGCTCGGGATACGGGCTCCTGCCTCCAGATCTATTCGGCAGTCATATACCCTATGCGGTGGAAGAACGTCCGCCTCCTTAGCATCAAATACGGCGCTCAAATCCCTGTAGCAGAGGGGTAACTCAGGTACGGGTTCAGTCTGATCATCCTCTACGGTCGGGTGCGCATGAGCTGCCGCTATCCTAGAATCAGTATGTGCGATGCGCCGAAACGTGAGAGTGGCGGTCTGCCAGTCGATGATGGGGTTATGTGTCTGCAACCAGGGGATGCCTAGGAGCACTGGTATTTGAGGGGAATGGATCAAGTCGAATTCGAGAGTTTCCTGATGGTCGGGATCTATATGCATGTGGAGACAGACTGTCCTGTGGGTTACCGGGCCTGAAACAAGAGAACGCCCATCAATCGTAATGACCGTAGTGGGCACCTCTTTCTTGATGCAGGGAACTAAATTGTCCCTTGCCCATTTCTCATCCATAAAATTACCCGAGGCCCCAGAATCGATCATAATGGCTACATGTAACCCTAGCTGAGCTACCGAAAGCTAAGCCGACACATATAAATGATTAACAGGTCTGGGTTCAAGTTCGGAGGTGGAGACTGTCAATTCAGATTCGCCCAGGAGTCCTGTCTCCATGCATCCCAGGCTTTCTAGTTTCCCGAACTCTTGGTAGATGTTGGTTTAACAGGGCAGGACCGCACAAAGTGACCGGCCTTCCCGCAGTAGAGACAAAGTCTGTTGGTTCGTCTCCTTTGTCTTTCCTCTGCTGTTAACGGCCCTCTCACTATCCCTATTTGCATAGGTTCGCTCTCATCAAGCCCCTTAACCGCCTCCGCTACTTTGGCCCTGGTGGGAACATATCGTGACTCTCCCTTCCCCTTTTCTTGCTTCCGCTCCTGAATACGATGTTCTATTTTTACCACAAGGTCTATCAGCTCAGGACAGGCTGTGGGGAGGTCCACTATTTGCGAAAGGGCATCCTTTAAATCATCACGCAGCCCTCTATAAAATAGGGTACCTCGCTTTTCCTCAGGCCAGTTAGACTCCACCACCAATCTTTGGAATGTGGTAATGTAGGACACCAGGTCTTGACTACCCTGTTTCAAAGCCAGCAACTCAGAGTCTGCGGAGTGTGTATAAGTGTGTTTATCAAATAATTTGCGGAACTCCCTCTTAAAGGCTAGGTAATCATACAATAAAGGGTCATCACGGTCTACTAATGGTATGGCCCAGTCTGCGGCCGCCCCACTAAGATAGGAAATCATGAACGCGACCCGGGCCTGATCAGTAGGGAAGCAGGTGGCTTTACAAGAAAAATGTAACTGGCAGTGACTGAGAAAGGCTGCGCACCGAGAAGTATCCCCTGAGAATCTTTCTGGCGGAGCTAATGGGATGGAAGTAGGGGTGGTGACCTGTATCACAGGGTTGGTGGCGTCTACTCTCCCTCCCGCGGCCCCCATGCCTTGACTACGCTGGAGGATATCTAGTCTAGCGGACAGAGCCTGGGTTTCTGCTTGCAGGTTGCCGAGCATGCCGGCAACATCGGCAAGCGTAACCACACCTAGTTCCATAACGCTCGGGCAGAATAATCTATTTTAGGCTTCGCGTTCTGTAATGATCGCGGATGTTCTGTAGGAGCGTCTGGAACGTTGGAGAAAGTCCACAGTCGTCCCCCACGTTCCTCCGACTCTATCAAACTCTAGAGTACGAAGGACCCGTCGGGGAAAACAGGGAAACAAAACAAGGATAGGTGGGGGGAACACAGGCAGGTCTTGAAGGATGATTCTGGCAGCCGAAGTAGCAGGAAGATGATGGTTCTTTACAGGAAGGAATGATCGAGCCCCTCAGCTGTAACACAAAGGTAGGTATATGAATATTTCTACAGCACTACCCTGGAGCTTTCGTCACTTCATTCCCCTCCAAACACCTACCGGGATCAACACCAGCCTCCTGGATATTGGCCTGCAGGAATAAGTAGGTATAACTCAGAACGACCCACTTATGATTGGTTCCCAGAGGAGGACTCAATATCACAATGTGTAAAGCTGTACAGGCTGAGAACAACAAAGACAGGTTTCATAAAGGATGTAAGGATATGATTCCCCATATGCTTATATGGTGTATAGGAAGGTCAAGTACCGTGATTCGTATGTAGGAAGGTGGAAAAACCTAATCCACTGCTCAATGGTCCTCGCAATAATCACCCTCGGAAGCCAGATGCAGGTTCAAGAGATTATAGGGTAGGGACAGGAAGTGGATGCGCCAATGAGGCTATTGATGCTTGAACTGGGGTAAGAGCACCAAGACTGAAGACAACTAATTCACCAGACTTGGAGTCGTTTCAGCAGGAGGTGTAAGCACAACACAATACAAGCCTGATTCTGGAAGTAGCAGGCTGACATATAACACAACACAACACAAGCCTGATATGCAGGAATAGGATTTAACAGGCTGACATATAACAACACACCACTCTCGCCAGAGGGGTAGATTCTGGAGAGGAATATCAGAACAAGGGACAGTGCAAGCTATGGGAATCACTAACCGTCATCCAACCTCAATCTCCGAGGTAAGGAGAGACGAGTGACAGGCGACCCCCGCACTGCTAAGTAAATATTAGACCTTACTTGGCAAGTCGCAACATGCTCGGCCGCTCTGATGGAAGGAGCGCCAACACACTCGGCCGCTCGGATGGAAGGAGCGCCACTACGCTTCACCAGAGGGAACTGTGGAAATAATCCCGGAGCCGGGACGCGTCAGCTTCGACTCGTCCGCGGCTTCGCGCTGGTAAACAGGAAGTACGAGTAACCGGAAGTCAGGCAACAACAATCAAGACGGAACTGGGGCTCAGAGCTAGAACGCGAAGCGGCGTCCGCACGCCCTTCGCCGTTTAAATACACACAGCACCCAGGGGCTGGACCGCGGGGCATGACACCCTGCCCGATCTGACGCTTGCCTTGATCGTGAGGCCTGCCTTGCGCAGTGGCATCAACACTTCCCAGAGATGTCGCAGGTGTTCTTTCCATGTGCCACTGAACACTGCGATGTCATCCAGGTATGCGGCGCTGAACTCGGTCAGCCCAGCCAACACCTGGTTGACCAACCTCTGGAAGGTGGCAGGGGCATTCTTCATCCCAAATGTCATAACCCGGAACTGGAAATGCCCATCTGGTGTGGAGAATGCGGACCTCTCTTTGGCCCCATCAGTCAAGGCGATCTGCCAGTACCCAGACGTTAAATCAAACTTGCTGAGGTACCGTGCAGCCCCTAACCGATCGATGAGCTCGTCAGCTCTGGGGATGGGGTGCGCGTCAGTCTTCGTGACTGAGTTGAGTCCTCTGTAGTCCACACAGAACCGGAGTTCGGGTGTGGCACCCGGCGAGGCAGCCTTTGGGACCAAGACCACTGGGCTGGCCCAAGGACTGCTGGAGGACTCAACCACCCCTAGAGCAAGCATCTTTGAGACCTCCTCTTTGATGCAGGCTCTGACCCTGTCAGTTACCCTGTAAGCTTTGTGCTTCACAGGTAAGCTGTCTCCTGTATCCACATCATGTACGCACCAATCTGTGATACCAGGAACCAGGGAGCACAGGTCAGGAAACTGCCCCAGCAGCTGGCGGCATTCATCCTGTTGCTCAGGGGTCAGGGTGGGTGAGAGGTTAACTCCATCCACTGACCCGTCTCGCTCTGAGGCTACCAGGAGGTCAGGAAGAGGCTCAGACTCCTCCTCCGTCCCATCATCTGTGGCCAAGAGCATGCCCACTTCGGACCTCTCCAAGTGGGGCTTTAGTCGATTGACATGTAGGACCCTTAAGGGGTTCCTAGGAGACTGCAAGTTCACCAAGTAGGTGACAGAACTCTTGCGCTCCACAATCTCAAAGGGTCAAGTCCACTTGTCCTGGAGTGCACAAGGCTCCACAGGGGCCAGGACCCATACCTTTTGGCCAGGTTGAAGTTCAACCAGAGTGGCATTCTGGTCGTACCACCGCTTCATTTCCTCCTGGCTGGCTTCCATGTTTGCCTCAGCAAGTTGCCTGAAACGCCTAGTCTGGTTCCGGAAAGCCAGCATGTAACTATACATTCTGGGGAGGTTTCCTGGGAGATTGCTCCCAGCCTTCCTTGACCAGACTAAGAGGTCCTCGCACGGGTTGGCCATACAAAAGCTCAAAGGGACTGAACCCCAGAGACTTTTGTGGCACCTCACGGTACGCAAAGAGAAGGCATGGTAAGAGGACGTCCCACTTACGCCTCATGGGTTCCTCAAGACCCATAATCATGCCCTTTAGGGTTTGGTTGAATCGCTCAACCAACCCGTTTCCTTGGGGATGGTAAGGGGTGGTGAACTTGTATGTCACACCACACTCTTGCCAAAGGGATTTCATATATTTCGATATGAAATTGGTCCCCCTGTCAGACACCACCTCTAGAGGGAATCCTACTCGTGAGAAAATTCCCATCAGTGCCCGTCCCACCACGGGGGCCGTCACTGTCCTCAGAGGGATGGCTTCAGGGTACCGGGTGGCATGGTCCACCAAGACCAGGATAAACCTGTTGCCCATGGCTGTCTTGGGGTCCAGTGGCCCCACAATGTCAATCGCCACTCGCTGGAATGGGGTACTGACCACAGGGAGCGGTTGGAGTGGAGCCTTCAGCTTCCTTCCACTCTTACCACTTGCCTGGCAAGTCTGGCATGTCCTGCAGTGAGTGTCAGAACTCCTGCGCATTTGAGGACAATAAAAGTGGGTGACAAGCCTTTCGAAGGTCTTGTCCTGCCCCAAATGCCCTGCTAACCGAACGTCGTGAGCCAGCCCCAGTAGGAAGGCTCTGAACTTCTGGGGTACCACCAGCGCACGGGCTGACCCAGGTTCAGCAACCTTAGGCTCTGAGTACAGGAGTTCGTTCTCCCAGTAGATTAAGTGAGTACCGGACTGATCACCATTGGCCTGGGCTGCAGCCTGCTGCCGCATACCCACTAGAGAGGGGCACTCCTTCTGCTCCCTGCAGAATTCCTCCCTGGTGGGGCCTCCTTCTTGCTGCCAATGGGTCAGCTCAGGCAGGTCCCCCAGTTCGGCTATCTGTTCCCCGGTAGGCTCCAGGGCATCCCCCTCAAGGTCTGCTTCCTCCTGGGCCGTGGGAACTTTAGGAGCCGGTTTCCCGTGCCTCCTGCGCCCTCTCCCTAAGGCCGGTTCCTGGGCCTCTCCCTCAGGCTCCAGGGTCCCTTCAACACCCCTACTGGCTGCCATCGACCGGGTGGTCACGCACGCCCAATCAGGTAAACCCACCATCCGCAGGTGAGTCGTCTTCTCCACCTTTTCCCAAGGGGAGCTCTCCAAATCATTACCTAATAGACAATCAACAGGCATGGCCGCTCTCACAGCCACTTGCAGAGTACCAGAGACCCCCCCCCCCCACTCAAAGGGAACCTGAGCCATTGGACACTGACTCTCTGTGTTGTCGGCGTTGACAACACAGCAGAATGCGTGTGGGACAACCTGCTCTTGAGACACCAGGTGTTGCTTGACAGCAGTCACACTGGCTCCTGTATCTCTAAGAGCCCTCACCCTTTGGCCATTTATGGTCACCCACTGCCCATACTTTTCAGTATTGGGGGGCAGTTGGGCCTCAGCGACCATCTCACGGTCTCCTAATGAGACTAGGGTCATCTGTATGGGATCCCCCTCCCCTTGGACATCTACCTCCCTCCCAAAGGCTACATTAGCCACCTGCTTGGGGGGTAGAGCACCAGGGGGTGCTGGTTTACCAAACATGGGGCACTTGGGATTCATGGAATAGTGCCCCAGGTTGTTACACTTGTAACATCTGGGGGGCCCTCTTTGAACAGGGTTACCTGTCGGGGCCCCGGTCTGCTTCGGGGGTGGGGGTGGCTGAGAACCTTTCCCTTGGTTCCCCTGGGAATTACTTTGGGGCCCTCTGTAGAACTCCCTCTGTTTACCCTTGTCCCCCCCACTCTTCTGCTGGGGACCCTGACCACCTTTAGCGGGGCCTCCCACGTGACCCTTGTGGACCCTGGTGCTGATCCAGCGGTCCGCCTCCTCAGCAAGCTTCCTAGGGTTAGTTAGCTTGCTATCGATCAGGTGCTGGGGTAGCTCAGGAAAACAATTATCAGACAAGTGCTCCCATGCAATTAGATCAAACAGCCCTTGGTAATCATTTACTTTGCTACCCTTTACCCAACCATCTAGCGCTCTGGAAAAAAAAGTCACATATTCTACATAAGTGGTACCAGGCTTCTTGGTGCATTCCCTAAATCTCTGCTTGTACAATTCAGGAGTTAACCCATACCTTGTCATCAGAGCTTCCTTCATGTGCGGATAGGATGTGGTGACATCAGAGGGGAGATCTAGCAGTGTGTCCCGCCCCTCACTCAGGAACCTTCCCCACAGCCCCGCTCCCCAATCTCTCTCAGGGACCCGGTGGGAGGACATGGCTACTTCATAGGCCCTGAACCACTGCCCAATATCATCCTGCTTGTAATACTCTTTCACCACATCTTTAGGAATGTGCACCCTTGACTCTGTTAAATTGCTGCCACCAGAGGGAGAGTGGTCTAAACTCCTGGCCTTGAGATCCAACTCCCTCATTTTTACTTCATGCTCCATGGCCAGCCTTTGTCTTTCCATTTCCATTTGAAGCTTTGCCATCTCAACTTCATGTGCTCTTGCAGCAATCCTGTCGGCCATCTCCTCTGGCGACAGGCCTCTGCCAGGCTCAGAAGCACCTTCTGGGGGTATCCCCTCCAGCACATTCTCTGGGAACTTGGATTCGTACCAGGCCCTCAGCGCCTTTGTATACTGCTCCTTGTTTTTCAATCCAGTTTGGTTAATTCTATACTTGGAGAGGTATCCTTTCAACACTTCACTCGTGCACCTCATCAGTGCCTTCTCCTCCCAATCTATGTCATCAACCCCAGAGAATATAGAGGCCGCTCTGCCTCCATTTTTGACTGAGCTAGGCATGGTTTCTTAAAGTGGAGATTCTTCAGCAAAAACAAAAATCAATACTGTGTGGCTGCGTTATCGGTCTGAACTCACTACGTGGTGTTCACTCAATCACTGTACATGAATCACAAATGCAAATTCAAATCCTCACCGCTGACCACCAATGTTAGAATTGGGAATCCTTGGTTGGCACAAGTGTGCACTTGTGACAAGCAGGGACTCTTACTTCTAAGTCAGGATAAGGGGATCACCCTTTTAAATAACCCCTGCTCACCCTTTAGGTAGTGTGGCGCAAGCAGTCAAGACTATTCTCAGGGCGTCATAGGTTAAGCATTTGTGAACACATACAGTAATACAATGACACACCACAAATGGACACCAGTCAAGGTTGTATAAAAATAGTTTTCTTTATATGAGGCTTAGCACAAGACCAGAATAACAAATAAAAATGACCACAGAATTATTTTAAAGTTCAATGTTCTTGTGGAAAGGCTTAAAACACAAAAATAGGCTTCTTTTAGTTAAATACCCTTCTTTCAAGGCTCTGTACGGTTCGTACCTGGATGTGCGACTCGTTGGCGTTAAAAACAAAGAAAGTACGAGTCTAACAATCGTTGCGGACTCCGGGGTCCGTGGCGTGCACGCTGCGGTGCGAACAGAACAAAGTACCTTAGTTTCGTGGGGTCCGTGACGGACAGTGCGGGATAAGTCAATGGGTCCGGGTCGTAGCTCGGCAGCGTATTCGGATGCTGGTCGGGTCGCGGCGTCAGTACGCGGTGTTGATACGGGACCTTCAGGGATACGTTGCGGATGGCCCGGATCGGCTTGCAGAGTCCGTGGCGTTCGGCGTTCGAGCCGTACCTTCGGTGCGGATAGGCGGCGACACTTCTCGGCGAACCGTACAGCGTACGGGGAGGATCGGTGCGATGCGGCTTCTCGGCTCTGAGCACGTCACAGTGCAGTACGATTTAGCAGCGTACGGACCGTACCTGCGGGACAACAAAGCTTGTGTCCAAGGTGTACAGGATTAGGCAGCCAGGGCTGTACGACTCGAATCGGCGGGGAAGGTTAGGTGCGATGCGGCCGGGTAGGATACGGTGCGTACCAACGCTTTTAAATCAGCGTAGACACACGGTGCCGGGCGGCAAAGACACGGCTTCGCGGCGGATGGGGTACGGGTTTTACTGGGGGACAAATCCAGCGGGAAACAAGCAAGAATTGTCCAGGCAACTCAATTTTGGAAGGCAGATGAGTCCAATGGTCCTGGGACTCAGTTCAGGGGGCAAGCTCTCTTCCAAGCCCTTGGAGATTGTTGAAACAAAGTTGCAAAGTCTCTTTCAGTCCTTTCCTCTCCTTTCTCAGCAAGGCACCCACTGCAGGCCAATCCCCCAGGTCAGGGAAAGTTACTCCTCCTTCAGCTTCTTCTAGGTCCTTCGAGTCAGGCAGAGTTTCTTCGTGGGTCAATCAGGATCTGATTTCTTAGGAGCAGGGCTCCTACATTTATACCAAGTATCTTTTGTCTTTACAGGCCAGGGGGGCCTTTGCCTAATCCCAGCCAAGTTCTTTTCAGTCAGGAGCACTTTGTTGTTGGGACTCTGGCTTCTTCTTTCAGCAGGCAGGGCAGAGACATCAGACGCTCCCCAGGGGGTGGAGCCAGCATTGTGGTGGCAGAGCACGGCCCTATTCAGAGTCAAGGTGCACTCCTCCCACCCATCCTGGTGTAAACTCCCTATTCACCACCTGGCAGCCCCAGCCTGTCCACTGGAACTTCCCAGCCCTGTCACTCAAGCTACACACAAAGAAGATAGCCCCTCCCAGCAGAGGCGGACTGAAATGGTTAGGCACGCAAAGGCTAACTTTCTAAAAGTAGCATTTGCAAACCCAGGATATTAAAATAACCTTTGCTAAAAGATGTATTTTATTATTCTGAGTTCTGGCATACTAAACATGAATTTCTACCATGCTTCCTGAGCCTGCTAGGATTATAGAGTGTTATAATCTAGCAGCCCATTGTGGCCTATGGATAGCAGGTAGCCTTACAATAGTGAAAAACGAAAATGGCTGTAATTCACTATTAGGACATGCCACACACTTCAGGGCATGTCCTACCTTATCCTTACAATGCACCCTGCCCTAGGGCCTACCATAGGGGTGACTAACATGAAGGTAAGGGAAGGTTTAGGGACTGGCAAGTGGGGACACTTACCCAGTCAGCATGACAGTACCAGACTGCATGCAGGTTCTGCAATGGCAGACCTTAGTCACATTTTACCCGGCTGCTTCTGTGGGTGGCACAACCAGTGCTGCAAGCCCACTAGCAGCATTTGGATATACAAGCCCTTGGCAGCCCTGGTGCACTCTACTAGGGACTGATAGTAAACCAAATAAGCCAAACATGGAAGTCAATTCACATCATACATTTTCCCATAGGGAGCACTTGCACTGTAGCACTGGTTGGCAGTGGCACAGTGCCCTGAGCAGCTAACACCAGCACAAAAATACATTGAGGCACAGACAAAAATGGAAGGGTGACCCACGCCAATGGTGCCAGGTCTAACAGAGAGGAAAACTCTTAACACAGCCATCGGCTGTGCTGTGGACACTGCACCCCTAGTGTCAATGCTAGTGTTCTGCTAAGGCATGCATGTCTTTGCGTCTTAAGCCAGATGTGCAGCAGCATCATCATCTTAAACTCCTGTTCAATGGGTAACCTCTCTTTGGAAACCAAGAGGACACTGAGACCGCCAAGTAGATAACAATCCTCCGCCCCAGGAGGATCCTTTCGTAGGCACCAGACAAGAGAAGGTACTAAGGCAATACGATCAGCCCAGGCACAATCTTCCCAACGTCAGAAGCAGGTATTTCATGACTGCCATGCAAATGGATTCTACATGGGCAGAGTATAGAGAGAACATTATGGGCAGGGGAAAAGGTGGCTGCGGCAAAGCAGCACCGCTCCCAAGTACTGACTCTCCATCCATACCACCCAATTGTACAACACGTGTTGGGCCAAGGACAACAGATTTCAACCGTCGCTGGATGGAAATCATCTCAGATCAGTGTGGTCCTAGCAAAAGTTCTGCAGGGATTTTACCTCAAATTCCAAAGCACCGCACTCAATATACCACCTCTATGCCAGAGTCTAAGTCAAAACCATCTCACCCTCTTGCAAGAAGAGATCTCAGTCTTACAATTAGAGCCCCTTTACAACAAGGAGAGAGAGTTTACTTGTTATGCTTACTCATTACAAAGAAAGACTCTTAGATCTGCCCTGTACTAGATCTGAGGTCACTCAACTGATACATCCATTTGTAACCTTATACTATAACTACTATCCAGGTTGTCAACCCATTACTTCAACAAGCGGGCTTTATGACAGCGTTCTAACTCGGAGATGCGTATTTCCACATCCCCCTGCTTATCACAAGTACCTACGGTTTGTGGTAGGTGAACAACATAACCAGTTGACACACTTGGGGTTATCACAATACCAAGGGTCTTTGCAAAGTGTTTGGCACTGTTGGCTGCCCATCTGGGTAGAGCAGAGATCCACGTATTCCCGTACCTCAACGACTGGTTGATCAGCAGCAGACATCCACGAAGCTGCTATAAAGGCAAAGGTCTACAGTGAATGAAAAGAACTCTTACTCTTCAACCTCTGCAGAATTATCACTTTCTCAACACTGTTAAATAGAGAGTATACCTTTTTTTTGTTGTCAAAATCGGTTTATTTGGTTTTAATATGACCACAGACAAGCAGCATAGACAATACATACAAACAGCAAATCGAGGGGGAGAGACAGGAGTTACAGAAAGCTAGTATGAGTGTCATCTTCGTCTCAAGGTCTGTGGCTCGAAAAAGTCCCCATTCCAAGCATATACACCAAGTATTGTTATGTGCAAGTCATGAACAGCATATCAATCGCCTCCTCCATGGGGGGGCGTTGCAGGTATTTTTGACAGATATAACAAAACAGTAAAACTACAAAAAACAAGGGTGCCGTGATGCCATAAACTAAATATGTGTATTGGTGGGGTTAGGTGTCTGTGTTCTTGTTAATTTTGGGTGGCGCACACAAGCGGCGGGGAAGCTATGCCCCTAGATAAGGAACAAGTTGAGTGCCCTAAGCCTTGGCGAGCAGGCCGTAATTGGAAGCCCTTCAGAGAGGTAGCCCACCAGCGGGGACCAGGTATATTCAAATTTCTTCCTGGTGTCATCCATAATGTCCGCCCTTCCCTCGAGGGCCAATGCCCTCCACAGCATTGCGTGCCACTGAGTCAGTGAGGGTGCCTCTGGTCACTTCCATGCAGCTGCTAGGGCCATTTTTGCGGCCCCCAGGCACAGCCGCATAACCGAATGATCACTTCGCGTTTGACGCGTTAAAAGGGGGTCTCGTATCCCTAACAGGGTGTGTTCTAGGGTCTGCGGGATTGGGTAACCTAAAATAAGCCTAATTTGAGAGAGGATCTCCTTCCAGAAAGGCTGGATATGTGGGCAGTCCCACCAGATATGTTTAAAGTCGCCCAGAAGGCCACACTCCCTCCAACATCTGTCTGAGGTATTGGGAAAAATCCTATGTAGTTTCTGAGGGTATAGATACCAGTCGTACACAACCTTGTAGTGCGCTTCCCGCAAGTACATTGATCGGTTACATTTTGTAATGTCGTTGTGTAGGCGTTCCCATTGTTTTCTCTCGGGTGGAGTATCTACGAGGGTATCCCAGAAGCCTCTGTATCTTGGGGTGGTGCGGGGGCCTAAGGACTGAATAAGAGCGTAAAGGAAGGAGATGCACCCCTTAGAGCCACTGCCTGATTGGGCATATTTTGCAATGGGAAGCAGATCCCTGGTGGCGGCTTGCCTCACCGAGGGCTGCATCACCCAGTGTTTGAGCTGTAAGTAGCGGAAGTGCTCCCTCCTTGTTAAGGCGAACTGTTGCTGACATTCACTAAACGTGAGGAGCTCTCCGTTGTGAAACAGATGTGAAATCGTGCGGCACCCACCCTCCTTCCAAGCGTCAAAAGGACCCTTGTGCAGTGCTGGGGGAAGGCTGCATTGTAATGGACGGGTGTGAAGGGGGAGGGGAAAGTGGTCAGTAGTAGCCGTGTAGTAAGCGTGTCCCAGGCCCAGAGTGTGGTGGAGATGGGTGTGCTGATATACGCATTGGCCGACCTGTCAACTATGGGCGTCAAGAGCAAGTCCCAGATAGAACGGCCGGTGAGCTGACGATCTATGTGAAGCCAATGCTCCTCTGACTCTCGGAGCGACCACTCCGTGATCACCCGAAGCTGAGCTGCTCTATAATACCCCTGGAAGTCTGGGAGGGCTAACCCTCCCTCCCGACAGGGGCGTGTCAACAGGCGATAGGACAGGCGAACCCTTTTCCCCTGCCAGATGAACTTAGTCACCATTCATTTGAGTTCTGTGAAGAGGCCCCCGTCCACAGGGATAGGGAGACCCTAAAAAAGGTAAAGCAAACCAGGGAGTGCGTTCATTTTAATGGTGTTGATTCTACCCAACCATGTGATATAGGCTGTACTCCAACTGACCATATCATTCTTCAATTGGCGAAGCAGCGGAGGGAAATTGGCTTTATAAAGGTCAGAGATTCGTGGAGTGAGTCGAACCCCTAATTATGTGATTTCCGTGGTTACACAAGAGAATGGAGTGGCACTCTATCTGACGCCAGACTTCGGCAGGAAGGGTTAAGTTAAGCAGAAAGGATTTGGTCAGATTAGTTTTGAATCCGGACGCACACTCAAACTGTGCCAGTTCTTCTTGGATGGCCGGGAGAGAAATTTGCGGATTAGTAATCGGAAGGAGCACATCGTCCACGAATAACGAAACCTTGTGATCGTCCAGACCGAAGCGCATCCCTGTGATAGCAGGGTTCTGCCTGATCTTATCTGCCAGTGCCTCAATGCATAAAGCAAAGAGAAGGGGGGATAGCGGGCACCCCTGCCTCATCCCGCGAGCCAGGGGGAACGGGGAAGATGCCACCCCATTGACTAGGACCCACGAGGTTCGAGCATGGTAATTGGCTCGGATCATCCCTATGAAGGCCTCTGGAAAGCCAAATCTCTGTAAAACTCTAAACAAGAAAGACCATTCAACCCGGTCAAAGGCCTTCTCTGCGTCCAGCGCGAGAAGAGCCGTCGGAATATGTTTCCTCTGAGTCTTTTCTATAACATGAATAATGCGTCTCAAGTTATCGTGGGTTTGTCGGCCCTTAATAAAGCCAGATTGATCCGGGGCAATGAGGGAAGGGAGCGGAAGGGAGCACCGATTCAAGGCGGGTGGCTAAAATTGTTGTACAAATCTTGGCGTCCAAATTTAGGAGGGCAATTGGGCGATATGAAGAGCAGGCCGTGGGCGTTTTACCTGGTTTGGGGATCACTGCTACTATCGCCTCTCTCATAGACGGAGTGGTCTGTTGTGTTGTGGCGATGTCATTAAATAGGGTAGTTAAAAATGGAGTTATTTCGGGAGCAAAGATATGATAAAAATGAGCCGTGTATCCATCGGGCCCTGGCGTTTTCGGAAGTTTAAGCGCATCAATCGCTTTCTGCACCTCCTCTGGAGTGATAGGAAGGGCCAGATCTTCAGTAACGGACTGGGGGGCCTGGGGAAGATCCACGGAGTCCAGATAAGACTGTTGATTCGTCGGAGGTATATAGCTTGCGATAGAAGGTTTCAAAGGCTAGTGCCTTCTCTTCTTGTGGGTGACCCCCGCGTCATCCACAATCAGCTTAATATACTCACGTTCTTGTTTGATCCTCAATTGGCGTGCAAGAAGGGACCCCACTTTATTTCCCCCTGTGTAGTTCCCAGTTTGAAGCCGTAGAAGAGTCTTTTCCGCCCTATTAGAATATATCGCCGGTAATTTCCCCTTTAACACAGTGACTTTTCGCAGTGCAGGAGCTGAAGGGGAGGTTTTATGCGCCGTTTCTGCAGATCGTAATTCAATTTCCAATAGGAGACGTTCCTCTTTTTGTTGGGACTTCAGAGTGGAGGCCAACTCAATACATTTCCCCCTGATGACGGCCTTGAAGGCGTCTCAGGTTGTGGAGTGGGAATTGAGGGCGGGGTCATTTTGCTCAAAAAATTGTTTTATAGATTGTCTTATCTCATCCTGGAGAAATCGATCTCGACATAGGAAGTTGGGGAAATACCAGCGCACGTGTTTAGGGTGGGGGTTCAGCCAGGAAAGGGTCAGTTCAAGTGGGGCGTGGTCAGATAAGCAGATCGGGTGTATGTGTGTGTGCACTACCAAGGGCAGCAGGGATTGGCTAAGGAATATATAGTCAATACAGGAGTATGTTCTGTGGGAGTGAGAGAAAAAGTTGTAGTCGCGCACAGCAGAATTACTGTCCCTCCAAGTATCTATCAATCCCAAGCGCTGCAGCTGTGCCTTAAGCGCCCTACCAACAATTCCCGCTGCCGTTCTGTTGGAATTGGAGGTGTCTAGAGCTGGATCCCATATAAGGTTAAGGTCTGCAAAGATAAGGATATCCCCCTCCGCAAAATTTTCAAGAGTCCCTAGAAATGAGAGTAGAAAGTCCTGTTCTTGGTTGGGTGTGTATAGCGCAGCAAATGTACAGGCCCTGCCCCCCAGCTCCCCTCTGACTAGGATATATCGCCCCAATTTATCAGCTTGGATTCTTGCATCTGAAATGGGACCCCCGTATGAAACAGCAATGCCACCCCATTATGTTTATTAATATGAGATGAACTAAATATTTGCGGGTAGGCCCTATGTTTTAATCGGTGTATTTCGGATTTTTTGAGGTGCGTCTCCTGCAAAGCGGCCACTTGAACATTGTGGTCTATCAAGTATTTCCACATGCGCTGACGTTTATGCGGGCAGTTAAGTCCCCGAACATTCCAAGTTACTGACTTAATAGCCATGTGTAACCTCCCCGATGTGTATACGTTGTCCCTTGACCCCGTGCCAGCCCTGCCTCGCCCCCCTCTGGACTGCCCCCCTCCCATGCAAGTGGAAAAAAGGAGAAGAGAAAAATTAAAGAGAAAAAAAAATGAAAAAAAACGGCACCACGACACCCAACTAATTTAACAAAACTACTTACACTATAAAAATGAGTGTGGAGAGTTCCCATCATAGAGGGAAGACTCTGTGTATGCACACACTCGAAGAGCGTGACCATTCCCGTATCCCATGCCCCTTGAACAGTAAACGTATTAAGGCAAACAGGTAAAGAACATGATATATCTCATGTGCGGCAGTTCGTTTTGCCTCTCCCCTTGGTTCCTGAGTAGTAGGAAGTATATGCCAGAATGTATCTCAGTCCGAGCGGCCCACCCCAGGTCATGCAACCTCCCCCCGCCTCCCCTCCTTACCACACCTCCGGCAGCCCCCGGACGCCCCGCGCGTGTTGCGCCCTTCTCCCACACACAGGCCGTCGAGGTGAAACCACAGGTGTTCCCAAAGTACACACTTATGAACGGGAAAGCGTAGGGGGGGAATCAGTTCGAGAACAGTATTCTTTTCAGGTGTTCATTGCAAGTCCTCCGCTCCATCCATTCCTCCAGGCAATCAACCGTAATCCCCTCCCGTTTTATAGAAAGATCTCCCCATGGGTCTTTCTGGCCTGCAGTTTATTTGGACTGTTTCGCAGGTTTCCTGCCCATCTGTTTCCACTGAGCCCCCTCCAGACGGTCGGGTCTTCTCTGGGCCCCCGAGTCGTCCATTGAATTATCAGGTACCTCCAGACCTAGCATGTCTGCCGCCTCCGTCAACTCCTCGCAGTGGCAAATTTCGTTGTTCCATTGAAATGTGATCCCAAAGGGGTACGTCCAGCGATATTTAATGTTCTTGCCCCGTAGAAAATTAGTGATCGGACGAAATTGCTGGCGCCTCAGGAGCGTAGCTGGGGCCACGTCTTGGTAGAGCGTGCAGGTGGTGTTTTGAAAGGAGATGGTGTCCAGTAATCTCGCCTTGTGCAAAACCCTCTCTTTTACTTTATAAGAGCAACATTTTGCTAAAATGTCTCTTGGTTTGTTAGACTCCCCCGGGCGCCGCGGCCCCACTCTATGGACTCTCTCCAGCGTGACCTCCAGGCCATCTTCCCCCAGGACATTCGAGAAGAGCCCTACCATGAACGCCTCTAGATCTGGGCCTTCGCTTCCTTCCGCCAGGCCACGAACGCGGATATTGTCACGCCGGGCACGATTCTCCAAATCTTCGCATTTGGTTGTGGCCGCTCGGATCTGCCTACGTAGTTCCACTACTCCTCCTTCCAGGGGCTTGAGGCGGTTCTCCACATCTTGGTATTTGGCTTCGAGGTCAAGCGTCCGCGTCGAGTCTACATCCGCCTGTAGAGACACCAGTTTCTCCCACACCTCTGTGCGAAATGCTTCAAATGAAGCTTCCATGTCTGCTTTAATATCTGCTCGGAGGTCCTGCCGAAATTCACAAAGGGAGGCCATAAGATCTTCCCGTGTTAACGCCATTGTCGAGGATCGTGACGTCGCTCCCTTGTCAAGGGTCTTGGTGGCCGCCATCTCTAAGTATTGTGAGACCTTATTGTTTGTGGTCTTTTTGGGCGGCATAAGGCGGGCGCCGCCGGGTCAGCCACCGGCCGCCTTGCGTTTCCAGCTGAGCGAAGGCGCTGCTGCTGAAGGGAGGCACCGAGGTTGCTAGATGTTCCTCAAGGCTCCAGTGGTCAGAATTCTTGCCACCCGTCGCGCTAGTCCTTTGACTCCTGGGTTAGGTGCGCCGCCATACTACTCTGCTTCCGGTGTCACAAGCCAGCTGCTTGATAATGCGGTCGTTGTGCTATCCTCTGGCCCCACTCTGCGGTTTTCGGGAGGTTGAGGCCATATGCTGAGATCTGGGGTTTACCAGTATATTGAAAATGGAGCGTCCTGAATGGCGGCCATCTTAGGGTCAGGCAGTAAAGGGCAATAGATTAATACATCATGCAGGCCACAAAGAAACCAACCTTGCCACCTCAGATAAAAGAGCCGGCGTAGCTTAGGTGTAGTCTAGGTCAGGGGGTTCGCCACAGTTCCAGTACCCTCCCTGTGTGCATCACTTGCCTGGTTGGAAGCTATGAAGACAGCGGCCACGTGTCAGTTGGGATCCCACAGGCCCAAGAACGATGTCCCCAGCTCTCTGTGCCAGGTTGCAACCAGACTCTGTGAAGGGGAGAGAGACACCGCGCCAGATCAGCTTCCGAGGTGGAGACAGCTCGATGTACAGAGCTCCTCGGTTACTGCGGGCCCGCCATTTTAATGAGGCAGAGCACCCGCTGCAGGCCGCCTCCCCGCCGCGTCCGCCATTTATTCCCTGAGCAGTAATGTATGCGGTTCAGTATCGTTCTCCCCCCGGCCGGGGGAGGGGGGGCGCCCGCACCCGCTCCGACAAAGCCGGCCGTTCTCCGGGTCCCATATAGATCGCAGCAAGACGCCGTCAGGGACCCGCCACAGCGGGAGGCGCCATCTCTCCCCCGCAGCTCTCCGGGTCGCTACTACCGGCCAAAGCAGTTTTCGCCACTCAGGAGCACTTCAAAGTGAACAGTTTTGGCCGCTCAGGAGCACTTCAAAGTGAAAGTCGGGCGATCCGCAGCATCCCGCTATCCGGGAGATCACCATCCGCTTCCTTGAAACCGGTAAGTTTGCCTCATAGAACGAAGTTGTGCAGGGCCTGGGACGGAGCCGATCAGAGATCCGTCCGATCGGTCATGATGATTGGCCACGCCCCCTTTATTTATTTTTTAACATTTTTAGTTTACAAAACCATAGTATGTTAGGATACATTTGGTTTGACTGCATTTTTGCATTTCCCATCATTGTACATTGCTATCTACACATTAAATGGACATGTATCCTGTCATTATGAAATTCTTACGTTAAACGATTTCTATATAGAATTGGGATGTGAAACTGGGGGAACATTCATGGGATTCTGGGTACGGATGTCAGATGGGGGTCAGGGCGGTATGTCTTGCTAGTTGGTATGCCTGTGTGTTGCTGGGGGGAGGGGTGGGGGAGTGTGGTTTGTCCAGCTCTGATGTCTGGCCTTCAAGTTTCATGTGATGATTGGTGATAATAACAAGCAACGTTACTTGTCTGCTGCAGGAGGCGATCTGGTGTGTGTGCTTGCGGTCTGGGCTTGTGACTGTAGGTCCATAGAGGCACGAGGGGAGCCGACTAGGTCGTCGTGGGTCGGTGGCAGTTTGAACTGGTGCAGTAATAGGGCCCACTCCATAGAGATGGGTAGTTTACGTATCCCCTTCACCTCTTCCTCTTGTAGTGTTTCCTCCTCTGCCGGTGCCCATTTGTGTACTGCTCCCACCCATGCCGCGACCGGTGGGCCTGTGGGGGATTGCCAGTACATGGCTATACTCCTTTTAGCCAACAAAATTGCCAGCGAGACAAATCGGTTTGGCACTTTGTGTTGCTTCCGTTTCTGGAAAATACCTAGTTTACAGGCTTCCCAGGTGTTCAAATGTGTAAGCCCTGTGAGATCTCCGAGTGATTTGTGAATATTGTGCCAATATGGTTGTTGTGTGGGGGCAGCTCCAGAACATGTGATGAAAATCTGCTTCCTGTGATCGGCATCTGGGGCAAAGGAACTGGGCGTCGGGGTAAAATATTTGGAGGCATGCTGGTGTTAGATACGCCCTGTGTAGGATGTAGAATTGTATATTTTTAAAACGTGCATTTCTAGACACCTTCTTGGGGTATTCAAGTGCCATCTCCCATTCTTTCTCATCTAGTTGACTCCCTAATTCTTCCTCCCAAGTGACCCGTAGTGTCTCTAGGGGTCTGTCTGTAAACTCCAGAATGGCTTTATAGAGCCATGTGGTCAGGTGTCGCCCCGCCCCCATATGTAAGATTGTGTTGGTGACCAGGTGAGTAACAAGCTCTCCCGTCGATAAGTCGTGGTGCAATCGATAGCTTTCTAGGAGTTGGCGGTGAAGTAGGAACTGGCCGGGGGGAGATCGTAGTCGTCCATAAGCTGATGGAACGGTCTGAGCTACCCGTCCTCAAATAGAGACTCCATTTCGGTGAGGCCACAGTCCGTCCATGTGTGAAGCATTCTAGTTGTGTAATATTTTTCATGTTTTGGCCAGCCGACCAGCGGCAGCAGAGGAGAGTACGGAGGTTTCCCTCACGACATACGCTGTATCCTTTGCATGCATTTGCGTGCCACTACTGCGTGTATGGGATATGTGCACCTCGGTTTAGGGCATGGTAGTAGCAGGCGGCGGAGTTCTGGGATGGGCACTTGGCCAGTTGCAGTGTATGTTTCACCTATATGTCTGCCTGCTGTCCAGTAGGACAGCCACTGTAGTTGTGCTGCCAGGAAATAGGACTCGAAGGATGGAGCGCCCAGTCCTCCTTGTGTGGTGGGCAGTTGTAACTTCGTTAGTGCTATCCTACATCTGCCTGTTCCCCATATTAGGGAACTGAGGAGAGAGTCTAAGTCTCGGAAGAATGTTCTGTGCGGGATTACCGGTAGATTCGTGAAGTGGTACAGCAATCGCGGAATTATTATCATTTTGACTATAGCCACACGGCCGATTGGGGCTAGTGGGAGGCTCTTCCAGAATCCGACCACTGATCTTATGCCGGCCAGTGCTCTCGAATCCCGAGGTATCGGGGGGCCTCCGCGCTCCAGGCCACTTTCTTGTCGCCCAGCCAGATATCACGAGGGGGAAGGTTCGGATGTAGTGGGTAAACTGTGGATTTATCCCAGTTCACTCTTAGCCTGGAGGCTTCTGCAAATTCTGTCAGTGTTGCCCATATAGGTGTTAGGTCCTCGGTAATGTCTTGAATATGTAGTAGAAGGTAGTCGGCGTACATGGAGACACTGTGTATGGTATCCGCTATGGGGATGCCCCAGTGTTCCCCCACTCGTCGCAGCAGTATAGCTAGGGGTTCTACGGCGAGGGCGAAGAGTAGAGGCGAAAGCGGGCAGCCCTGCCTTGTGCCTCTCTGTACCGCGAATTCTGACGATATGTATCGCCCTATGCGAATACGCAAGGTGAGTTTGGTGTATAGGTTTTGCGTGTACGCTAAGAGGATGGGACCAAGTCCTGCTCGTTGTAGGACCGAGAATAGATAAGATGGCGTCTGAGTGAGTTCCATTGTCACTCACCTCCGCATCGCTCTGACCCTCGATGTAGTTTTTCTCCGAGCTAATCCGGCAATGCGAGCAGAATTTGACCGCTCGATCTGGGGGACTAAAGGGCTTGAAGGAGGCCAGAGACCGGATGATTACGGCGGCGGAAGGAGAAATTATCGTAGCGAGGGTTGCTGTGGACGCTGGGAGTCTCTTGCCCGGCTGCTGCTAACGGTGGTTTACGGCTGGGGAATCGCTGACGGATGCCGACCGGAGTCCCCTAGCAACGTGAACGCCGGAGATCCCAGAGTGCATTCCAAGGAATCCATGGCAGCACGAGGAGCTCGAAGCAAAATGCTCTCATCAGTGCAGCCGCTGACAACAAGATGGGAACCTGACCCTAGACACGACACGAAAAAAAGATGAACAACGTCCCGGTAAGGAGGGGAAAGATGCTAGCGAAAACCCTGTCCAGTAGGGCTTAACTATGGGAGAGCAAGAGAAAAAGCAGGTGGCTATTGCGAGTTTGTTTCCATCTAAGGGCTCACATGAAAGTATGAAAGGGAAAGAAACAATGGCTGATGTAACTAGCACCCTTACCGGCGTAGAATTACCCGAATCAGCAGAGTTAGCGGACTCACAGGCTACTCCATTATGGGCAGTAAGCAGTAAAAGAGCTGAACCGGGAGCGTCGGGATACCAATGGGTGGCTTCCAGGAAGATAATCAAACTAAAGACTTAAGTGAGGGCGCGAAGGAGATAGAACTGCAAAGAATATTAATAGCAGCGCGGATTTACCAGAATGGGTAGGCTCAAAGACTGCCATGAAGGACATGCTGTTAAAATCAAGCAAGGAGCTGTGGGGCTCAGATATCATGTTAGGAATGCCTGGATCATTGGTTAGTACTCCCCAAGAAAACGAGCGGCCCCAGGAAAGTAGCCCAGATCAGTGTACCCCCACTACAGAAGACAGGAATGAATCAGTAATCATGATAAAAGAGAGGAGAAATGCCGAGTCGATCCAGGAGAAAAAACAGGAAAAAATACAATCTCTCACTGCAGAAGAGGAGATACAGGAAAAAAGCCATGAGATGGGATATCAGTCCCCAGATCCCATGGAAAACTTCAACTCCCTGAACGAGGAGTCCGGTGACTCGGTCAATGCAGTATCGAGCAGTAGTAGCAACGAGGACGATGGTGGAGATACATCCACAAGCAACTACAGCCAGAAAGGGACAAAAAGGATGCCTAGGAGAACTAAGAGGTTATCGGAGGGGAAAAAGAGCGGGATGGTGGAGAGGAAGCGGGAGAACTCATATGGGACTATTCATATACACAGCTGCTACCCTCCAATGGAGCCCATGAGTCAGAGAGGATATCTTGGAAACAGATAGGAAATCTGGTAAGACCGAAAACCCTTGAACAGTCTGTCGAACCATCCTTGTCCTTGATTTTACAGTCTGTAAAATCATTTCAAGAAGAGGTCAAAGCAGAAAATTGTCAAGCCCGACTGGCCTCAAAAAAGCTACAAGGCTCAATACGTAAGTTTGGGAAAACATGCACAGAGATCGCAGAGAGATTAAGCATGGTGGAAAATCTGACAGAAGCCCTGGAAACCACGGTGGACACATTAAAAGCACAATCAGCCTCTCAAGAGAGCTCCCTGAAGGATGTAATGTGGAGGCTAGAAGAGGCGGAAAACCGCCAACGGCGCAATAATCTAAGGCTGCTAGGAATTCCAGAGAACAGTGAAGGGAATGATATCAGGAAGTTCACAATCAACTTACTGAGAAACTCTCTGCCAGAACTAGCAGAATGGGACTGGGAGAAAGAAATCCAACGGGTCCACAGAGTCCCTTTAACAATGCAGTGTCGTCCACCGAACGACCAGTCATATCCAAGGGTCATTTTAATATACTTTGGAAACTTTCTCCTGCGACTGGCCGTGTATGACCTGGCAAGCAAAGGAATTGGGAGAATTTCTCTTTTTTTACTAGACCTGACTTCACGCATGCCACAGTATAGAGAAGATGGAGACTCAGGCAACTGATTACGCCATTTAAAAAAACAGGAGCAACAGTGTTTTTACAGGACCCTGCTAAACTAAAAGTTATCTCGCAAGGGCAAAGCTATTATTTTACCTCAGAGATATTAGCTCAGAAAGCATTGGAGGAAACCATAGCACAGAAACCTGTCACTGTCAAGGCTAAATAGTAGGCTTCAGTGTAGCCTCCAGTAGGCTAGCGACAGAGGAGTTAGGCCTGATGTTACCTGTTGTCTGTATCTGGATCTATTCAACGCAATGAAATTTGTTGTATTCTGAGCTTGTTTTGAGACACGAGGGGACGAGGGGGAGGTGGCGTGTGGGTGAGGTTGGATCAGATGCTTTCACACAGGCTCAGGATTGAGCCTGACTGCCTTAATAATAGTGGAGGGAGGGGGTGGGCGGCTGTGGAGGGGTAGAAGGGGGGAATCTCAGACAGGTAGAGGTGATAAAAGGTGCAATTAGGGGAGACCATCGTAGAGTGAGGAAGGACAAACAATGGCTAAAAGTGTACAACTGTAAGTGGACCGAGAGGGGAAATATCCACAGCAGGACATAACTTAGAACCCATATGGCTAGACTGAAAATTCTCACTATCAACATATGTGGGCTCAATGATATTAAGAAAAGGCAAAGAGTCTCTATTGGATTGCAAACAACAGGGGCTAATATTATATGTCTACAGGAGACGCACATAGAGGGGTTGCAACGGCATTTACTTAAATCTCTTGGCTATAGGTTGATAACCGCTACAACTCAAGGTACTAGGACCAGGGGAGTGGCTATTTTAGCGAAAGGGGGAGGACTGCAATTTATACGGTCCATATCGGATAAACCTGGGCGGTGGGTAATTACAGAATGTCAGCATAACAACAATCAAAAAATGATACTATGTTCATTATATGGTAGTGTCAGCGATGACCCAGATGTGTTAAACTATATTTCTAATAAACTTGCTCACTGGCCTCTCCCTCTAATAGTATGAGGCGATTTTAATCTAAATCTGCCCTGTGGCTGGTCAGTGGACTCAGGATTTAAATATCAGGGCAGGAAACCAAGAGTCTTTTAGGCTCTTACAAATTTTTGTCAAACTCATGGTCTAACCGACTGTTGTTAAACAGGCCACCCAAGGGATCCAGGATTTACCTATTTCTCCTACCCGCACTCTAAACATGTGAGACTGGAATATATAATGGTCTCAAACACGATAAGCTCAAACTGCACAATAGAGAAACTGCCTAGGGTGTTGTCTGACCACAATCCCCTTATTTTAAATATCGAATTTGGAGCATGGAACGCCAGTGTTAAAATGTGGACATTTGAAAGGGCATTGTTAGCGAAAGAGGAATATATTCTCCATATGAAGAAGTGGATACCTGAGTTTCTAAAGGATAATGTAGACAGCACTACTATTGATATAGTTTGGGACGCCCTGAAGGCAGGAATTAGAGAGACGCTCCGATTTTCACTAAATTATAACAGGGAGGCCAAACAAAAAATGATGGTACTACAGAGAAATTTGGGTATCACTGAGGAAGTATTGGTAAAAGCTATACAAGAGGGATGGAAACTGAAAATGAACTAGCGCATGTAGCAACCGCTAAAAATCTTATTATCGACAGTTTAATGGAAAAAGCCATAGCTAAGGCAACAACGCATAGGGAAAGCATATACAAATTGAGCGAACAGGTTAGACATCAATTGGCAGGTACGTACCAGAGAGCGAAGCACAGCCAATATAATAAGGGAAATCAGAGACCCTGAATATGGGCAAAGGACCGAACCGAATGCAGTAAGATCTGCGTTCCAGCGGTTTTATCAAAAGGTATATGATGACACGGATATACAGCAGGGACAAATTGAGGAATACCTAGATCAAAATGAACCATTAAGACTGGAAGCAGAGGATCAAGATAGCTTGGATGGCATACCGCAGTGGGAGGAAATCCTCCTTTCAATGAGCAGCTTAGCGATAGGGAAAGCGGCCGGAATGGATGGGATACCATCGGAATTTTATGTTAAATTCTCTCCGCAGCGAAAAAATATAATGCAGGAACTGTTCGTACATATCTTCCAGGGGGGACGCCCTCCCGGATCTTGGTCTCTATCTAAAATCCTAGTCTTTTAAAAAAAAGAATAAAGACCCTACAGAACTCTGGTCCTATCGGCCTGTTACCCTGATAAATGGGGACTCAAAGATATATTCAAAGCTATTAGCTAGTCGATTAGCACCAGTTATACATAAAATGGTATCCGACCGTCAACATGGGTTCATCCCAGGGAGATCCACAACAGATCACGTGCAAAGGGTGATATCACTGTTTGACAAATCGGAAGTTGTAGGAGACCCTATGGCACTTATATTATTAGACGCTGAAAAAGCTTTCGATAGGGTCTCCTGGAAATATCTCTGGGCCGTAATGTTAAGAAGTGGTATTAGGGAACAATTTATTAAAGCAATACAAATGATATATATTGATCCAACGGCAGTTGTAATGGTAAACGGGTCAATGTCAGAAAAGATAACCATCACTAGGGGGAAAAAGACAGGGATGCCCCTGCTCTCCTCTTCTATTTGCGCTTTTTAATTGACCCATTCATTCGTAGACTCGGCAACAACATATCAATACCCCCAATATGGGCATGAAACTGGCCTACAAAAACGTTAGCGTATGCGGATGATATCGCTCTAGTTACGAGTGATCCTAATAACGCAATAAACGCAATAGAAGAGGAGGCTACATTTTTTTGACAGGTGTCCGGGTATAAATTGAATCAGCACAAAGATCATCCTCAATAGTAAAATCAGGATGAGCGATGAACGGGTAGTGGAGAAAGCTACATATTTGGGTGTTAGCATCACAGCTAATATGGAGAATTTAGTTAATAATAATCTTGACCCATTAATACAGCACACAAAGAAAGAATTGAGCAGGCTGAATAATTTACATTTATCAATTGGGGGCAGGTGTAACCCGATCAAAATGCTTTTTCTACCTAGATTTTTATATTACTTTAGAACGATTTGTTTGGAATTTCCACCACAACTGTTTAAAGTTATGGACAGTATGTTCTCTCAGTTTATATGGAGCTATAAAAGACCACGCAGAGCATTGAAATGTATCATTCTATCTAAAGTCAGAGGTGGACTGGCATTACCTAATTTTAAACTATAGTAAGGGGTTACCATATTAAAGTAATGTAGAGAATTATTATTAACTCAAACGGATAATAGGATTAATAACAACGTTCCAACACCGCAAGAATTGATATTGGGCGACGAAACCAAAGGGTGTCTCTGGCGACACCTAAACAACAGTTACTTTAAGAAATTTAGATTCAAGACTCTCCATGGCATTTATAAGGCCTGGTGTAATGTACGTAAAATACTTGTAATAGGGCGGCTATCTTACTACACACCTATAACTAAAAACGAGAACCTCCCAGAGATTTTTAGAGACATTTGTATGGATAAATAGATACAAGGAGGGATCACGCAGCTAGGCTACTTTTACTCTACTATAGGCTTGAAGTCTTTTGAGGAGCTACCGAAGGATTATGAAATAGGGTATAGGGATTTCTTCAAATTCCTACAGGTTAGAGATTGCTTATGGAGGAAAAGGGGTGGTGGAGCAAAATTTCAAGGAATTCAAATCATTGAGAAGCTGCTTGACTCGTTAACCGCGGCGGTAATTCCGCATAGGTGCGTCCGTTTTGCGGAGTGGGTGGGGCCGCGTCGGCCAACGGACGTGCGCGGCACTACGGAGGTAGTGCTCGCAACGGCTGTTGGCCGATGAACGCATGGAAGGGGTTAAAAGCACAACAACAACAATAGGAGAAATTTATTAATACATGAATGCCTCCTATCCAGATGATATGGATAAGTGGGTGTCAAAATGCTAAGATAAATTGGGGGCTTCCCCCGAAACCCTCCACCACTCTTATGATCTATCCCTGTCTTGCTTAATGTCTACTAAATTACAAGCTCAATACAATAAAACATTTTTCTCATTATATTATACGCCTTATAAGATAGCCAAGTGGGGGACGGGAAAAGGTACATCATGTCCACGCTGTGCACTATTTGATGCCGACGCTGTACATATTTTCGCATCTTGCAATGTTATACGTAATCTGATTGATGAGATATCAGGTTATCTATCAGAGATTTTAAAAGCAAGAATAGAAATTACAGTGGAGGAAATAATGTTAGGCCCAGCGAATATAAACCGATCTAAACATTTGCAAGTTCTGATCTTCGTGTCAATGGCATGTTTAAGGATGTGTATAGCGTCAGCCTGGTTGGATCCAAATCCTCCTGCGTTTCAACAGTGGAGAGCCAGACTATTGGCAATGTGTAGCCTAGAGGTAGCCATCTATAAAAGGAAGGAGCCCAATAAACGCATAAGAGGGTTAGCAATATGGGACTCTTTAAGGCTGTGGATGCAAAATCATACGTAGAATGGTTAAGTAATGACATATGTATTACGTTTGTTGGTGGAAACCAAATATGATTTGAATCGCAGTGATTGTAAGGGATAATTTTCCACCAGAGGAACTAAAATCTACTTTTGTGATATTCATATGTATGTAATATGTAATAAATCTTAGGTGTGGGCAATGTCTGAGAAGTATGGGGGTGGGAGATGGGTGTGGGGGGTTTATTAATGTATAAAACAATAAAGAATATAAAAAAAAAAAGGACAGAGAATAGATATTGCCATGTGAGGGTATCAAAGGCCTTCTTGAGGTCTAGGATAAGGCAGGCTGCCCTGGGGAACGCGTCACTTACTTGATCTTGGATATGGAAAAGTTGATGTATATTTTGGGCCGTGTTTCTGCCCGGAATGAAACCACATTGATCCAGGTGAACCAGGGGTCGTAGGATTTGTGTGTATCTGTCCGCTAATATCTTCCCTAGGATCTTACAGTCGGCGGATAGAAGCGTGATGGGGCGGTAAGAGGCTATCTGTTGCGGGCCACGGTTTGGTTTCAGGAAGGTTACGATAACTGATTCCTGGAGGGATCTTGGTAACTCTCCTTTTTCTAATGCGGTCGCAAACATCACCACCAAGCGAGGGACCAACAGGGGGGAGCAGGTTGAGTAATATTCCAGGGGGAAACCGTCCAGCCCCGGTGCTTTGTTGCGAGCTAGTGCGTGTAGGGCTTGAGTGATATCAGCAGATTGTATTTCTGTGTCCAATTCGTCCTGTCTGCTTTTGTGATTTTGGGGATCGTCAACGGTCAAGAAAATGATCTAGTATGTCCTGCCCGGTTGGTGCTGGGCTATGGTAGACATCTGAGTCGTATTGATGGAACGCCAAGAGGATCTCAGCCAAGGACCACACTAGATTTCCAAGGGGGTCTATCACTTCAGTTATGGGTTTCACGCCGGTGTCCTGTTTTGCTAACCATGCCAATAATGTGTCCGTTTTATCCCGCTCCTTATGCATCCGGGTTGCATACACCCTGAAGTTGTATCGACGGAGGTCGACACAGGCAGCTAGGTACTCTGTCTTTGCTTTGGCTATTTGTGTCGCCGCCTCTCCAGATAAGTCGTCTCGTTTAGTAGCAGTGGCTAGTTGCGTTTTGGCTCTTGTGAGTGCTTGTTCTAGTGTCCGTTTTACCCCAACTATTTGTTTAATACATTCTTCCCAGGCCACTGCTTTGAATGTGTACCACTCCACTAACGTTGAGGACGCTGTCCCTGTGTTATTAGTAAAGTAGTCCTGTATGCTTTGCCCCTGTTCGTGTTTGAAGGCTTGGTCTGTCAGGCAGTCCTGTGGTAGTCGCCAGGTGGGAACTGGGGAGTGTGGGGGTCTCCAGTTTAACCGCAGAATCTGGGCGTCATGGTCAGAGAATATCCTACCCAGGTAGTCTGTATGCTGAATTTTGGATAGAATCGCCGCTGAGCATAAAAATCTGTCTAGTCGGACTAGCAGGTTATGTGGTATGGAGTGAAACGAATACAGTTGAGTCTGTGGATGACGCATTCTCCATGCGTCTGTGAGCACCCATTGTGTGACCCAGGCTTTAAACCTGTCTGTTTGTATATTGGCTGAAGATTGTGTGGGTGGGGGGTGGGAGCGATCCAGGGTGAGGTTTAGTGTGCAGTTATAATCGCCCCCTATTATCCACGGTATGGAAGCAAATTGGGCCAGAACCCCAGTGAGGCGGTCCCAGAACCTGTCTTGTTCTACGTTCGGGCGTATATACTGCCCAGGAGTACTGATTGCCCATCTAGGAGTCCCTCTAGTAGGGTGTATCTATCCTCCTTGTCCACCACCCGTCTGAGTTCCTGAAATGGGGTCCCTGGTCGAACCCAAATCAGCGCCCCATGTACGTATGCGGAGTATGACGTGGCACATATCGTTCCGCCTCCTCAACAACAGACCTGTTTCATCTCAATGTGTGAACAAAAACACAACGTTCACCTTAAACTTTTAAAGGAAACACATAACTTACGTGTCCATGCAGAGAATCCAAATTATGCTTCTGCCCTCCAATGACCTAAATCACTGCTTATAATTGTGGTGTGTACTGTCTATTGATGCAGGATTTCCCACCAATGTATGGGTGAATAGAAAGGAGAAAACAGGTAAAGAACTAAAGAAAAAGGTGAGGAAAAGTAGACCGTGCATCACGGCAGCAACACCAAGGGAGGTTACAGGCTGGTACTCGCCTGCGTCCTCAGGTTCTCATCATTAGCATCTGCCAACTTAAAAAATATATAGAAGGTGGTGAGGAAAAAATGAACCAAGTATTTGAAATAGATTTAACAAGTGACCCGTAAAAGGAAAGACCGGGGTCTAGCATAGAAACCTGGTGTGCCTCAATTTAAAAACGAGCTAGACACGCTGGCTATATTAATTTATTCCTTGCTGTGTGTCTGCTCAAAATAAAACCAACATGTTTCATTGCCTTGTGGATTTTATGGCAATTTCGTCAGGGTTAGGGTCAGCGTCCTCACTGCACCTCTTTTCTCCGTTGTTTATACCTGCAAGTGACAGCACACCACATTTCGTCAGCACATTCCTGAACACACATCATCAACTTAAAAACTCTCTCTCTGGGGAATCGAAGGTATCATATGTAATATAATTACCGAATGGTTGCCCCTCTTCGGCATACCTGCAACCACGGTGTGTGATTACTTAACAGCTCCCGTTACTGCAATAAGTCAGTCTGTGCAGAGAAAGTGAAAGAAAATTAAAAGCTCATACCCTATATATATGAAGTTCAGTTGACCGTACTCATATGTAGTGTCTAGCTGCATCCCCACTCTTGGACCCTCAGTTGATTACCTTCGCTATATGTCCCATCTACAAGTATATAATGCCCCTTTATGTTTGGTTCTACCTGTTCTTCAGGGACACCATAGCCTCAAATATCTTGAAATGTTAGCAGGACCCCCTAGATTATGTATGCTTGCACCCCTGTCGAGCGAGCCCCTAATCACAGTGAAAACGCTCAATATCACTCAATCAATACTGCTATCCGCTACGTTAAAAGTTACGAGCAATCTGCTCAGCCCGTAAGAGTTAACCCGCTTCTTGTTCGTGTTTACTCTTGGGCGTCTCTCGTAATCGGCAACAAAGCCGCGATATGCCAAAAAAGTTCCCTTATTCAGAAGCCCTGTCTTACCGATCTGTCGGTGTACGGCCAAAGCTCGGTCCCTAATGTTTAACTGCCCAGAAAGCTCTTTTTCTCACCAGGAGTACGTGCCGGACTCAACGTGAGTCACGCCCTACTTCCGGTTGAGATCCTTGTGTGCCGGGACTGATACTATAACGGCGGCCATCTTAGAATGTCTAAGGTAGCCTGGCACCTATATTTATGGGCTCATATCATATATACCCCGTATGTGTTAAAATCCAACAGTGGCAAAAAGTCAGTGTATAGATCGTACATATTTGAATTTCCTATTTAGTTGGTCAGTCAGAGTATTTATACGTAAAATGGGTTTTTGTACAGTTCCCGAGAATTGTGCTCATTGTATGGAGTATATTTTTTAATTTTTACTAATTTAGGAAAACCATTTATTAACCAATGGGCTTCACATGCAGATGTCAAAAATTAGAAAGCATAGAAATTATCAAAAAATATATATGAAAAAGGCCCTCATTAAGTGGCTAGAGGCAAACCAAGTCACATTACAACAGTTTCTTCTGCCTGTGCTTACCTAAAAAGGTGCCACTTTGTTCCACTCTATATGATCATTAAGCCCTTCTTGGTCTACCCCCTCTTCGTAGATCCAACGGGCATCCTTCATGATGAGTCTATTCTCCATGTTGTACTGATCACCTAGTACCTTTTCTAGTACCACCCATCGTATATCTCTGGGTCGATGTTTCTGAGTGACGAAATGTTGGACCAGTTTTGTCGTGAGTTTCCCTGACTTGAGGGTACTGACATGTTCCTGAATTCTGACCTTAATTTTGCGTGTCATGAGACCAATGTAGTGTAAGTCACATGGACATGTTATCCTGTAAATTACATTTGTCGTGTTGCAGTTACTAAACCTGTTCAAATGCCAGGTATTCCCATGTGTTAACCCTTTCGATGCGAGTGACGGAGCGGTTCCGTCATGCGCGTCGGTTGCGCTGTGCGCATGACGGAACCGCTCCGTCATGGCCCCGCCCGCGCACGGAACCTTCAGCACAGCGCGGTAATCCGCGCCGCGCTGAAGGTGTTAAACTAACGCTCTTCGTGGACATTGTGAGTTCACAAACTGAACATCCCCCACAGGGGTAGTGCCCCGAAGGTACACCCGATTCTCTAGGTTCCTGCATAGGGCGTGTGTGGACCAACCGGTCCCGAAGGTTTGTAGATCGTTTAAAAGCAAACCTTGGTTGGGGCATTTTATAGACGCAGTGCTAAGCAGATGCCAATGTCTTCTGATGATTTGTCTGATTTTGGTAGAACATGGCCCGAAAGTCGTAACCACTGGAATGCAATCATTATTGGTTTTATCATTCCTTTCAAGTAAGACACTCCTTGGTGTGTTGAGGGCTCTTTTCCTAGTTTGTTTGATGATCTTACATAGGCCCTCTCCTCCAATCTTCTAGACAGTGCCTCTGTTTGTTCAAAATAACTCTGGGTGGACGAGCAGTTTCTGCGCTAGCGTAAAAATTGACCCACCGGTAAATTATCTCGCAACGCCCTAGGATGATAGGATATATAATGGAGTAGCGAGTTTTTATTGGTGGGTTTTTGGTGTACACGTGTCATCAATTTGTTATCCATGGCATCAATGTCTAGGTACGTGGCAGTATTTCTGTTTATTGCCCACGTGAACTTTAAACACTCATACAGGCTGTTCAACCAGATGAGGAACTCCATAAGTTCTCCTTCCGTTCCTGACCAAATACACAGGACATCATCAATGTATCTCTTCCCGACATATCGCTCCGCGCCATTTGATATGTAGTTTGCCTATTTCGGTAGTGGTGAGATGCGTCTCCTGCAAAAACGCGATCCGTGCGTTTTGGCGTTTAGTATATGAGTATACAGTGTAATGTTTGCTCGGTGTGTGGAGGCCTCTAGTGTTGAGTGTTAGAAAGCTGATATCAGTGTTCTGTGTTGTTATAGCTATGTGGTGTGGTCCGTACGTGCCAGAATGGCAAGTATCAGCTGGAGCATAGTGCCCGACGATTCCCCAGCAGCGTAAGGAACACATGTGATACGCGTTGTCGCCTATTCGTGTGTTGCGGATACCCTATCGTGTGAAGTTCCATGAGGGGACGGGACTATTCTAAACGGGGGTAATGAACTGTAAACTGGGGTCGGGAAACAGTCCCAATACCATGGACCTATCGCTTGCGACGATACGTCCAAACCTACTCTCATGGAGGAGGAGATTATAACAGTATGTTGTGGGGATGGCAGTGCGTGTGTGCGAGGCTATTCGCTCACCGTGCATTTGCAGGATCATTGGGCGTCGTCTGGAGTGTGCTTACCCATTGAGCGCACTCAACGCAGACATGATTGAGTCTTGGTTGCGCTAGTCGTTGGAAGAGTTGTCAGATCATCTCATGCTGAGAGGGTGTTCGTTTGCCCATCCTGCATGGCATCAGCTGTCTGGGGGGTGACCAGGGGAGGCGTAATTGAGTCTACTCAAGATAGCGTGCCGTCGCTGTGGTCCTCTCCCTCCAGAGAAAAAATGTGTGGGCGTCGATCTGTGTCCTCCGTGAGTGGGGAGGTCTGCAGCTCGGTCACCGCTCAGAGAACCTCCCGTCGCTCCTTCATGATTTGTTCTAGGTCCGGAGAGTCTTGAATGCGAGTCCCAGTCACCTTATTTGTCCCGCTGCCTTGCTGTTTCGGGTTGTGTCTCCTGGTGCACGGGGATTTGAAACTTGGGCCGCGTGTGGTCTCTGCTCTGGATTGTTGCGTACAGTGTTGATCCGCCTATTCGTGCGCCTCTTCGGCGTTCGTGAAAAAGATGGCGGAGCCATTATGGAGAACTTTGAGGCGGGCAGGGAATATTGTGTAGTGTTTGCCCGCAATCGACTTTTCACTTCCAGAAACGATGATCTTTGTTGCAGTACAGCCCGTGCGTAATCGGGGAATATCATTATCTGTTTGTTTTCCACATGCAAGGGGCCTGCTTGTCTGGCGGCTCGAAGTACTGCATCGCAGTCTCGGAAGTGCAGGAATTTTGCTAGCATCGGTCTGGGGGCGACTCCCGGCATGGGCCTGCGGACATGGACCCTGTTCTATGGAGAAGAATGCCATCCGGTCAGCCGTGGGGGTGAAAGATTTCATCCATGCTTCTATGTATTCCAACGGGTTCGAGCCTTCGATTCCCTCTGGGAGACCCAGCACGCAGATGTTACAGCGCCTCGAGCGTCCTTCTAAATCGTCTGCACGCTCCTCCATGGTGGTCAGATGGCTAAAGGCATCTTGGAGCGTCGCTTGGTGTGCCTTGACGGTGGGTTGCAGGTCGGCTAGTGTCTTCTCCCCATCCTTCACTTTGTCGGCCAGTTTTCGATGGTCATGCCGGATGAGGCTGATATCTGTCGTTAGGGTGCCAAGTCGCTCCTCCATGGACACCCTGGAGATTTCGATGGCTGCCAACACCTGATCCAGTTTGTCCGAAATTGACGGGTCAGACTGATGCACAGTAGTTTTGGCCCATGTCCAGGTATTTGGCATGTTCTCCGGTGCAGTCTCGGGCACTGTGGTATGTTGTGATGCTCTCGGCTGCCCCATTGCGGTGACTGGGAAGGTCTTGTGTGCAGCGAGCGTTGTCAGTGGCTGTGGAGTATGTGGCTCGCTTTTGAAGTGTCCCGATGCCTGGCTTGGTGGTCTCGCTGGATAATAGGCACTTACCGGGCAAGGTGAGAGAGTTGTAGCAGTTCAGTGATTGTCTGGGCGGGGGGAATCTCTACTCCGGTCGCCCCAACATCAGGCCTGCTTCCTTGCGGTTTTAGGGGTGGGGGGCGGGCGCTGCCAGGAGGGGTGTGATATACTGTGCGTGTTGTTCAGGGATAAGTTCCTTGCGGGGATCGTGGGTGATCTGGCTGCCAGAGCAAGCAACCCTCCGAGGACTTGGCGTGCAGGTTCGACGTGAATTACTGAGCCGCCATATTAAGGTCAGGCATCGTCTGTCTCTGGTGTGTTCAGCTTCTGCAGCAGTGGGCGGGGGTCACTTGTGCGTTGACTCTCGATTCGGGGGGTCCGCTGCTCACCTCTATCTCGTCGGTGCTGTGTGTTCACGGGTGGCCCAGGGACTCGTCTTCAGTCCCGCTGTTCGCCACGCTCCCCAGGTGCCATTTTGAGATCAGGTGGCACCGGCAGAGTACTGTCCCATAGTTCGCCGCTGGGCTGGCGGCGGTAATCAGTTCTCCGCCTCCGGGTCACTGGAATCATGAGTTGGTGCCTCCGGCCCTGCTCGGTTGCATCGCGGGTCCGGGAAGCTGTCAGAGCAGGGCTGCAGCATCTAAGATGGCGGGCCGTCGATGGTCGCCACCGCCGGTATTAGTCTTCTTGCGTGTTCCCGGGGCGGGCGCTGAGTATTTCCAATGCCGGGATGTCCCCTCACCGCCACCGTGTTCTTGGCTGTTTGTTTTGTGGCACCTGCCTTCGGTGTGTGTCGCTCGGTACAAGTCCGATCTCCCTGGGCCTGCAGTCAGGAGCGGGCGGGTGCCATCTTGCCGCCGAGGGTCAGGGTCCCGATAATTTCGATTTTCGGTTGGGAGTTAGCCCAACTGTCGGGATTTTGAGGCACCGCTGGGTGTTGTATGTGTTCCGACACCTGGATGTCGGCTCAGCTGTTCGATGCGATGCAGGGAAGCGGGCAATATGCTAGCCCGATCGCGGAGCCTCAGCAGGACATGTCTGACATCGTAGCCTGTTTGGCCACGCCCCTCATAGAGAGCATACCTTAATCAGCAGAGAGTGATGGCATTTCAGCAGGTGGCTCCTCTTCATAATCTTATCCCATAACTGTAAGGATGATAATGAAGCTCCTAGGTAGCTCCTAGGTATGATGGGATCCTGAATAGCCATTGTCCCAAATGCCACACTGCAGATGCGTCTACTTCAGCAGTCCCGTGCAATTCAATGGTCTTAAGTGGAAGTTCAGTGGGAGGATCTTCTGTTGATTAAGGCCAGGACTGGTGGAACAGGAACAATCTGTTGATGGGCATGCCTTTGGAAGGCCCTCTTCCACATGTGACCATTAGTAGAGAATCGTCACTTACTGGATGGGGTACACATCTAAACAGTATGACTGTCCAAGGCACTTGGACTCCACCTTTCACCAGGGGAGGCATATCAATTGCCTGAAACTCCTCTGTTTACCTAGCTCTCAAAGTCTTCTACTCCTTGTTACGTCACAAGGTGGTACTTGTGCACACAGACAACATGACTAGGCAGCTATAACCATCCAGCTCACAAGAAGGCTGCAGACTGTCCAAAAAGCTGCAAGCAGGCTATTCTCAGCCTCCTACACCGAGCCAACATCACACCAGAATTTAATTAACTCCATAACACAGGCCCTGCCTACCTGAATGGGCAAATTCATTTCCAAAAACCTTCCAGACAACTCCGCTCGGCCTGGTGCTTCAAGTAAGCCCTTCAGTGCTGGCCTTATGCACCCTCAACAGAGCACCTGGAGCTCGCTATGAAAACTACCTTCCCCTCCGTGTGAGACCCCACTCTTTAACTAATTTGCCACCAACAGAAAATGCAAAAGGCCAAAGCTATACATCCAGGTACCCACATCCACAATTGATAGGCAATGCACTATGGGTGCATTGGCCAAGAATATTTCCTAACACTTTTCCACCTCTCCCAAGTGATCAGGAAGATGAGGTAGGTATCCACCACTCGAATTCTGGTGACCCTGACTTGGCCCAGACAACACTGTTATTCAGTGCATCTAGAAAGGTCTATCAGCCCACACCCAGAAACTCCCAAACAGACAGAACCTTCTTACTGAGAAATTGGGTCATATTAGATACCAAGACCCTAGGCAACTCAACCATGCCATATGGCACCTGAGATCTTAGAACGTGGGTACTTACCTCTCAGATGACTGTAAGGTCATCTTACGAGGGGTGCAGGCTCACCTCTAAGACCTGTTATACAGTCAAATGGAAACTATTCAACCATTTTGGCTTTTCTAAACAAACAGCTCTATTTATGGTTTTTGTTCAGGATATTGTTTCATACATTTTCCTCCTTCACAAAGCATATCTAGCATATGACTCACTACGCCTTCACTTAGCTCAGTGGTCTTCAAACTTTTTAATGTCACACTCCTGGAAAACAAAACACAGATGAGGTCCCACCCCAGAATTTTTCACAATTATTCTATTAAATTTGCAATGTTTAAATATGACTTATTTAAATATTACAGTTATGTTAAGCCTTTTAAAAATGTAATCAAATATATGATTGCCAAACATACTATTCTGGTTAGCTAGGCCATACTAACGTACATGTATCCACAGTGTGTTTATCTGAAATGGGGGGGGGGGGGCGGAAATCTTAGAAGAATATTTCAAGTCTCTTCAATCAATCAATTAGGGGTGGGTAAAGAGCAGCTGCTCATCCGTGAGGGTCTCAAGGTGCTGTGGGAGGGGGAAGGCTCTGTTGAGTGCTGGGTTCATCCGAAGAGCCAGGTCTTGAGGTCCTTTCTGAACTGGAGCAGTGTGGGTACTTGACGGAGGTGGAGGGGGAGGTCGTTCCTGGCCTTTGCTGCGAGGTAGGAGAAGGGATTTCCTGCATGCTTTGTGGACTTAAAGTCAGCTTTTGATTGTGTGCCCCGAAATCACCTATGGAAAAAACTGGCAACGTGGGGTATTCCAAACAACTTACTGAGCACCATTAAAGAAGTATATACTGATACCTGAACTCAGGTGAAAATATGTGATGGTAGTTGTGTAACAAAGAAAATAGGCACCCACAACGGGTGCGTGTTAGCCCCAAGCCTTTTTAATCTGTATTTAGCTGATCTTGAAGAAGCACTTACTGGAGTAAACAGTCATCCACGAACGTTAGCCACAGAGGAAATTAGGTGTTTACAGTATGCTGACGATATAGTGCTTTTCAGCCAAACCACAATAGGGCTACAGCGCAGTATGAGCACACTAGGGAATTGTATGGATCAGCATGGATTCGAATTAAATGTATCTAAAACAAAGGTAGTGCGGTTAGTGGATGCCAAATTAAAAAAACACGTTTTTGGACGGAAAAAATAAAAAGTTGAGGTTGTTGCCTCATACAAATTCCTGGGGTTTAAAATCGAGAGAAAAATGAGTTCTAAACATCAATCTCTAGCAATGAGGGCTAAAGCGCAAAGTCTTATCTATGGCTTCAATTTATTAAAAAAGAAATTAAGCTGACCATCTTACAGCCACCTATTATCTGTTATGTCGGCACAGTTAATGCCTTCTGTCACATATGGTAGTGAAATTATATGGGATTGTGAAATCGCAATCTTAAATAATATCCAAACGAAGGTTTATAAAAATGTCTTCCTCATACAGCCAGCAGCATCACCAGCTTAAGTCCGTTTAGAGTTTGGTCTGACCAATAAAATGCATCAAATTAAATTATGTGGAAGGCTTAAAGCAGCCACAATTGATTCTATTGAGAATTTGTGCTGGAAAGAAATAGAAGCTCAGGGAGAGAAGAAAACACAAGGTTCCTGGGGCTGCTACTTAGCACAAGTTGTTGATGATCTTTGTGTTCAAGAAATTTGGAACTCAGGTATGGGGAAACAGGCCTTTAACAAAGCATTAAATCGGTCAACAAAAATCCTGTCTAATATAAAAGATGGAAACAGCTTATTACAAAGACGCCATGCCCGGACAGTGATTAATTCATATGGTACCATGAAACCGCAGGTTTATTTATCAGCACATTTCTCAAAAATTTTAAAGAACCAATTCATGAATTTACATTTTGGTATGTGGGAAAAAAGGATTTGATCCCCTCCTGGAAATATCATTACCATAATCGAGACTGCAGATTGTGCAACTATAAACATGAATCCCTATCACATATTCTCTGTGCATGTCCGAAGTTATTAAAAGAAAGAAATATATTTTTGAAAGAAATATTCATTAATATGAACATACAAACATGCAGGGAAGCTGTAACCACCTGGTTGGGTGGGTCTTTGATTCCGCTGGTCTGCAGGGGGTTACATTCATAAATGTGTTTCTAAAGGAATTAGGAAGAATTGTAGAAGAAAACCAAATAATTTATTATACAGTTTTATGATGATGGTTTTTAAGATGAGGATGATGTTGTGGTGCAGCACTTTTTGGATAGGTCGTTGCTTTTATGAAGTGTAGAATAATGAATGCAGATTCTATTTTGTTTTATAAATATTCTTTTTTATATATTGGATTCGGGTGGGATCCATATGAAACTCTTTCAGAATACGCGGAGGGTGTTGAAGCAGGCCGAGGACACGGCGTTGATCTGGTGGTTCATCGTGAGCGATGAGTATAGTATGAATCTGAGGTTTCGTGTGTGGTCTGTGGGGGTGGGGGATTTCCGAGGGTAGGGGGCCACCACGTGTTGTCCCATGCAGAGGGTGTGGAGCCAAGAATGAGGACTTCTGTTTTCTCTGAGTTGAGTTTCAGGCAGCTCTTCTTCATCCAGGTAGCAACGGCTTTCATCCCTTCTTGAAAGTTTTGCCTGGTGATGTTGGGTTCTTTGGTGAGGGAAAGGATTAGCTGGGTGTCATCAGCATAGGAGACAATGTTGAGCCCGTGGTTTCTGACGATGGTTATGAGGGAGGCCATGTAGATGTTGAAGAGGGTGGGCCTGAGGGAGGATCACTCCGCATCTGGTCTTTGTTGGTTCCAAGAGGTAGAGTGGGAGTCTGACTCGCTGAGTTCTGCCTGTGAGAAATGAGCATATCCAGGCAAGTGGCTTTCCGTGGACGCCGGCGTCATGGAGTCTGGTGGCTAGTGTGGGGTGGTAGACGGTGTCGAAGGTGGCCGAGGTGTCCAAGAGGATGAGGGCTGCTGTTTAGCCCTGGTCGAGGTGGGAGCAGATGTCATCTGTGCCAGTGAGTAGAGCGTTCTCAGTGCTGTGGTTGCTGCGGAATCTGGATTGGGAGCTGTCCAGGACGTTGTTGGCTTCGATTAAGTTTGCTAGATGGGTTTGACTGCCTATTCGATGAGCTTGGCTGCCAAAGGAAGCAGGGAGAGGGGCCTAAAATTCTTGAGGTCCGTCGGGTCTGCGGTGGGTTTTTTCAGTTGGGGTTTGACTTTGGCATGTTTCCAGTCATCCGGGAACATGGCGGTTTTGAGGGAGCAGTTAATCGTCTGGCATATTTCGGGTGCAGTGGCCGTGGCGGCTTCGTGGAATATGTGGGGTGGGCAGGGGTCAGAGGTTGCTCCGGAGTGAATACTCTTCATGATCTTTAAGGTGCCTTCGGTCATGAGTGGAGTCCAAGTGAGCCGGGTGTGTTAAGTGGCGTCATTGGGGGTGGGAGCTTGAGTGGTGCGTAGGTCTTGGTTGTCGAAGTTGTCATAGAACATCTTAATCTTGAGGTGAAAGAAGGTGCTGGGTCTGTTGCAGAGGTCTTGGGAGGGTGGGACATCTGTTGTTTCACTGCAGGGTTTAGTAAATTCCTTGATTATGTATAAGAGTTCTTTGGAATTGTGGGTGTTGGTGAGGTTTCTGTCTTGGAGGAAATTCTTCTTTGTGGATTTGATGAGTTGGTGGTGTGTTGTGGTGGCTGCTCTGTAGGCGGTGCATGTTTCTGTGGTTTTGTTGTTCCTCCATGGCTTTTCAAGTCGTCGGCAGGAGCTCTTGGATTCTTGGAGTGCAGGGTCGAACCAACTTGCTTTCTTGATGTGTCGTCCTGTGGCTTTCTTGAGGGGGCGAGGGGGGGTTAAATTCATAACTTTGTATCTAAAGGAATTAGGAAGAATTGTAGAAGAAAACCAAATAATTTAATATACAGTTTTATGATGATGGTTTTTAATTTGAGGATGATGTTGTGGTGCAGCACTTTTTGGATAGGTCGTTGCTTTTATGAAGTGTAGAATAATGAATGCAGATTCTATTTTGTTTTATAAATATTCTTTTTTATATATTGGATTCGGGTGGGATCCATCTGAAACTCTTTCAGAATACGCGGAGGGTGTTAAAACAGGCCGAGGACACGGCGTTGATCTGGTGGTTCATCGTGAGCGATGAGTATAGTATGAATCTGAGGTTTCGTGTGTGGTCTGTGGGGGTGGGGGATTGTTATGTTATGTTATGTTATATTGTGTTGATATAGCGCACGGCTACTCAGAAAGAGTGTCCCGGCGCTTTCCACATGCAGCTCAGTGTAAAATAACACAACAGACCAATAACAGACCACAAGGCAAAAAAGGAAAAAAGAAAACCTAAAGGTTAAAAAGCCAAGTCTTCAGGCTCTTCCTAAACTGAAGCAAATTAGAAGTGCTGCGTAAAACCAGCGGAAGCGAATTCCAAAGCTGAGGGGCCTTGAGGCTAAAAGAGCGCCCCCCAGTGCGGGCCTTCCTCACACGCGGAACCACGGCCATGAAAAGAGATTCTGACCGCAGTGAACGGGCTGGATGGTAAAAAGACAGCCTCCGTTGCAAATACCTAGCGCCAGAGCCAAAAAGTGCTTCATGCATCAGCGTCAAGGATTTAAACATAATCCGCTTCCGGATGGGCAACCAGTGAAGCGTCTGCAGCAGCCCGGATACTCGTGCTCGCCTGTGAAGGCCAAAAATGGCACGAGCGGCAGAGTTCTGCGCCACCTGCAGGCGCTGGACCAAATAATCCGGGAGGCCAAGGAAGAGGGCGTTCGCGTAATCCAGCCTCGATCCAATAAGAGCTTGCACAGTGATCCGCCTGTGCTCCACAGAGAGCAATGGTAGAAACTTGCGGAGCATCTTCAAAATGCCAAAGCAGGTGCCCGCCAGAGCAAGAACATGCGCTCTCAACATAAGCTTATTGTCCAGCTTGACTCCCAGGTTTTTGGAAACCAGCGATGACTGTGCAGGAGGACACATATCCAACGGCCACCATTTCTGCCACTCCGGGTCGGTAGCACAGCCGAAGAATAAAACCTCCGACTTGCTGGAATTGGCCTTCAGGCTATTCCGCTGGAACCAGTCGAAGACCATTCCCAAGCACCCCCGAATACTCTCTCCATCAAATGCCTGATCTTTTCCGCAGGTGAAGAGGAGTTGCGTGTCATCTGCGTATGACACGATCTGGGCCCCATAAGCCTCCACCAAGGGCGCCAGAGGGGACATGAAGATGTTGAACAACGTCGGGCTCAACACAGAACCCTGTGGAACTCCGACTCCCAATGGCGGCATCTCAGCGGAGCTCTGGGAAACCCAGATCGTCTGGCGGCGGCCCTCAAGAAAAGATGTAAACCATTTGAGCACCGTCCCCCTAAGGCCGATGTCATGGAGCCTGGCGAGGAGCGCCACATGGGGGACGGTGTCAAAGGCCGCCGACAGATCTAACATGACAAGCATGGCCTTGCCTCCAAAATCCAAAGTCTCGCGAATGACCTCCGAGACCTCCAGCAAAGCCGTTTCCGTACTTAAATTAGGACGAAATCCGGATTGGGATGGATGAAGTAGATTGTTTGTTTCTAAGAAACCAGACAAGATGCCATGCACATGTTTCTCTGTGATCTTCACCAGAGCCGGGAGAAGAGAAATTGGCCTGTAGTTGGCCAGGACCTCGGCGTCCAAACCGGGCTTTTTCAGGAGGGGGATCACCATCGCCCTTTTCCAGGTGCGTGGGACACTCCCCTCCCTCAAGGAGGCATTGAGAAGGAGGTTGACCAGTGGGTTCACCATCGCCGCCATCCTGGCCAAAAATTTGGCAGGGCAGGGGTCTAGCGGCGAGCCCGATTTAAGGCTGGCCAGCAGCAACAGGGACGCATCGCTAGAAACAGATGGAAAGTCCGACAGCACAGCAACAGGCGTGGACGATGGAACGCGTCCCGCCCCGGAGCCGCAACACCCCTCCTCCGACCTCTCCAAGAAGGAGGCCTGAATCGCCTTGATCTTATCTGTAAAGAAGCTGGCAAGATCACACGCCCACGAGTCAGGAGAAACTGGAAGGGGCAAGTTGGAGCTGGGGGTCGTGAACTCCTTCACCACAGTGAAGATCTCCTTACAGGAGTTCACCGACGCCTCGATCCTCCTAGCAAGATATTCCTTCTTTGCACACAGGATGTCCCGGTGATAAGCCTTCACAGCCGACCTATAGGCGAGTTTGGCCTTCCCGTCATACTGAAGGCGCCAGGCCCGCTCAGCAACCTTACATTGGCTGCGAGCCACACGCAGCGCCTCCGTAAACCACGGCGCAGATCGCCGTATTGCCGTGGACCGGGGGGCCGCCCTTGGGGCAAGATCATTCAACCTTTCAGTCAGCCACAGCTGCAGAGCCTCAGTGTCCCGTTCCAAATCGCCCGAGAAGGGGCATGGATGATCCACAAGCGCCTGCTCCAGCATATCGGGCGTCACTCTATGCAACGCTCTCACAGCTGGTCTGGGCAGTATGGGGGCGCTGCTGTTCGTTCGCCCGTTCTCCAACACGGAGAACCTAATCAGCCTGTGATCCGTCCAGAGCACGGGCAGGGTTTCAATATCAACAATCGGGATTTCCGAGGGTAGGGGGCCACCACGTGTTGTCCCATGCGGAGGGTGTGGAGCCAAGAATGAGGACTTCTGTTTTCTCTGAGTTGAGTTTCAGGCAGCTCTTCTTCATCCAGGTAGCAACGGCTTTCATCCCTTCTTGGAAGTTTTGCCTGGTGATGTTGGGTTCTTTGGTGAGGGAGAGGATTAACTGGGTGTCATCAGCATAGGAGACGATGTTGAGCCCGTGGTTTCTGACGATGGTTATGAGGGAGGCCATGTAGATGTTGAAGAGGGTGAGCCTGAGGGAGGATCACTCCGCATCTGGTCTTTGTTGGTTCCGAGTGGTAGAGTGGGAGTCTGACTCGCTGAGTTCTGCCTGTGAGAAATGAGCATATCCAGGCAAGTGGCTTTCCGCTGACGCCGGCGTCATGGAGTCTGATGGCTAGTGTGGGGTGGTAGACGGTGTTGAAGGTGGCCGAGGTGTCCAAGAGGATGAGGGCTGCTGTTTAGCCCTGGTCGAGGTGAGAGCAGATTAAGTTTGCTAGATGGGTTTGACTGCCTATTCGATGAGCTTGGCTGCCAAAGGAAGCAGGGAGAGGGGCCTGAAATTCTTGAGGTCCGTCGGGTCTGCGGTGGGTTTTTTCAGGAGTGGGTTGACTTTGGCAGGTGTCCAGTCATCCGGGAACATGGCGGTTTCGAGGGAGCAGTTAATAGTCTGGCATATTTTCGGGTGCAGTGGCCGCGGCGGCTTCGTGGAATATGTGGGGTGGGCAGGGGTCAGAGGTTGCTCCGGAGTGAATACTCTTCATGATCTTTAAGGTGTCTTCGGTCATGAGTGGAGTCCAAGTGAGCCGGGTGTGTTAAGTGAAGTCGCTGGGGGTGGGAGCTGGAGTGGTGCGTAGGTCTTGGTTGTCGAAGTTGTCATAGATCATCTTAATCTTGAGGTGAAAGAAGGTGCTGGGTCTGTTGCAGAGGTCTTGGGAGGGTGGGACATCTGTTGTTTCACTGCAGGGTTCAGTAAATTCCTTGATTATGTATAAGAGTACTTTGGAATTGTGGGTGTTGGTGAGGTTTCGGTCTTGGAGGAAATTCTTCTTTGTGGATTTGATGAGTTGGTGGTGTGTTGTGGTGGCTGCTCTGTAGGCGGTGCATGTTTCTGGGGTTTTGTTGTTCCTCCATGGCTTTTCAAGTCGTCGGCAGGAGCTCTTGGATTCTTGGAGTGCAGGGGCGAACCAACTTGCTTTCTTGATGTGTCATCCTGTGGCTTTCTTGAGGGGGCGAGTGTGTTGGTGCAGTTTGTGATCCAGTGGTGGAGGTTGCGTGCCGCGGTGTTGGCTTCTTGCATCATCTGTGGTAGGGTGCTGATGAGGGTGGAGGTGAGCTGGTCTTCCAATACTTTGTTCCAGCTTCTACGTGGGAGGCAATGGGCGTGCTTGTGTACAGTGGGTTTTCTGAAGGAGACGTTGGTGCAGTGGTGGTCTGTCCAGAGGAGTTCTGTGGTGTGGCTGTAGGAGACGCCATTCCCTTCTGTAAAGATGGGGCCGAGTGTGTATCCCGCTGTGTGCATGGGGGTGGCAACAAGTTGCTTCAGTGCTATGTTGGCGAGGTTCTCTAGGAGGGCAGTGGTGTTGGGGCTGTCATGATTGTCCAGGTGGAAGATTTGGTCCCTGAGTATGATGTAGTCTGTGGAGGCAAGAGCATGGGGTGTGACGAGGGTTCCGCTGAGAGTCATTTTAGGGTTGGTCTGGATCTGGAAGTGGAGATGCTTCATGGGGGTCATAGTGTCGCCCGGGCCGGTTGTTGTCATGCGAAGGGTTCTTTTGTGGACGATGACTATGCCTCCTCCTGGGCGGGTGGGTGGTCTTTCTGCATGATCTTGTATCAGTCAGGAATGGCGGTGGCGATGTCGGCGCGGAGTAGCCGTTTGTCCAGCTTTCTATGAGGAAGGCGACATCAGGCGTGTGGGTGTTGAGGAGGTCCCAGATTTCTATGTCGTGCCTGTGCAGGGTGCGCACATTGAGGAGGATGTACTTAAGTGGTTTGTGAGCGGTGAAGTCCTGTAGGCTGGGGGCTGCTGCTGGAGTCCTGAGGTGAGTGAAGGTGCAGGGACAATGTCGACAGGAGATCGGGCCTTGGGTGTTGCTTGGCGTCGAAACCTGGCATATGTTGCTGCGTCCGGAGTTGAGAGTGTGGTGGGTGCTGGAATCGTAGCGGAGGCGGGTCAGAAGAACAGGGTCCCTGGCCCTGGTTGGGTTGCAGACAGGTGCAGATGGGTTTGCATTTGGTGCGCCCACTGCGTGCAGCCGCCATTAAGTAGGAGTCGGGGAGGGCGGCCAGCTGGGAGTTGGGAAGGACACACTGGAGGGGGGCGGGGCAGCGGGGGCAGCAGTGGTGTGGACTACCCAGGTAGTGAGAAAAGGGAAAAGAAAGAGAAAAGAGAGCAGAGAGAGAAAATGAGAAAAAAAGGGAACAGAAAAAGCCAAGCGAGGCAGAACAGCAGGAGAGCGTTGTGCTCTCTCACTGGACCACCAGAGATGAGGCGCAGGCAGGAGCCTGTGGGTGGAGGAGGGCCTTGAAAACCCAGCAAACGCAGAGCTCAGAGGGCGGCACTTAGTGGTGGAGCTGCGTGGTGGAGAGCAGTCACACTGGCCAGGTCAGTGGTCACAAAAATAGGTGCCTAACATATAAACAGTAAATCATCCAAAGAGAAAATGAAAGAATATGTAAGAAAAAGAAAATGAACAAATAGGATATTGAGGGATTCCTTATATACCATTCTCAAGAACACACTTGCTATCCATTACTAGGAGTGATTTTAACAGAACCTAACCCTTCAGGTTGCCATGTGTCTATGGTGTCACTAAGAATCCTGAAATTACTTGATGGTCTATTGAAATTTTTCCCAGCTGGACTCCTAACATGATTAACCTTACAACCAAACTCAAATTGTAAACTTTACCTCTAAGACAAGGGTCTCCACTGTTTTCACAATTAATCATGCATACATGAGTGACAGATCACGCAGGCATTGGATACTCTGTGGTGACCCGGAGACATTTTTATGTGATCTAACTGCTCTGTACCGATAGACAAATATATCTTTCAGCATTTGTGCACCCCACTCTAGTGGAAAATACCTAACCTATATAACTCAATTAAAAAGCAAACCCAGCTAGCGGGAGACAAATGTAGCAGGTAACACTAAAATATTAACAAAATGAATGCAGTGCAGCCAGAAAGGTTCCTATAAAAAGAAATAAGCAATAATGTTAAATATATTTCATGACACGAAAATATACAGCCTACTGGACACCCTTTATCGACTCTGCATACCTTATTCTCCCCAGGGATATCGTATCTAATTCCCACCAGTTGTACTGCGGACAGTTCACCAAAGGCCTCCTCACGGACCAAGCATACCAGCCCATATGGATCCAATTCCTACAACACAAACTGCAACCTCCAACATTTATATGTATAACTGACTTTCCAGTCGACCAAATATTTCATCATCAACCCACATCAATGAAGTCCCGATGTGACGCTGGACTGGTATTGGCACCTGTACCCTCTGCCGCATAACAGTTATCTCAACCACTCCAAAGGCTATGTATGTGAAAGAATAAAAGGGAATACGTCTGTAACCAGCGCACTTATATATATTCTATCAACATGTCAATTAAACCCAGCTCATCTGTTATTGTTATTTTAATTTTATAAGTCGCACAGCTACCCTAGAGTTTCAAAGAAAAAGAATTAGAACTACATGTTAAATAACCAAGTTTTTATGCATCTCCGGAAGATCTCATAAGAAGGCTCGCTTCGGAGACCTGCCAGAAGGGAGTTCCATAAAGAAGGTCCCAGGTGGGAAAAAGAGCGATCGCCCATACGCACTAGTCTCATCCTAGGAATGACAAACTTAGCCTGAGTAGCTGATCGGAGTGTGCGGGAAGGAACATAAAGTGCAAATCACTTTATGCAAACGCAGTACCTTCCACCTCAACCACCGCGGTTTCAAACACCATACCCTTTTGACACGTACTCTCAGCGAGATCTAAATGGCAAAAGACGTTAGTGAAGGCCCACTACAAGAGGGGATAACTGCTGATCATTTGTTTTCAGCTTAATACAAAGCACTGCTATCAGCATGATCCTTCTTTTGACCAGAGCCTGATGCCCGTCCCTGGGATCAGTTAAGGCCCCCCTAGGGGACCCACCCGCTAGTTTGAGAACCCCTGACTTAGCTGCTGTAACTGCATACTTGCAAAACAGGGAGCACTCATCTCTTTTTCACTTTCCTGTAGACAAGGAGTTCATGGTAAACAAGCATTGGCATAGCCATCATCCTTGGGGACTTTAATACTCACAACATAGGGGCTACCCAAAGCCATCTCCCCGGGGCAGCAAACGCTTTCAATGCTATAATTAAATCATATAATTTGGCTACTGCTCACGTGGTCTACTTAAAAAATCATCCAATGGCCGCCGTAGCCCCCACTTTCAACAATCAAACAACGATTGACTACATCATTTTAAGTGAAAATCTTCAACCTCTACTGTCAAATTACACAGTTCACCCATGCAATGAAAGCGATCACGCTGCCCTAACAATTACCTTGAACCGCACAATGGAAACCTGCCCTAGGATGAACTGCCTCGGGACTTCTACTGGTGAAGAACTGTACAACCTTCCGAGATGAATTAAATGGGGGCCTGTGCCGGCCACCAAGTTCGAGGTCTGGAAACAAGCATGGGAAGGTTGGCCATTAAGTCCCAATCCTGGGGGCGTTATAAAAGAATGGGACAGATTAGCTCCGGATCTAGCCCTTGTGCTCCGCGACAACCCAGCAGGTTGTGCCCGAACGTATGTACCCCACAAACTAGGTACCATTACGGCAATCAAAGAAAGCGCCCGAATACTAAACGCCCTACGCAGAACACACAGAAAAACCGGCTCTGCACAAGATAAAATGCGATTAAAAACAGCCGCAAAAAATCACTCAAAAACGGTGTGGGCTGCAAAGCGCGATTACTCAGATGCCCAATGGCTGCGAATTTTTGAACTGTTAAGACCTTGTAAAACCCAAGAGTTCTGGAGCTATTTAAACACCCTCGCTCAAGGTCATAACCACAGAGAAAACTCACTTGATGCATGTTCCTGGATCAGCCACGTAGAGACACTATATCAAGACGACCAACATAGTCTCCACCCAAATTACGACCACGCTGGGATTGGCGAATTAGACTCTTCCGCCAAATTGACCTTGAGACAGCTTTAGTCACCAGAATTCTAAAAAAAATCAGTCACAACGGAGCCCCGGGTCCTAACGGCCTGCCTGGCTCTCTGTTCAGGGCAAACATAGAATTCTGGTCCGAGACTCTGACGCTTCTCTATGCAGAATGCCGGCTCCTGGGGGATGTGCCAGACTCCTGGAGAGGGTCGCTTCTTCACCCGATTCATAAGAAAGGTCCAAAATCCAACCCGAACAACTATCGCATGATTGCTCTCCTGGACATCGAGGGCAAGGCCTACGCCAGCTCCATCTTGGTTGAGTTAACCCACTGGGCAAGTTCCGAAGGTCATTTACCATTCTTTCAAACAGGGTTCAGATCTGTGGCATCGACTATTGATAACATAATAGCCCTTTCTTATCTGGCCCACCAAGCAGTTATCCGCAAAAGTCTCCCTCTCTTTGCCTGCTTTATTGATTATTCAGCAGCGTTCGATAGTGTTGACCGAACAATCCTATGGAAGAAGCTGGCACTTTGGAACATCAACCCCGCGTTGTTGAAAGCAATACAATCATTATACCATAAAACTTGGGTCAGAATTAAACTCTCCAACACCTCAGCAACAGAGAAAATAAAAACAGATCGGGGTCTAAAGCAAGGGTGCGTCCTAGCACCGCTCCTGTTCAATCTGTATACCACTGATATGGGCCAAGCCTTGACAGGAGCAGCATTGGCTACGCCGAGGATCGGGGACACTAAGATACAGCTTATTCAATACGCCGATGACTTGGTACTTTTAGACCACACCAAAATAGGTCTACAAAAAGCACTGTCAGCTTTGGCAATTTACAACGTGGCCCACAAGCTGGTGGCCAACCAATCTAAATCTAAAGTCGTCATCTTCGGCCATCACCCGAAAAAGAAATTAGCAAGATGGAGCCTCGGCCAGCTGACACTGGAAAGTGCACAAAAATTCAACTACCTGGGCGTCTGGCTCACTGAATCAGGGCATCAGTGTGCTCAACTGCACAAAATCCAAACGAAAGGGAAATGCATTACTTATGCTCTCTGCAAATTACAAGCTACTTTGCACAGTCCAACCACGACGGCCATCCGAAGAGTTTTACGCGCAAAACTAATGCCCGCCCTCACTTACGCCCAATTAGCATTCCCCCGAAAACTAACGAAAGAACTAGAAAAAATACATTGCAGTGCCCACAAAAGGCTGTTTCATTTACCTGCGTGCACCCGTAATACATTAGTGCGCCTAGAATTCTCCTTGAACCATCAAACGCTGGAAGAGATGGCCTCTCTGTGCAAATATTATTTTCTCACTACAGCGGCCCAAGAGAAATCTATGAAGGCGGTTTTAAAACATATTTTCTGCGAACCTGGGAATCCATGGTCAACTGCCCTCGCAGCTGGAGCAGACCAGCTCAAATTAGCCCTGGAGAACTGGAACCCCAAGATTATTAAGTACTCCGCCATCAAATGCACACTTAAAAAACAAGTTTGTATCCACTCTCGCGCTCTAGACCTGGAACTGTTGGACAAAAAAGGCCTGCACGAAAGCCAAACCCTGCCACAAAAAGGGTTCAATTCTAAACATAACCTCACGCAGGCCGTGGGCAGAGCAGCCTTACTCAGGATCTTAGCATCCAGATTACACCCTCTGCCACTCCAAGAAATATACAACACTAAACTGAGAACATCGGTGAGTAAGGGCTGCCGGCTCTGCGATTACAAACACGAGTCTCTGGCCCATCTTTTACTTTGCTGCCCGGCTTTGCACACAGCCCGCAGTCTCTATCTATGGCCAATTCTATTACAACTGGGCACCCGTACAGCCAAGGAGGCGATTCATCAATTGTACACATTGAACACAGTAAAACATATGGCCTCGTTTGGCAAATTCATCAAACAGACTCGATTACTGCTGAGGGCTCCACCACGGGGAGCCCCAGTCAACTGCAAGTCTGCTTGACATCCATGGACTTTTAATTATTGCCTTCTTTTAAATGCTGATATTTTCTGTTTTATGCTAAGGTTTTATGTTATGGTTTTAAGTAACCAGCAATAAATATATTCATTCATTCATTCATTCATTCATAGCCAATAGGTCTCGCCTTTGGGACCTTATAAGGGTTAAGCCATGCAACACTTGATGTTGTTGCACCAAGGATATTGTACTGGATAATTAAACACTTATAAGGGTCCCAAAGGGGAGACCTATTGGCTATGCCTATGCTTGTTTTTTTTTTAAAGGACAAGCAGTGCTATCAGGCTTCGGCTGCCACTTAGTCCACCGCATCCCACGTAGATGCTGCAGCCATCTATGAGAGAGGTAGAGAGAGAGGTATAGAGAGAGAGAGGTATAAAGAGAGAGAGGTATAGAGAGAGAGAGCTAGAGAGAGGTAGATAGAGAGAGGTAGAGAGAGAGAGAGGTAGAGAGAGAGGTAGAGAGGTGTAGAGAGGTAGAGAGAGGTAGAGAGGTCGAGAGAGAGGTAGAGAAAGGTAAAGAGGTATAGAGAGGTAGAGAGGTGTATAAAGGTAGAGAGGTGTAGAGAGAGAGAGAGGTAGAGAGGTAGAGAGCCAGGGAGGTAGAGAGAGAGAGAGAGAGAGAGAGAGAGAGAGAGAGGTAGAGGGAGAGAGAGAGAGGTAGAGGGAGAGGGAGAGTTAGAGGGAGAGGTAGAAAGAGGTAGAGAGAGAAAGAGAGAGAGAGAGGTAGAGGGCGAGGTAGAGGTAGAGAGAGGTAGAGATAGAGAGGTAGCGAGAGAGAGGTAGAGAGGTAGAGAGGGAGAGGTAGAGAGAGATAGAGAGGGAGAGGTAGAGAGAGAAAGAGAGAGAGAGGTAGAGGGCGAGGTAGAGGTAGAGAGAGGTAGAGATAGAGAGGTAGCGAGAGAGAGGTAGAGAGGTAGAGAGGGAGAGGTAGAGAGAGATAGAGAGGGTGAGGTAGAGAGAGATGTAGAGAGAGAGGTAGAAAGGTAGAGAGAGAGAGAGAGAGAGAGAGAGAGGTAGCTAGAGGTAGAGAGGGAGAGGTAGAGAGAGAGGTAGAGAGAGAGGTAGAGAGAAGTAGAGAGGTAGAGAGGTAGAGAGGTAGAGGGAGAGAGGTAGAGAGAGAGGTAGAGAGAGAGGCGCCGTGAAGTCCGATTACAATTTTTTTTTTTAAAGAATGCCGGCATCGCAAGTGCGCATAGGGAATGAAACACTCTACGATGGTAGTGGAAAACAAATTTCTTACCTGTAACTACAGTTATCCAGTATTGGTATCTTTCATATATTCACATGCCTGAATCATTCCCTGTCGCCGAGGCGGGAGTCCCACGGTAAATTACAAAAGTAGTGTTATAAGTAAATAACAGTAGTAGGCTAAAAGAGAAGGCCTAAGGCCTAAATCTTAGAAGCCTATCTACATCATTATAGTAAAAAGAACCAAAAGTTATCTCCAACCAATCAGCTACCAACACCCTCTAGAACACTCTCAGGAGAGTCAGTTCTCCTCAGATTTTCTTAGCACAAGTGGGAAGTAAGATTCCCAAATCTTAAAGAACTGACTCGCCGGGGAGGAGGGTGGGTGCATGTGAAGCTATGAAAGATACCAATACTGGATAACTGTAGTTACAGGTAAGTAACTTGTTTTCTTATCCAGTATTGGGGTATCTTTCATAGATTCACATGCCTGAATCAGAGTAGCAAGCAGTAAGCCAAATGTATTGTCGTTTGCGGATGGTGGGAGACAAGTGTTCATAAACTCCCAAATTGCATCCACAATGGTTGACAAATTCTTAAAATAACCAAGCCTTTAATAAATCAAAATCTATATTAAAAGACATTACCGAAATAAAGCATGAATACATAAACATATATAATGTATGTTACATGAAACATGGTAGCATATAAAAGAGAAGTACCTGAATCTGACCTTAATGAAAGAAATGGCGTAGGACCACCTGTCCCACAGCTGCATCATCTTGTTGAGCAGATTGAAGACAGTAATGCTTTGTGAACGTGTGGACATTTTTCCATGTTGCAGCACAACAGATATTTTCCAGAGTCACTCCAGCAAACAATGCTGTAGAAGCTGCCACAGTCCTCGTAGAATGAGCTTTGGCTTTCCTCTGTAAAGGCTTGTTGGCCTTGTCATGGCAGAAATGAATCGTAGAAGCCAGCCATCTGGCTATTGTTGCCTTTGTCACTGCAGTCCCAAGTGTCGCTTGACCCTAGACCACGAACAGTTGGTTGGATCGTCTGATGTCTTTAGTTTTCTGTAGGTAGAATTTTCAACAGCGCTCAACATCCAGAGAGTGTAATGCTCTTTCAGCTGGAGTGGATGGATCCGGAAAGAAAGTTCTTAACCTTACCGGTTCATTCAAGTGAAATTGAGACGGTACTTTAGGGATGAATCTGGGATTTGTTCAAAGGGTTACTTAGTCCTTAGTGAAATGTAGAAAGGGTTCTGTGATAGTGAAAGCTGGGATTTCACTAACCCTTCTTGCAGAAATAAGAGCCAGGAGAATGGCAACCATCCACGTGAGGAATTTGAGATCAGCTTTGTGGATCGGCTCAAATGGTTGCTTTATTAATTGCGCCAGTACGGTATTGAGTTCCCTGGAGGGGGTGCTCGCACTGGAGAGAAAGCTCGGAAAAGCCCTTTCATAAATTGTTTGACAAGTGAAGATGAACAGAGAGAAGGAAGCTTGGCGCATTTTCTGAATCTGGAAAGAGCAGCAAGATGGACCTTGACCGATGAAAAGGTAAGTCCAGACTTGGTTAGAGAAAGCAAATAAGGAAGAATTTGTTCCGCAGGAGCTTGAACTGGGTGAATTAACAGCAAAATCCCTTCCATTTTAAGCGAGAAGTTTTGATTGTGCTCTGGGCATGAGATTTGGCCAAAATCTCACGACAGTCCTGAGAGATGTTAAGTGCCTTGAACTCTAAGAAATCAGGAGCCATGTGTGCAAGTGCAGGGACTGTGGGTCCGGATGAACCACTTGGCCTCTGTTCCTCGACAACATCGTGGGCGTCAGAATAAGGCGAATAGGTTTGTCCTGAGACAGTAGAAGAAGTTCCTGGAACCAATACTGTCTCGGCCAACGGGGTGCAATCAGAATCAGACGGCAACCCTCCAGCTTCATCTTGCGGAGCACCTTCGGGATCAAAGGTATTGGGGGGAAAAGTGTATGCGCAATTCTCTGACCATCGCATGGACAGGGCATTCCCCCTTGAGCCCTGTTGAGGGAACCTGCTGGCGTAGTATGGGCATTTCTTGTTCTCTCTCATTGCAAATAGATCCAGTGCTGGTTTGCCCCAAGCTTGGAAAAATCTGTTCACCTACTTCTCCTCCAGTTCCCACTCGTGACAGTCCGATTGAGATCTGCTCAGCATGTTCCCCAGAGTATTGTGGAGACCCCTGACGTGTTCAGCTCTCAGGGTTATGTTGTGGAATGTGACCCACTCCCACAATTCCTGAGCTTCCTGCGAGAGCGTAGCTGACTTTGTTCCTCCTGGTTTGTTGATGTAATACATGCTGGTCGTATTGTCGGTATGGACCAGCACTGAGGAACCCGCGATCCTTGGGAGGAATGCTTGCAGGGAAAGAAAGATGGCGCGGAGCTCCAGTCTGTTGATATGCTGTTGTTTATGAACTTGAGATCATTTTCCTTGAATTTGCAAATCTTTCAGATGACCTCCCCATTCCTCCATGGAAGCATCGGTTGTTAAAACAAAGTCTGGAATGGTTGGTAGGAATGTGAGACCTTGGGCCAAATTCACTGTCTGAGACCACCAATGCAGAGAATCTATCATGCGCGAAGTGTCCCTAATGGAATCGTCGAACAAACCCACGGCTTGTTGCCATTGAAGATGTAATTCCTCCTGAAGAGGTCTCATTTTGAGCCGTGCTTAGGGTATGAGATTTATCGCAGAGGAGCACATCCCTAGAAGTGAAGCTGAGAGACCACACCTGAGGTATGAGACCCTTGTCCTTGCCCTGCCAGCCTAATTTGTAGGACATTTTGAATTGACCGGAGGGTCCTGTTTTACTATATAACAAATGCACTGGGCCATCCTTGTCACTCAGCCAGTATGAACCCCTACGTAGGCCCTGCTAGCCTTTTGTTAAGTTGACCAGAGTTTTGCACCCATTTTACTGAACAGCAGGCTCTAGGCTTGTCTGACCAAGAATCAGAGCCAGCCTCTCTCAGCGAGTCCTCCTGCTCCAAACTAAAGAGCCCACCCTTTCCGTGTGCAAAGTTCACTGGCGCTGAGTTCACCGTCTCTCTATTCTGTCGACATATAGCACATCATATCCTGGGTCTGTACATGAAAATAGAGAAGTTCCCACCGCAGCCGCGTCAAGCTGGGGTGATGAATAACCAAGACACATATCCATATATGTATATTTTATTCCTTTGCATTACATATTTTCTGCCTGCCCTATGCAATTTATGACGAGCGCTTGGCCTGAGAATATAACCTTTCACCTAGTCTACGTTCCGCATTTAGTACAATAGACACGACACGTCTGATAAAATTTGCAAACCATGCACTAAGTGACGTGGGTAGAAGTGGCGTGAGATGACGTTACTGTAGGCGATTCTCATAGCCTTAAAATGTATAAAAAGGGAGCTCAAACAGTCCTCGGCGGACTACCCCACCTGTCTGTTAGTAGATGGCAGGCGGGTGTGGGGGGAAACAACCTTTACAACGCAACTTTTACAACGCTATGCTATTACAACGCATTTTTTACAACGCAAAAGCTTTTACAACGCATGCATTTACAACGCATGCTGTTATATGGTAAGTACTTTTACAACGCATATACCATTACAACGCATACTTTGCAAAAGCCTTTACAACGCATGCATTTACAACGCATAATCCTTCAGGCAGCGCTACTGCATTTGCTTCACCCGAACTCCCTGTCATTGGGGTCCGAGCAGCCTGACAACGACGGGGTCCCTACGCTGTTTGTCTCTCCCGCTGCCATTCAACACCATTGGCCGTCGCGGGGGGAGACTACAGCTCCCGTGATCCCTAGCGAGCCGGACTGCTCCAGCGTTCCAGCGCGCCCGGAGGCGCTTAAAAGCGAGTGATTCCCTGGTGGAGCGGGGGGCCATAATCCTTCAGGCAGCGCTACTGCATTTGCTTCACCCGAACTCCCTGTCATTGGGGTCCGAGCAGCCTGACAACGACGGGGTCCCTACGCTGTTTGTCTCTCCCGCTGCCATTCAACACCATTGGCCGTCGCGGGGGGAGACTACAGCTCCCGTGATCCCTAGCGAGCCGGACTGCTCCAGCGTTCCAGCGCGCCCGGAGGCGCTTAAAAGCGAGTGATTCCCTGGTGGAGCGGGGGGCCATAATCCTTCAGGCAGCGCTACTGCATTTGCTTCACCCGAACTCCCTGTCATTGGGGTCCGAGCAGCCTGACAACGACGGGGTCCCTACGCTGTTTGTCTCTCCCGCTGCCATTCAACACCATTGGCCGTCGCGGGGGGAGACTACAGCTCCCGTGATCCCTAGCGAGCCGGACTGCTCCAGCGTTCCAGCGCGCCCGGAGGCGCTTAAAAGCGAGTGATTCCTTCGCGTCGCGGGACGCGCGCGGGCGACGCCGGGCTGAGCCCGGGCAGAGGGCGGGCCGTCTGTGGCCGTCCGGGGCCGGAAGCGGCCGGGCTGGGCCACACCTCTGACTTGCGAGCTGGCACACCAAGGTACTGTATTGCTGAGTTTCTACCTTCCCCAGAACCAACCTGGGCCCATAATATACTATACAACACTGCCATCTGTGAGAACTTGAACTAAGTACTGACGTTGTATACTGCTCCCTGACTATACACTGTTCCCAGGTCTGTGGCATTGCTGTTAACCTCCATTTCCCTTGTGTTCTTACCATGGCCAAAAGGAAATCCATGGAAGGAGGTGGGGGTAATGCTTCCAAAAAGGGGAAGAAAGCAAAAAAAGCCAACCATGCTGCTGGCAACTGTATACTAGATAGGCTTGAAGCTATTGTGGACGATTGCCAAGTCATACTAGAGGATTCTAGCTCTACTCCCCTTAGTATTGGGGACTCGACCAATGATTTGCCATCTAGTCTCTCCATTCGTAAGATCCCTAGCATGTTTACTAAAGCTAGGGAAGCCCCTTCCAACGCACCAGCTTCCCGTACACTTATAGTCCATAATCATGAGTCCTATCAGGAAGACAAACAGGCTACACAAGGTCTTACACCAGACACCGAATCTCTCTCTTCCACCACTCAGCTTGACCTCACTTGCACTAATAGGTTCGCTATCCTGGAAGATTTAGAGGAGGATACAGCTGCTTGTCAAGCGGCTGGTCCCTCGCCCCCTAATGAAGCTCAGACCTTTGTTTTGCATGGGGTCTCGATGGAACAAAAAATCGACCAGTTATTGTCAGAGATAGTATCCCTGAAGAAGATAGTCATGGAATTGAGCAAGAGGGTCTTATTAATTCCTATGCAGCCTGCAACGTCTAGTAGCCCTGCGGAGCCAACATCACTTGCACCTCAAACCACCGTCCAAACAGGCCCTTTGTCAGTTACTCGCAAGGCCAAAGATCAATCCCATGCTACAACTAACTTCACTAGTCAGATTACTCTGCCCCCTCCTAGCTGGAGTATACCATCAAATAGGGATGCTGTAAATAATCTGAGAACTGACAAAGTTACCACTCCTACTCCATCTTTAGCTGTAGGAACTGGACAAGGGAGACCCAGTAGCCAGAGGTTTGTGCCATGCCTGAGAGACGATATCGCACCCAATACTACTCTCGCTAGTCTACTGTCCAACCCAACTGTAGTATATATGACTGGGGTACCAAGACTTACCAACAACCAATCTCACGAGAATGTGGACTCCCTTACAAATAAAGCCATACATTGGGTTAGGCATGTCAGGGGTTGTAGGTCTATCATTCGAGAAGACATTACCAAGGCCAGGAGACTGTCTCATCATACTAGCCATTTTGATTGCATTGAGCTCACTCTTTCTAACAGTACCCTGGCCGAGAATTTGGTACTCCTCGAGTATCGCACCTCGGCCCCGGACCACTCTAGTATCCAGATAAGGCGCATTCCGCCTTGGATCCCAAGCAATGCTTTCCCAGCTGGTAGACAGAGGATTTTCAGCAACGATTCCAACCTGAATAGTGTTGACTGACTGGCCCAAAATCGCAACGACATCACCACAGCCCCTGAAAGTTTGTCCACCTCTTCTCTGCCCTCCCCGTCCTGTGAGATGCCCCCGGTTACACAGTCTACTATCCCACCTGCAAAGCCTATGCCCCTTTTTAATCTTGTGTCATGGAACGTTGCGGGGCTCACCAAAAAGCTTTTGATCCCGGAATGGCACGATTTTATTGGCACATTCGACATATGTGCGTTCCAAGAGACATGGAGTACAACCCCGCTATATAAATCAGGGTATTCCACATATTTCTCACCGGCCATAAGCTCAGGGAAAGGTCGCCCTTCCGGGGGTCTCCTTGTGTGGATAAACATTAAGCACAATTGGCAGGTTCAGCGCCATAACAATGTTTCTCCGGATTTGCTACATCTGACAATAAAAGGCACGCACGGTGGCCCCACCCTACATCTCTTCAACATCTATGCTAGAGGTTCTTTGGGTGGACAGATCTCCCAGACAGTGGTTGCTCTGGAACATGAACTTACACATATCGACCGGAACTCCACTATTATTATCTGTGGAGATTTTAACTGCACTTTCGAGCCCCTAGCCTCAGAAGATTTACTCGGGCTTAGCGACTCAGATCTCACTTGGGGAATCCCGTCTTTGGAACTTGCTCCGATTAAGAAATGGTCACAAAGGGCCATTCAACTGAATGCACTCACACATGAATTTAATCTACGTGCAGTGAATGGCAGATCTATATCTGACAAGGGTGGCGCCTTTACTTTTAACAGATTATCCTCGCCATCACGCATCGATTATATTCTTGTCGATGTCCACTCATGGGGGCTCATCATAGATATGGTCGTCAAAAATACAATAGATAGCGACCACAATCCACTATGTCTACAAGCCAAAGACCCTTGGATGATAACACCCAATGTGGCCAACGAATCACCACTAATGGCAACCAAGGAGGTGTCACTGGCAGGGTGCTGTCGACGCCTTAAATGGCATGGGATCTCCCAACATGAGGAGAAGCTTGTTTTGATCAAGGAGCTCCTAGATAGGAAACTTACTGAACTCCATGAAGCCAGCACTAAAATGGATGATCCCCACCTAATAGCTTCTGTCTATTATGACACCATTAGCAAAATAGGGGACTTCTTTATTGTGGGGGAGAAAGCCCGCCCCAAGGTGGACTCCTCAAGGAGCGGGAACCCTTGGTACTCCAAAGGCTGTAGAAGGGCCCGAATTACTCTGTCCCATGCCTTAAGGAAACAGGACAGAAACCTAATTAGTAAGGCAAGACAAGACTATGCAAGAACATTGAAGGATGCCAAACGGGATTGGGAAGAAAGTCACTGGCAGGAACTCAAGGAGGCGGCTTTAAACCGGAATTCTACAACCTTCTGGGATATTTTGAATAAAGCCAAAAGGGCCAAATCAACAAGTATCCCTAATCACATAGCGGAGCTGCAATGGTTCGACCATTTCTCTGCTATATATGAGGGGGTGACTGCCTCTGATACACCGGTGGCGGAGGATTCGCCAATCAATGTCGAGTTCCCAGCGGAGACTAACTTTGGGATTCACGAAACCATCTTGGCCATCAAAAGCATTGCCCCAGGCAAGGCGGCTGGGCCTGATGGCATACCAGGTGACCTCCTCCTACATGACCCAATCCCCTGGGCCTCATTCATTGTTGTCGTCATGAATGCCATAGCTAAGGGCTGTATAGTACCCGCGTCCTGGAAAGCCGCGGTGGTGGTGCCAATTTTTAAAAAGGGCAATAAGGAGGACCCTGCTAACTATAGACCTATCAGTCTAATTGATGTAATACAGAAGGTAGTTGGCAGGGTTCTCCTAATGAGATTGAGATGCTGGATTGAGAATGGGGATGTTTTATCACATTTTCAAGCAGGTTTTAGACAAAAGGTAGGCACTATGGATCAAGTTTTTAGATTTTTTATGATTTATTGGAAAACGGTAGTCCTAGGCAAGGGAACCCTATATTTAGCTTTTATTGATTTAAAGTCGGCATTCGACCTAATTCCCCGCCAACGTTTGTGGCAGGTTTTATTTCAACTAGGCGTTCCCCATGAGATTCTTGCCTTTTTAAAGCTTTTACATGAAAATAACCATGCCAATATTAGATGGGGGGCCCAAGGCCAGCTTACAGGGAGTGTCGCGGTGAACAGGGGGGTACGCCAGGGCTGTGTGCTGGCTCCCACCCTGTTTTCTCTATACATCAATGGGGTGGTGGACTTCCTTAGAGAGGTCCCTGCCGATGCGCCAGCCCTGGCTGGCGAAAAGATCCCCACCCTCCTGTTCGCCGACGACACTCTCCTGATTTCAAAATCCCCGGCTGGCCTACAAAGAAATCTAGATAGATTTGCTCTCTTTTGCAAATCCTATGGGCTCATTATCAATACTGAAAAAACTAAATTAATGGTTATAAACTCTCCGAGACGTTTTAGTTATACTTTTACCCTTGATGGCACTCCCCTAGACATTGTAGACTCTTTTGATTATCTAGGGATACGCATTGCAAAAGGGATGAAGTGGAGTGCTCACTTGACCAAGATGCTTCTGTGCCACAAGAGGGCTTCCGGTGCCATTATAAGAGAACAACACCTCTCTACTAGTCGACCTGTGGCACCGGCTCTTGTGGTATATGAGGCCCAGGCATTGTCTAGCTCCATGTATGGGGCTGAAATCTGGGGTTACGAAAACGTTCACGATTTGGTAGTCTCTGAGAACAAATTTATGAGGAACCTTATCTCCATCCCAGTATCATCCCCGTTAAAACCATTGCTGCATGACCTGGGGAGACACTCCATCCAGGACATTGCACGCCTACGCCCTTTACTATTCTGGGCCAGATTGCGGAGGACCCCTGAACTTGCTAAATATGCGGCAGGCCTAGATGATCTTCTATCAGCAGACACTGGGCGGAGGTTAAAATGGTTCACCCACATAAAGCAAACACTGAAATCCATTGGCTACGAAGATTCCTGGGTATCTCAGGTACCCCCTCAGAAACAGGATCTTAAGGAAGCTTATTGGAGTTGGGTAAATACAAGAGATCTGAACAATCCCAAATTGGGGAAGTTGAGTGTGGCTTTCTTAGAACATAAGCCCGTTTGTAAACTTGAGGCATATCTCGACTTCATCCAGTCCCCTCTGGACAGATCCCTGTATGTACGATTCAGATTAGGGTCCCTCCCCCTTAATTGTGTGACTGCTGGTTGGAAGCGATCCCCACTCCCATCTGCTGGCTGTCCGAGTTGCACAGCACCTAGTGAGTCTATCCCTCATTTCCTATTTGCTTGCCATCACTATCGAAGGCCAAGAGCTAAATGGCTCCGTCCGATCTGCAGAATGTTGGGATGTCGTGACTACTGTACTGCGCTACGCATTTTGCAGACGGATACCTCATCCCTTACAATTGTCTGCGGCATTGCCAAGTATTTGGGCTGTGCGTGGTTATTGCGCAAGAAAAACATTCCATCCCAACTGCACTGACCCATTTATGAGATCGACGGCTGCCATGTATTTTAACGAACTCTAAATAACCAAGCACTTTATTCTCTGCTTTTTATATGTTGTTTTTAACTGTTTTTATACCTTTTTAAGACGTTTGTGACTACTGATGTTTTTTATGTACACTTGATCCTCTTTTCTATCATTGTATGTTGTGCTTTTATGATATTTTATATCGAATAAAGCTTTACCTACCTACAACGCATGCATTTACAACGCATGCTGTTATATGGTAAGTACTTTTACAACGCATATACTATTACAACGCTTTTTTTTTTAATATTGAGATTTGTAAAAAATTTAAAAAATATTGTATAATTTAAAATAATTACTATATTTGTTAAATATGTTAGAGTAATTATTGAGTATAATTTATTTTTTAATTTTGAAAAAATTAAAAATGTGAGTAGTTTAACAAAAGATTAATACTTGAGTATTTTTCTAATTTCAAAGAGTATTTTTTAAGTTAAATTAAATAAATATATGATTAATACTTGAGTATTTTTCTAATTTCAAAGAGTATATTTTAAGTTAAATTAAATAAATATAAGATTAATACTTGAGTATTTTTCTAATTTCAAAGAGTATTTTTTTAGTTAAATTAAATAAATAAAAATTAAATAATAAATGATTTGTCTTATGAGAAATTAATACTTGAGTATTTTTAATTTTATTATAATATGTTAATAATTTAAAAATAGATTTATTATACATTATTTATACTAGAGCTTTATTAAAAAATATATATAAAAATTTATTTAAAAATTAGTATTATGAAAGATTCATACTTGAGTATTTTTAAAAAATCAAAGAGTATTTTTTAAGTTAATTTAAATAAATATAATTTTATTAATAAATGAATTGTATTATGAGAAATTAATAATTGAGTAATTTTAATTTTAATTAAATATGTAATAAAAATAAAAATTAAAATTATTATAAATTATTAATACTAGAGCATTTATTAAAAATTAATATCAATAAAAAAATAAATTAATATTAGTATTATGAAAGATTAATACTTGAGTATTTTTAACATTCTTATATAAAGTGTAATGTTTGTTAAAACATTTAAAAAAAAAGTAAGAGTACTTTTGGAGTATTATAATATAAAAATAGAGAAATGTTAAAAAAAAAGATAAAAAAACTAAAAATATTTATAATATTAAAAGAGTAATTAGAAATGTATTTCAAAAATAATTAAACCGAAAGAAAATAGAGCAAAGAAAATAGAACTCAGTTTAAAAAAAAGTTCCCACGCTTTTGCATTGAAGTCTATGAGCTTATTTGTCCTTCATTTATTTTGGCAGCTTCAGAATATACAACCCGCGGAACAAGAAAAGAAGGATCAGAAAGAGAAGAATGCGCAAGTTTGGAAGGAAAAAGAAAGTAGAGTCGAGGTAAGGAACACATTTAGTAAATTTACATTTAAAAAATACCATTTTACATGATTAAATTACAATTTTAAAAAATAATAACAGTAAACAAATAATGTTTATAAAATATTTCTTTATTGAAACAAACTTTAAAAATAAACCATATTTTTATTGATTTTTGGAAAATAATGTACATTTTTAAGAAAACATATAAATAATTTAATTACATTTTTAAACATTTATTTACAGATTAGTTAAATAAAGTAGTCCGTTATAAACATTGAAGCGCGCGATGACGTAATGACGTGAGCGTCGACGTAATGCGCCATTTTGAAGAGCATCGGAGGAGGAAGCAGCAGGAAGCTGATCTGCGTCCAGGTAGGAAACATTTTCACTTTTAATTATAGATTAAACCTTTAATAGTGATACATATATAGTAAGAAAAGAATAAGGAGAGGTTGCGGAAAAACTAATTGATGTTTTAAATGTTTTAAAACATGTCCACATTTATGTCATTAATGTATGCCTATGTCGGGTCGCCCAAAGGTATTGGTTCATTTAAAAAATGTATGTAACTGTAAAATTATTTAAAGTTACTGTTCACAAAGTTTATTTCTTAACTTCGGAACTAAAAATAGTGATTTTGATCTTCATTTCTAAGAGAAAAATAATAGCGTATTCGTAAATTTTGGAAAATAATGATTGAATATAAATTGGTGTTTATGCAGCAATGTGCATTTTGGATAATGGCTTGACATGTACAATTTTGATTAGTTTGTTTTTTGGTGAATTTTTAGGCCGGTAATTAATAAAGAAGTTTTCTGTAATTAAACTAATGGCGTTTGGTTGTTGAAAAATTGGTCCAATACTATGGAACAGTAGATTTGATCACATTGGTAGTTTTGCTAGAAATGAAGATTTGAAAAAAAAAAAAAAAAGGACCCGTCTTGTAAGTTTTAAATTTTTTTTAGAAAAAACATTGTATGCCAATTGTAATTTAAAAATATTTAAATTTGAAGCAAAGCAAGAAAGTAAGTACAAAACTAATTTTAGAAAGAAAGAATGTTAGAAAGATTTTCCAGGTAGTCTATAGCCACACACAACGAAAATTGTTGTACAATAGCCAATAGTCTCTCAGACATTTCCTTTGTTTTGACAGTTACTCGTGGGTTTAGACTACCTGCAAGTGTTTGGGCTATTCTCATTTCTTGAAAACTTTGCTCCTTCTTCAAAGTTTCCAAGAAAGAGTAGAAGTTTGGATGAGGTTTGCCAATTGTGTGGTTGAAGGAGTTATGCCATCCCTCAATGGCATTGTTTGTTTTTGCTTCTCCCTCTAAACAACTTGTGTAGCAGTTCCACCACTCCACAAGGAATCGTGGCTTCCTCCTGCGACCCGATCTGCTTAGGTGTCCAATCCATGTGTCCTCGAAATAATTTAGAATGGGTGCCAATTTTTCTTCGTTACTTGTATAATAAACAGATTCTATAATTGCAGTGTAGTACTCGTCCACACTATCGGGAGCAACAAAACAAAGTGCTGTTAATTTTTTTAGTTCAAATTGTAGTTTGCTATCACGAGAATATTCTGCAACTAGGGATGTTTTCTGTAATTTACGCCAAAATGCCTGGGAAAAATGAAAAAAACATCCCTGAATTTGGGTATCCGTGTACGTTTTATTGATCATATTGATCATGCTCAATTCAAAATCTATAATTATTTTCCTAGGACTTTGAGATGTTTTACTTTTAATCACTGATAAAAGTTCAGTGTATGTTGCAGAAGTCTTATCAGGTAGCAAACTATATACTAAGGGGATTACACTATTGTTAATTTTGGCATGTATAGTGTAAATTTGAGTGAAAGGATGGGGTGTACTTTTAAACGTCCCATCCATCATCCAAATTTCACTACTTTCTAACTTTGCAAGGTTACGTGGGGTACTAAAAATTAGAATTCGTTTCTGAGGGTTTTCGTTGTCATGCAGAAGGAAAGGTTCATCAGAAAAAGAAATAGAAAGATCATGTGGAATTCTAATGTCAGAGAAAGAATGTGGTGTAGATAATTGAATGTTACTTGCCTGCTTTTGTCTTTGTATAATTCTTCTCAAATTAGGAATTATAGGCATGTTACTAGCAACATGACTGGGGACATGCTGTGCAACCTCTCTTAAAATGGATCCTGTAGAATCATTGGAGGTGCTTGCAATAGCTTTCATTTCGTTAACTGTTTCTCTAATTTCTACCTCCATTGCAGAGGCAGAGTGGTTATGTTCTGTTGTTTTCACAACTAAATTATCAAGAGTAACCGCTCTGCCACTGCAATGGGTAGTGTAGTATTGCACACACCTCCAATGATTTCTAGTTAAACTTATTCTTTCCTTACTATATATGTATCCTCCATGGTTTAATAAATTGTTTCCCTTCCTGGATTTAATGTACTTCGCTGCTTCAAGACTAGACATTATCTGAAAAGAGAAGAGAAGAAAAACAAATTAGGATGAAAAAGTAAATGCAATACCTCAAATGTTACCCATACACCTTCCCACACTTTCCCTACTGTTGCACCTTCCTGGAGTAAGAATAGTAAATTATACCCCAACACCATCCAACACTTTCCCTACTGTGCACCTTCCTGGAGTAAGAATAGTAAATTGTACCCCAACACCATCCAACACTTTCCCTACTGCTGCACCTTCCTGGAGTTGGAATAGTAAATTATACCCCTACACCATCCAACAGTTTCCCTACTGCTGTACCTTCCTGGAGTTAGAATAGTAAATTGCACCCCTACACCATGCAACACTTTCCCTACTGCTGCACCTTCCTGGAGTTGGAATAGTAAATTATACCCCTACACCATCCAACACTTTCCCTACTGCTGTACCTTCCTGGAGTTAGAATAGTAAATTGCACCCCTACACCATCCAACACTTTCCCTACTGTGCACCTTCCTGGAGTTACAATAGTAAATTGCACCCCTACACCATCCAACACTTTCCCTACTGCTGCACCTTCCTGGAGTTGGAATAGTAAATTATACCCCTATACCATCCAACACTTTCCCTACTGTGCACCTTCCTGGAGTTACAATAGTAAATTGCACCCCTACACCATCCAACACTTTCCCTACTGCTGCACCTTCATGGAGTTTGAATAGTAAATTATACCCCTACACCATCCAACACTTTCCCTACTGCTGCACCTTCCTGGAGTTAGAATAGTAAATTATACCCCTATACCATCCAACACTTTCCCTACTGTGCACCTTCCTGGAGTTAGAATAGTAAATTGCACCCCTACACCATCCAACACTTTCCCTACTGCTGCACCTTCCTGGAGTTGGAATAGTAAATTATACCCCTACACCATCCAACACTTTCCCTACTGCTGTACCTTCCTGGAGTTAGAATAGTAAATTGCACCCCTACACCATCCAACACTTTCCCTACTGCTGCACCTTCCTGGAGTTGGAATAGTAAATTGCACCCCTACACCATCCAACACTTTCCCTACTGCTGCACCTTCCTGGAGTTGGAATAGTAAATTATACCCCTACACCATCCAACACTTTCCCTAATGTGCACCTTCCTGGAGTTAGAATAGTAAATTGCACCCCTACACCATCCAACACTTTCCCTACTGCTGCACCTTCCTGGAGTTAGAATAGTAAATGGTACCCCTACACCATCCAACACTTTCCCTACTGCTGCACCTTCCTGGAGTTGGAATACTAAATTATACCCCTACACCATCCAACACTTTCCCTAATGTGCACCTTCCTGGAGTTAGAATAGTAAATTGCACCCCTACACCATCCAACACTTTCCCTACTGCTGCACCTTCCTGGAGTTAGAATAGTAAATGGTACCCCTACACCATCCAACAATTTCCCTACTGCTGCACCTTCCTGAAGTTAGAAAAAAAAATTCTTCCAACTGAAAACCTTATGTTATACATTTTGGGAATATTTTAAAATTAATAAGTAAATTGTTTGTCTAACTAATTGATGGTTTAAATACAATGCTGTATAAAAATACCTTGTTTTTTTGGAATTGGTTTCCTTGGTGAGGCTTCTGAAGTGGAATTGGCCTGCTGGCTGGAGTTGACACTTATGTGTTGGACGGAATCGTACAACAAAAACAATTGTCTGGAAAAGTGAAAAAAGGAGAAAATGAGAAAACTGAACGTTGTTGACAAATGCAAATTTAAAATAACTTTTTGCAAATATGATATTCAATATAACTAATAGTACATGACACTTTCCCTACTGCTGCACCTTCCTGGAGTTGGAATAGTAAATTGCACCCCAACACCATCCAACACTTTCCCTACTGCTGCACCTTCCTGGAGTTGGAATAGTAAATAGCACCCCTACACCATCCAACACTTTCCCTACTGTGCACCTTCCTGGAGTTAGAATAGTAAATTATACCCCTACACCATCCAACACTTTCCCTACCGCTGCACCAACCTGGAGTTAGAAAAAAAAATTCTTCCAACTGCAACTCTTATGTTAAATATTTTGGGATTATATTAACAATAAAAATTAAATGGTTTGTCTAACATATTGATGGTTTAAATACAATGCTGTATAACAATACCTTGTTTTTTTGGAATTGCTTTCCTTGGTGAGGCTTCTGAAGTGGAATTGGCCTGTTGGCTGGAGTTGTCACTTATGTGATGGACTGAATCGTACAGCAAAGATACAAACAATTGTCTGGGAAAAAAAAAAGAGAAAATAAAATAACTTAACGTTGTTGACAAATGCAAATTTTGAATAACTTTTTAAAATTATGACATTGAATATAACTAATAGTACATAACACTTTCCCAACTACTGCAACTTACTGGAGTTAGAATAGAAAAATGTACCCCTACACCATCCAACACTTTCCCTACTGCTGCACCTTCCTGGAGTTAGAATAGTAAATTGTACCCCTACACTATCCATCACTTACCCTACTTCTGCACTTTACTGGAGTAACAATAGCAAAAGGAATGACTATTACATTGTGGAAATTATAACACTGAAAATATAAAGTACCTTTTTCTGTTGTTGTTTGTTTTCGTGGCTTTTTGGTAATGCTGGCTGCAGGATTAAGTTATTTTTTAAATTTATTTAATCCACAAAGTTGCAACCGATTTACTGTGGAAATGAAAAAATGTTTTATAAATTAATGTTACTTAGCCAACGTTGGTTAAAACAAAAAAACCAATTTATTGTAAATATGATATTTGACAAATGAGTATGAGTAACAATTGGTAAAGCAAAACATAATACACTTTGTATGCATTATTAAATAAGAGTAATAATGGATACACCTACACCATCACTCAATTACTCTACTGCTGAACATTCTGGGACTTACAATAGTAATAGTTACCCCAGTAACATGAAACGCTTTTTCAAATGTAGTACCTAACTGAAGTCATATTAGTAATTGTTACCCCTGCACCATCGCATAATTTCGTTTACGATGTAGTGTGAATGAGTAAAAAATTAATATAATCCCCTTTACCATACAACACTTTTGCTAATGCTAAAAATATATTTTTAAAGTAAAATAATTACAATTAAATAACATTTACCTTCACAATAGTAAAGGTGAGTCGATTACGTTGAGGTGATGCAAAATTAGGTACACGAATTCTTGATTTGGAAAAAATAGCAAGTTTCTGTTTTTGGAAAAGAAAGTAGTTGTTTTAAGTTGGTATATATTTTTAGTGATAACAAATTAGAAACAGTACATTTTAAAAGTTAACATAAAAATTTTAAAAACATATTTTGTATGGAAAGCAAACATATTTTACGCTAAAGCAAGGTGTTAAAATATTTTAGTGACTTACTAGTAGTTGCAAACTAATAATGCTTTTCCAAACGAATTCAGTGCTCTCTCAGTGGAGGTCGCAGTGGAGGTGACAGAGGGTCAGGTTTTGACGTCTGGTCTCTCTGGTAGTTGATAATCAACTGATTGCAAAATGGTGTCTTCCTGGTATTTATAATTTTTTTTCAGTGTCACTATTAATTTTTTTAAAAACTGCGTTCGTTGTGTTTTTTATTATACTTTATTTTACTGTGGAAAATGATAATTTAAAAAAGCATTTAAAAAAGTATTGTTTTCATTCATTTGCTCCGTTTTGGCATCCATTTTGGAACATGTCTTTTGCTATTGTTTTCATAGAAAGTGTTGTAGGACAAGTTTTACAAGTGAGATGGATAAAATGGCGCCTATGTGTATGTGTCTTCTGTTTTACTCTGTTTACTTACTTTCCGATGTAATCATGATAAAAATGTGTATGTACTGTTGTTAAATCTTTCGTTCTTTGTGTAAAACTTTGAAATGTGTGAAAACGGAATTTTAGGGGGGATTTTGAGTATTAATTTTAATACTCGAGTATTAATTTTAATACTCGAGTATTAATTTGGTAATGCATTTCAGTAGATTTACGTACAGTTTTTCACCACATTTTAATACACTTCCCCACCCTAAAACCCCTAATTTCCCTGCATCCCGTGCCAGATTTTATTGTACTTTTTAGTTAAAAAAAATTTTTTTCGCGTTGTAATGGTATGCGTTGTAATAGATTTCGTTGTAAAGTAAAGCGTTGTAGTAGTATATGCGTTGTAAAAAATGCGTTGTAATGGTATGCGTTGTAATAGCATGCGTTGTAACGTCATACATCCGGGTGTGGGTGCTCCCCAAGAGCTCTTGTTTTTTGTTTTTGAAATACAATTTAACTTGCCAATATATTTGCTGTATATGCTATGTATGCTATTTTGCTATGCTATTTTGTCCCTAAATTGGTGTTTCCTTATTGAGCATTTCATACTTATATTACATTTGCAAGGCTGCTTTCTTTTAGGTTTTAGGTAGGTACGTGAGTATTCTCAGTATTTTAGATCAAGTGTATTTTGCATTCTGAGAACATTTTCCTTGATTTACCTCATGTTTTTCATAATGCATTTATAAATGTGTCTTTGAGGTTTTCTGAAGTGTCTCTCTCCAAACGAGTTCAATGCCTTCTGATTCATGCGAGGTCACTATATTTGTATTTTGTATTTTTATGCCTTTTTCTTGAAGTTTATTGAAGTTGCACCTTCTAAATAAATCTGTTAAACTTTCAGTCTCAGTTTCCATGGCTCACATATCTGTTTCCTTCATTTTTAGAGCGAGCGTTCCCAGACACCCCTGCTCAAATTAAGGTGCCCCTTTTGCCCCAAACTCACTCCCTCGATCATACAGTGAAGGTTCCCTGAGGCCTGTGCTTAGCCCCTGCCGTCTTGACCCTTAAAAAAATCTCCCTCCAACATTTGGTGCCCAGTGACTCGGATTGACAGGAGACAGCTGGGACCGGGAGGAGACGCGCACTAAACACTTGTGCCTTCTTTCTTACTGAACCACAGAGAACAACGCTCGGGTAAGTTTATGTTGCCTGATGTGCTTGTGTCTTTTTTTGGTAACAGTTTGAGGGGAGCGCTTGTGAGACATCTGCGTTCCTTTTCCCTTTCAGTTTTCTTCCCTGCCTAGCTGGTTTCGCAAAATTCTCAAGCTGAGGGAAATTGTGTGTGAAGTGGAATTCTGAGCCAGAGAGTGAAGTTAGGAAGTTATGTGGTTTGCGTGTTTTTCTTGCTATAAATAGACATACGTTATTACTGTGCCTCTCATAGAGCCAGAGGGAAGACTGCGTCTGGCATCTTTCAGTGCTCATTTTTGCTTTATCACAAGGACCTGACAGGGAAGGGAAGATTGCGTTGCGTTTGGCGTCTTTCAGTGGTTATCTATGTGTTTTTTTTTTAGAATACCCCTATCTTATTTACATAGGGAGAAGTGTACTGCGTCTTGAGTTTTTTAGCAGTAATATTGGTGCCTCTCTGAAGATTCAGAGGGGTCCCCTATTTCAATACTAATAGGGAAGAGGTCGATAACCGAACCCGCCTAGCTAACGGGCGTACGGTTATCTCCTGCTTAGAGTGGAGTAGAAGTGGTTTCCACGGGATGATGTTAGATATTATATTTTTGCTAGCTTAAGCATTGTTTTTTTTAGGGCTTACATTATGTTGATTTTACCATTATATAGATATATTTTGTGCAATGGAGATAGTGTTTACGCTTGTACAGGAAGGCAAGGAGTTTGCATGATGCAAATGTCAGCTTTTTGCAGGCTCAGGAGCGGTTTCGAGTCCCGGATGAGATGTGCCACTCTACTTCTTGTGACTGGCACATGAGTATTTATGGTAAACAGTTATCGGACTTCCTCAGCTTTTGCGAGGGACTGTCAGTATATTATTTCTATTTCCAAAGACGGTCAACATGAGTATTGTGTGATTATGGTTTGTGAACAAAAGGCTTTCCAATGTGGTTTTCTGTTCTCTTCCTGTGACGTTTATTGTTTTTGCTATGTTATTTTAAGACACCCTTCTGTACACAAATAGGCCAGAAGAGGAGAATGCGCAAATAACTCTGCGGGTATGTATATATATATATATATATATGTATATATATATATATATATATATATATATATATATATATATATATTATATATATATATATATATATTTTCACAGAAAAAACCATAGGTTTCAGAGATGTTATAGTTAGAAATTAGCATTTAAAAAACCTTAGAAATTCACAAAAAAACCCCATAGGTTTCGGGGGTGTTATAGTTAGCTGGCCATTTCACTCGTACAAAACCATAGAAATTCCTCCGTTATAGTTAGTTCTGCTAACTATAACTCGCGCGCCCGCAATGCACTGCTGATGATGTTATATATTGCATCATTCATGACATGGTCAGTGACATCACTGATTACATCTCAAATTACATCACTGATGACATCACTGATGACATCATCCATGTGACAATCTGATACACCTCATCATACACTAGTATAACCTTTCATCACTCACTGTAAAATACAGAGTACCATATTTGAAACCATTGACACACCAATACCAGTTACTACATACCCACTCACTGATTCCTAAGTCTACACACACAACTACCCATTCAACAACAGAATCATTTATACATGCAGTCACTAATTAATAGAACACTATCAAATGCACTTATACACATATATAGACATTGACACATCAGCAGTCATCTCTGTCGGTTATGCAGTCATCCTACTCACTCATGAAAAAAATTAGTCACACTTACATTGACTCACTTACACAATTAAAAAATCACCATTACAATTATACACTCATTCATATAGTTACTCTCACAATCACTGACTCTTACACATACTTATTTATATACTCCAACTCTCACATACAATGCCTTTTATTTTTTTCTTTGTTGAAGATGTACAACTAAAACATATATTCGCTCACCAACACACAAATAAATGCACTCAGTCACCCAAACAACTGTTTCCACATGTACTCTTAAACCTATACACCTAGTCAATCAACTATTCACACATCTATGCATAGAGTTACACACACCCCATCCAACCACACAAAACTCAGTGTCCCATACAAATACTCACCCAACTAATCAATAACTAATATACACACTCATGTAGTTAGTGACCAACTGATGCAGCATGTTATACAACAACAGAGACAGTGATGCACACATTCACATAGTTTAGTTTCTAATCCATGTATTAAGTGAGACACTTTTAATTACTCACTTAAACAGACAGTCAGACAGCTACTAAATCCTCCATCCAGACAGTTATATATCAACTTAATCTTCAATACAGATTGGTGTATATATATATATATATATATATATATAATTCATATTTAAATTTCCAACTAAACTACATTCACTGGATGATGTCATCAGTGATGTCATTTGAGATGTCATCAGTGATGTCATCAGTGATGTCACTGACCATGTCATGAATGATGCAATATGTGACATCATCAGCAGTGCGTTGTGGGCGCGTGAGTTATAGTTAGCAGAAGTAACTATAACAGAGGAATTTCTATGGTTTTGTATGAGTGAAATGGCCAGCTAACTATAACACCCCTGAAACCTATGGTTTTTTCTGTGAATATATACATGTGTATATGTATATATATATATATTCACTGAAAAAACCATAGGTTTCACACATGTTATAGTTAGCGGAAATTTTACTGATAAAAAACCAGTGAAATTCCCCCGTTATAGTTAGCGCAGGCAACTATAACTCACGCGACCGCAATCCTCTGCTGATGCTAATACTGTATTTAGACACTTATTTGCCCATGTCTTCTTCCATACATTTTTAGCTATACATATATTACAAATATTTTTTTTTCATAAAGACACATATGTCATCAGCAGAAGATTGCAGTCGCGTGAGTTATAGTTGCCTGCGCTAACTATAACGGGGGAATTTCACTGGTTTTTTATCAGTAAAATTTCCGCTAACTATAACATGTGTGAAACCTATGGTTTTTTCAGTGAATTTGCAAGGTTTTTTAAATGCTAAGTTTTTTTCCCTTATAATAAGCCCTGTACATTTGGTGGCCTTCGGCCACCAAAAGCACAGGGGGTGGGGTAAGTGTGGATAGTGTTTTTTGCCCTTAACATAAGCCCTGTACATTTGGTGGCCTTCGGCCACCAAAAGCACAGGGGGTGGGGTAAGTGTGGATAGTGTTTTTTTTATTTTTATTTTTTTACCGTACGCTTACGGTAAGCGTACGGTAAGCGTACCCCGCGAAATTGCCGAAAAAAAAATAAAACCGTTTTTGCACTTGGGGGATGTTTGGGGACTCCCTCAACATGACTATGTGGGAGGGAGTTGTCAAAACAGCCCCTTTACATGTTTTTGGGCTTGATATTTTAAAAATCACTCTCAGTGCGAGAGACAAAATGGCGGCCGCCGCTTCCTGGTTTCGGCCGATTCGAATGTTTACTAAGATCTAAGAGCCAATCAGAATCGCGCTCGCGCACGCCACCGTACGCTTACCGTAAGCGTACGGTAAGCGTACCGTAAGCTGGCTCAGATATATATATTGATTTAAAGGCTATTTTCTCAGAATCTACTGAACAGATTTACACCAAACCTACAAAAGGCACTTCCTTGACCTAGGGACTACCTCTCTGCCAAATTTTGAGTAATTCTGTTCAGCCGTTCGGGCTGTAGCTCGTTCTAAAGGTCCTATGGAAAAATGCATGGGAAAAACGCGTTTTGGGACCCCCCTTTTATCTCAGCCCCCGCTTGACGGATCCCCCCGAGACTTTCAGGGTAGGAGCGGAGCGTAGCGCCCCACCTATTTTGAAAAATTTGCGAGGATTCGTCGACCGGCGCCAAAGTTATTCAAAATAGAATGTTGAGGTTTTCCTATGGAAACGTGGTCCTAACTATAACTACCTACTGGCTATCGCCAGTAGGTAATATATATATATATATATTCAGTGATGCCATTTGAGATGTCATCAGTGATGTCAGTGACCATGTAATGAGTGATGTAATATGTGACGTCATCAGCAGTGCATTGCAGGGGCATGAGTTATATATTTAGCTAAGCTAACTATAATGGCTGAATGTCTCTGGTTTTGTACATGTGAAATATCAGCCTAACTATAACGTTCCTCTAACCTGTGTTTTTTTCAATGAAAATCTAAGGTTTTTTAAAACCTAATTTCTAACTATAACGTCCCTGAAACCTGTGTTTTTTTATGTGAATATATATATATATATATATATATATATATATATATATATATATATATATATATATATATTCACTTAAAAAACCATAGGTTTCACACATGTTATAGTTAGCTGGACATTTCACTCGTACAAAACCATTGAAATTTCCCCGTTATAGTTAGTGCAGGCAACTATAACTCACGCGACCGCAATCCTCTGCTGATGACGTCAGATATTACATCACTGTATTTAGACACCTATTTACCCATGTCTTCTTCCATTAATCTTTAGCTATACATATATTACAAATATTTATTTTTCAGAAAGACACATATGTAATCAGTGATGTAATATCTGACGTCATCAGCAGAGGATTGCGGTCGCGTGAGTTATAGTTGCCTGCACTAACTATAACGGGGGAATTTCAATGGTTTTGTACGAGTGAAATGTCCAGCTAACTATAACATGTGTGAAACCTATGGTTTTTTAAGTGAATTTGCAAGGTTTTTTAAATGCTAATTCCTAACTATAACGTGTGTGAAACTATTGTGCACTGTGGTGGAAATGACCTAGGCACTTTAACTGGGGTAGGTCTGGAAATGCTTGTTAAGGACACCTTTGTGCAATTGATGTCGCTTTTTCCTCAATCTGCCTTTGTATATTCTAATATATGCCAAAGGCAAAAGTGGAACTGGTCCAACCAATTTTGTCCACAGATTGACAAAGCAAGAAAGCACGTCAACAAATCTATTTCTGCTTTCCTCAGAGACTATGGTATGGGTTCTATATACCACAACAACTTGCATTACAACATGCAAGGCATTTATAGAGGAGACGGTGTACATTTCACAGATGAAGGCAACAGAGTCTTCCTCTTGAACTTTAGACGCTGCATCGGTACTTACTTGTAGGTACCACAAAAAAAACACTTCATAAATACAACGGCTCTTTTTAGAGCCCCCTAATATCTAAACACTTAAATTTGATTTTTACTTCTATTTTTTTTAATGATTTTTTTCTGCCGTGCGCGTACGGTAAGCTTACCGTACGCGCACCCCGCGATTTTTTAAAAAAAAATTAAAATGTATTTTTCATACTTTTGGGACCTTCTTGGACCCCCTGACAAACGCTAGGGGGTCTGCAACTCTCTTCGTTGCCCCCTTTTCACGTTCTCCACCCTTGTTTATCAGTGTGAGACACACAAAATGGCGGCCGACACTTCCTGATTTCGACCGATTCGAATGTTTACAGTCATGTAACCACCAATCAGAATTAAGCTCGCGCACGACAGCGTGCGCGTATGGTAAGCTTACCGTACGCGCTCGGAGCGCGCCTATAGATATATATATTGATTTAAATGCTATTTTCTCAGGAAATACTGAACAGATTTACACCAGACCTGCAAAAGGCACATCCCTGACCCGAGGACTACCTCTCTGCCAAATTTCAAGTAATTCTGTTCAGCCGTTCGGGCTGTAGCTTGGACTAAATGTCCTATGGAAAAATGCATGGGGAAAACACATTTTGGGACCCCCCTTTTTTCTCAGCCCCCGCTTGACCAATCCCCCCGAGACTTTCAGGGTAGGAGCGGAGCGCCCCACCTATTTTGAAAATTTCGTGAGGATTCGTCAATCGGCGCCAAAGTTATTCAAAATAGAATGTTGCGGATTTCCTATGGAAACACGGTCCTAACTATAACTATCTACTGGCGACCGCCAGTAGATAATATATATATATGTATATATATATATATATATATATATATATATATAGACAGACGTGTGCATAATATGCTTCACATTTTGTATAATTGAAGTGCGAATAATTTATGGTCAAATATCTTTTTATTGTGGCCTTTTTAGCATGCATTGTGGTTGTCTTTTTATGCATCTGTGCATGGCGCAATGACCTTTTATGTATTTAGTGAGATCAATAATAACTAGAATTGTAACAGTTTTTTATATATGAAAGCTGATGCCTTTTTGTGAATAAAAAGTATTATATAGTTACCCCTTCCCCCCCCAGTCCCTGTCTGACCCATGTGGCGCAGCACCACATTTAATTAGCAACAGTTCACTTTTAGATAACTGACCACGTAATGCACAACAATATACCCCGAATTGTTTAAATATTTCCTCACATTTATATTTTGAAGTATGTACTTGGTGACAGGAGGTTGTGTCTGGCGTCTCCCACTTTGTGCCACAAATACGTGTTTATGGGACTGCGTCTGGCAGCTCACATTTGTTTTGAATTTTGATTACCTATTTGGTGTAAATTGTATTGTTTGAACGTTTATTTCTGCATGGAATGGGAGGCATCTTATCACATTGACTTTAACAGTGTCTTTTTTCAACTGCGTGCTTCCAAAAGGGGAGCTACTTTCCTTCATCACATCGCATTGTGGTTTCCTATCTCAGGCCTGGCAGTAGCCAACGCCTTTTGACTTCTCTCTCTATATTGTAATGGGTGTCCTCTGTTCTCCTTTTTCAGCTACATGCGGTGTACTTTAATAGATTTAGGTGCCGATCACGATCCGGTAAAAAATTCCCCCGTGCGACTCGTATCGGGTCTTTTTACCGTACGAATCGTACAAGTGCCGTACGAACTGGCAATCACGATTCGCATGGTAAAAAGTCCATACGAACCGCACTGGGAATCATTCCCCACACGTCCTCGGGTCGGAAAATGTGTCCGACACGTCCTCGGACGATTTACCTTACAAACGTGAAAAGCCAAGTCCGACCGAGGAATCACGATCCATCCCGTGCGTCCGAGGTTACAACCGTATGGAAAAAACACCGTCCGCACCGAACTCCTACAGCAACCATGGAGACATGTGCCCGCATACGCGCCCAACACTCCCCCCAGCCCCCGTACGTCCGACACGTACCCCCCGTATATGTATACCCCCACCCGTCTATGTACACCCCAGTACGTTCCAGTCGTACCCCCACCCCAGTACGTGTCGTACCACCGTGAACCTACACCCCAGTACGTTCGAGCCCCACCCCCACCCCAGTACGTGTCATACCCCCCGTGTACCTACACCCCAGTACGTTCCAGTCGTACCCCCACCCCTGGACGTGTCGTACCACCGTGAACCTACACCCCAGTACGTTCGAGTCGTACCCCCACCCCAGTACGTGTCGTACCACCGTCAATGTACACCCCCCCACCCCAGTACATGTCGTACCACCGTCCATGTACACCCCAGTACGTTCCAGTCGTACCCCCACCCCAGTACGTGTCGTACCACCGTCAATGTACACCCCCCCACCCCAGTACGTGTCGTACCACCGTCCATGTACACCCCAGTACGTTCCAGTCGTACCCCCACCCCAGTACGTGTCGTACCACCGTGAACATACACCCCAGTACGTTCGAGCCCCACCCCCACCCCAGTACGTGTCATAGCCCCGTCTACCCACACCCCAGTACGTTCCAGTCGTACCCCCACCCCAGTACGTGTCGTACCCCCCGTGTACCTACACCCCAGTACGTTCGAGCCACACCCCCACCCCAGTACGTGTCATACCCCCGTGTACCTACACCCCAGTACGTTCCAGTCGTACCCCCACCCCTGGACTTGTCGTACCACCGTGAACCTACACCCCAGTACGTTCGAGTCGTACCCCCACCCCAGTACGTGTCGTACCACCGTCAATGTACACCCCCCCACCCCAGTACGTGTCGTACCACCGTCCATGTACACCCCAGTACGTTCCAGTCGTACCCCCACCCCAGTACGTGTCGTACCACCGTCAATGTACACCCCCCCACCCCAGTACGTGTCGTACCACCGTCCATGTACACCCCAGTACGTTCCAGTCGTACCCCCACCCCAGTACGTGTCGTACCACCGTGAACCTACACCCCAGTACGTTCGAGCCCCACCCCCACCCCAGTACGTGTCATAGCCCCGTCTACCCACACCCCAGTACGTTCCAGTCGTACCCCCACCCCAGTACGTGTCGTACCCCCCGTGTACCTACACCCCAGTACGTTCGAGCCACACCCCCACCCCAGTACGTGTCATACCCCCCGTGTACCTACACCCCAGTACGTTCCAGTCGTACCCCCACCCCAGTACGTGTCGTACCACCGTCAATGTACACCCCCCCACCCCTGTACGTGTCGTACCACCGTCAATGTACACCCCCCCACCCCTGTACGTGTCGTACCACCGTCTATGTACACCCCAGTACGTTCGAGCCACCCCCCCACCCCAGTACGTGTCATACCCCCCGTGTACCTACACCCCAGTACGTTCCTGGCGCACCCCCAACACAACCTCCTAAGTACGGAGCGCACCCCATGCCCCAACATCACAACCGCATGTACGAGTCGTACAAAGCCACACACAAGGACATAATCGTACAACCAAATGGCCCATGTACACACCGTACACACGCTCAAAACGCACGTACACAACAAGGACAAAACAAAACAACACAAGAATACACCATTCGAAAGGCACACAGCCACTAAACATGGCCAACAACCACTAAAATAACACAATCACTGACCTGCAACTGTCAAAAACAAACAGAGGCCCAATACACCACCACTCCTTATAACACACCCACCCAAAATTCAAACACTGCCACACCCACCCATGGACCAATGAAAAGGGCCCACACACACAAACCATGAGCCTTTGCAACAGACTCACTGCTGCCAGACACCACAGAACCAGACTACAAGCTACACCACATCTTACACTTGCACACCTTCACACGACCACCCTCACAAACACCCTCTCATCACATTCACACACACACACAACCATCCACACCCCCCCCAACATCCACACACCCCCCACACCCACACCATCCCCACCCACACCCCTCACCATGCCCACTACCAAGAATCCAAAGTTCAGTCACCGAGAGTTGGAGGTCCTTGTTGATCAAATCCTCAGAGTCGAGCCACAGATCTTTGGAACATTGGTCAGAAGCACCAGCCAGGCAGCCAAAACAGCCATGTGGCAGACCATCGTCGATGCTGTGAATGCCTTTGCGGACACCAGGAGGACCAAGCAGGATTGCCAGAACAGGTGGTACGATCTGCGGAGGAGGGTCAGAGCCAAGAGGCAGGAGGAACACGACCAGGCCAACGCCACCGGAGGAGGGCCCTCCCGCAGAGCCGTACAGTACCATCCCTGGGAGGAGAGGGTGATGGCCATACTGCCGGTGGAGGCAGTTGAAGGAGTAGAAGGACTCCGAGACCCGGGTGAGTACACAAACAACGCACCTCACATGGGGGGAACTGCAACCACAACCAAAATCAATAACAGGCACGCAACCACCACAAGCCATCGCATGACTCAACCACACTCCATGAGCAGGCACATGCCACTGCTGCCACCATGCCCCATGCACCCAGCTGGACAATGTCAAGTCACAGGCCACAGAAGACAACAACACATGACACGGTAACCCGGATGGCGGGAGGCTGGGCACCAAGAATCACATAGTGCGACTCCAAAGCAGACAACAATGCCCTCTGCCCATATGGCCTAGGTCACAGCCAGACAAACACTGTGTCCCAACACAGGAATGACTTGCCAGCAAATGGCGGACGCCTTGCATCAACACATGGGGGTGAAGGCACTGTTTTGCACATGACAGCAGCTAATGAACAGCCAACATTGTGAAAGAGTGGCAGCACACACCACCACAGCAGCAGCGCACAGACACACAGCAGACAAAATGGGTGCCTGGAGATCAGAAACAAACTCACATCAACAGGCCAAGGGCCACTCAAAGATCTGCTAACAGTGTGCTGGGCCAAGGTGACAGAGGGTGACACACGGAGGGAGGGAAAGGGGGACACAGAGGGAGGGAGAGGGGGACTGAGAGGGAGGGAGACGGACAGAGGGAGGAGGCTGACACACAGAGGGAGGGAGAGGGGGACAGAGAGGGAGGGAGAGGGGGACAGAGAGGGAGGGAGACACAGGAAGATGGACAGAGGGAGGAGGCCGACACACAGAGGGAGGGAGAGGGGGACAGAGAGGGAGGGAGAGGGGGACAGAGAAGGAGGGAGACACAGGGAGAGCAAATCAGTCCTTTGGTGTGTGGGAATGTCTGCTCGTCAGCAGGTGGACTGCGTGCATGTAGACAAGGGTGGCCAGTGCCAGAACCCCCCCTCTTCATCATGGCAAAACGCAGGGCCATGTCACAACCTGTACACGAGCACAAGGACAGCCACCTGCATCATATAAGTGTGTGGATCCACTCCATGTGCACATGTACAGTGCTACAAGGAAGGCGCAAATGCATGGCTCGCCACACATGCACACTCCACTGCTGACTGCAGTCACACTTGACGCAGCAAGTAAGACTGTGCCACACATAGTTAAAGGGGCCAAATTGGTGCCCAAGGGACACACCCATGCACAAGTGCACTGTGAGTGGAATGCAAGACAGATCCTAATTCCAAGAGGAAATGTGCCAACTTTGTAACGGATGAAACATGGATGTTGCATGGATCAAAATTAACATTTTCTCTCTCACACACAGGTCAACGTCGTGCTGCACCCCCCAACACTGGGGGGGAACACTCACAGGACCCGGATCTGCAGGAGACCGATCCCACCGGCAGCGACCACTCTCACCACTCTGCGGACGACCCCGACCGACCTGGCCCCTCTGGTGTCCAACCACCTGCAGCACCTGCGTCAGGTACAACCGTGCCAACCACCACCCCCACTCCTGCCACATCCCAGGAGACGCCCAGGATCCCTGCCCCAACACCACAATGCAGCCAGGCTCGCCAGGAGGGACACGGTGTCCCGGGCACCCAGGAGGAGGCAGGCGACAACGCCAATGCCACCCCTCAGGGGTCCCGGAGACCCGATGTTCCCACAAGTGCAGGCCAGACGCAAGTGGGCAGGGGTGGTGGGAGTGGAGGACGGCGGAGGCGCGAGCCTGACCAGTTGGCTGGGGATCCGGTATTTTCCCATGTCCGTAACATCCTGGACTCATACCGGCAGGACACCACGGGCATGGCCCAGGTTGTGTCCGTCCTCGAGGGGATCAAGGTCCAGCAGGCCCAGCAACATGCGGAGCTAATAGCCTGTCTACAGGTACACCAACGGAGGATGGAGGACAGACAGGCTGAGCAAGTGACGGCGTCCCAGGGGATTCACGCTGAACTCCGTCGGATGGCCGACACCATGGCCGACCCTCCCTGTGCCAGAAGGCGGAGAACATCACCACCCACAGGGAGGGATCATGAGGAGGAGGAGGAAACATCCGACGGAGCATCCCAGACGTCGTCACGGCCTGCTGCTGAGGTTCCCCGCAGGAAGCCGGGTCGTCCACGGAAAGGACCGTGAGGGTGGCTGCTACATCAACATCTCCCAGGACACCTGGCCTGGCACCTGGCCCACTGGAGCAACAGCATCACAGCATCAAGAGACATTCTCTGCCACATGGCCCTGCTGGTCACTGGCTGACCAATGTTGACAAAGACTGTGGCATGGACTCTGAGGATTTCCAATGGCAAGGACACCAACTCCCCTACTGAACTTTGGATTCCCTAATCCCGGAAAGCCCCTCACTTTGTCCCCCCCCCCCAATAATAAATCACACTATTAAGAGTAGATGCCTGCTGGTAGCATTATTACCTAACATGTGTCTTGTACAGTCTAAACATGCCTGAGTCATCTGTTCACTTCAACCATCCACACCCTGGGGCCTGAGTCTGGCACAGGACACATGGGTCACAGTTTATTAGGCAAGACAGACATGGAGCACCATACACACCCGTGATGGGCAGAACCAGCTGAGGGGGTGGCCGAACAACCGTGCTGACAGACACATTGAGTACAGCAACAGTCATGCGCAGAGGTCAGGGATCCTGGCCCGTGTCCTGGGGGGCACCCAGGTATGTGTAGACAGGTGGCAGAACCATGTCCTGCAAGCTTGAGTCCGGTGGATGCAGAGAATGGGGTCATGGACAACGTTGGATGCATGGGGATGGCACATGTCACAATACCCACACAGTCATGGACATCATGCCCAATACACAGTCTCAGCACACACACACAGCTTGCATCTTGCCACTCGACACATTGACACATAGCCACAATCAGGGAATACCATGCCAGACATGCAGGATGCACCGTGCCATCACACCAGCATTGACTGAGAAGAGGCACCTTGGAGGCATAGGGACACCTTTATTAGTCATGTTTTTGGGATTGCAGAGGCAACTTGAAGTACACATGAACACATCATGTGGAGTAACATGTGGCTCCAACACTGGCACCCCCCTTCTGCAGCACAAATGCGTGATAGCCATGGAACTGGCACACAAGCGTCGGCTAACAGCTAAACACCCACAGCTGCTCACGGAGAGCCTGCCATACACCATACATCCGCTGATGTGGAAGTCCCACGCCATGTCAAGACAATGTTAACCGTATGTGTCCGAGGGCAGTGTCACACACATTGATGCCATCATCACAATCCACTATCCCATCACTGATGACTGACAACCAGGCAGCCCATCTATTCAGGTGTACCCAGCTGCATGTCGTGTCCCATGGGGATGCCACATGTCTGCAGAGGAACCAAACCCCGACCTGGGCAGTGTGCACACATCGTGAACAACTGCCACACCCAATACACCCCAGATGCATCCCTTACCCCATGGAGACTTCCAAACGTGTCCGTGCCTGTAACGCTGAGTCAGCCCACGATGTCATGTCCATGAGGAATAGCAGTGCCACAACAATGCAACCAGCAAACGGCATGCGCAGGTACCTGGGGAAGAGAGACACACAAGAAGTCAGCCACAAAAAGCACAGCCACTTGCATGTGCAGTTACTCGACACATGTATGGATGACAACATGCTAGGTCACAATTATGACTGGGGAAATACTACCATCACTGCCACCATCACTACAGTGACACACCCACACACACCTCTGACCCACGTGCCATACATGCAGGTGGAGACACACATCACAACGCATGCCACACGGGGACCAATGCGTACACACTCAGACCCTGGTACTCACCACTAAGCAAAGAAGTCGCGTATGAGCCGAGTCCGGATGTCCTCTTGCGGCTCCACATCCTCCACATCACTAGCCCCATTGCCAAGCCCTTCGTCCTCCACGGGTGGATGGTCCTCGTCATGTTGATTCAGGATGAGTGGCACAGCTCTTTCAACTGCCATGTTGTGCAGCATGCAGCAGACCATGAAGATCTTGCAGACCTTCGCCGGGGCATAAGGGAGTGCACCGCCGGTCTTGTGGAGGCACCGGAATCGGCTCTTCAGCATGCCAAACGTCCTCTCTATCACTCGCCTTGTCCGGCCATGGGCGGTGTTATAGCGGAGCTGGGCCGGCGTGATGGGGTTGCGGAGAGGTGTCAGCAGCCAAGGCATGTTGGGATAGCCAGCGTCCCCTACATGGGAAGCACATGGACATCGTTAGAACTGGTGTAGCGGTCGTGCTGGTCGGCTATACAGAATACAGGACAGACAGACTGTACCCACCAACAACACATGCCCGTTCGTTGCGCAGCTGCATCATCATATCAGGCATCCCGCTACGCCTCATGATGTAGGCATCGTGTGCTGATCCTGGGAAACGAGCACAGACATGTGAAATCACCATATTGGACAGACACACCACAAGGGCATTGATGGAGTGGTAGTGCTTCCGATTGCGGTACGCCACCTCCCGTGCGTGTGGTGGTACCAAACCTACATGTGTCCCATCTATGGACCCAATGACATGGGGCATCCCTCCCAGGGCATAGAATCCACGCTTGACCTCAGTCATCTGTTCAGGGGTTGGGAACTTGATGAAGTCATCCAGGTGAATCAACATGGCCTCCAAGAAATCATGCAGCACACCGCTGAACATGCTCTGGGACATGCCACCAACATGAGCTATGGTATTTTGGAAGGTACCCGTGGTCAGAAAATGTAGGGCAGCCATTACCTTCAGCTGGGGTGTCAGTGCCGTAGGATACCTGTGCTGCGGTTGCAGGTGTGGTGCCAGTCTCGCCGTCAGCTCCAGAATCAACGGTTGGGTGAAGCGGTAGAGCCGGATCCTGTCATTCTCCTGCATGGTAGCCAAGTCTGGAATTCTTCGGGCAACAGGAGGCGCTCTGCAGTAATTTGGAAGTGACAAGGAAGAGTGAGTGCACTACGAGAACAACTCATGTCTACTGAGCACATGTAAATCTGGCAATACACACATGCCACATAGGGAGTCAGACATGTGCTACATGCCCAGGACACGTATGGATGCAAGGTGACACTCCTTCCAAGACCCAGCTACACACGGTGATTGAGAACCTCCCCATGCCACGCCATGGAAATAGCTGTGTCCCAGTGCAAGTGCACTGCCCGACGCAAGACAGGAGTGACATACACCCACACATCAGCAGAAGTGTGATGCCGATTGCAGAGACTGGTAGCGGAACACTGGAGCCACAGGTCACATGACATTACACTAGTCCAGCCCACACACCTTGCCATGAAGGTGCACATGTCATGACTCACCACACATTCCTTGTGAGTTTGCTGACATGGCCTTGTCACGCTACTCCGTGTCCCATGCATACATGTGCACCTCACATCCGATAACACATGTGGCATGGTGTTGGGAACAGTGTGCAATGACAATCTACACACAGCCACATGTTGGTTGCTGCAACGGCTGCAGCTTTTGAGGGTGCTACAACATCAACCTGATGTAAATCCCGGACACATATATGACATAGTCACATTGTGCACTGTGGGTAGTGACAAGTCATGTGTCATGACCCCTGTACCGGGCATCATGGGACACTTCCGTGTGTTGGTGTCCGTGCCATGCCAGTGACGCTCACCCCAAGTGCGCAGTCCCACATGCACACATGTCAAAGGAGTCAAGGGCATGCCTGGCACACATTGCACCCTCACACAGTACACATGTACACATCTCATCATACATCTGGTGCCTTCTCCACTCAGGAGGCATGTTCCACATCACAGCCTGTGACACCTGTGCCCCACACATGTAGTAATGCACAGACGATGCCTTGATGTCCATTCCTGGACAAGTATGTCCATCCATGGACAAGTATGTCCGCCCTATTCCTACATGTGTGTCGCCTATCACCACAGTGATGTGTAAAAACCGCCGTACTGCTGCTGTGAGGGCCTGTGCATGTTCCCAAATCACTGTGGGAGTGCTGCCGTATGTGTACCCATTGTGATGGCGAGCGTACAGGCATTTGTACGGTCCGTAGCACTACGGGTACGCATACGCGTGCAGACCCATAGTGATAGTGAGCGTAGATGCGTGTGTACGTTCCGTACCACTACGGGTACGCATACGCGTGCAGACCCATAGTGATAGTGAGCGTAGATGCGTGTGTACGGCCCTATCACTATGGGCCCCGAAACGCACCGTACCTGTGTGTGATGCTCCAAATTACATAGGGGACAAGTATTAAGGCCTACATGCATGCTGGTTGTCATGGAGACCAAGTTCAAAATTCGAAATTGTTCTGGAAGGTGCACAGCAGAAGTCAGTTGGAATTCTTCTACTTTGTTGCAATGTGTTTGTGGGGCTGACATCATGCAGGAGAATGAAACCGATAGAGAACCCACAGACTGCTAGGTTTGAAGGGATTGGTGGAAACATAGGATGCAAATGTGAGTGACCAATCACTCTGTACTCCTGTGCATGAGACTGGGCAGAAGGGCACATATAAGGCAGCCAGGTCCCATGAGGGAGCACTTGCCTGCACATCTTTGCATTCGTCGACCCAGCTGCTGCTACTGATTCCCTGGAACCATGTCAAGGGCTGTGGAGAGGACACAGCCATTCACCCTGGAGGAGAACATGGCTCTGCTGGATGTGATCCTCCCACAGTACTCCATGCTGTATGGGCGACCAGGGTATCAGGTGAGTGCATAGGCCACTGCCACAGACTGTCCCTATGTTGTGACTGTGACTTCTGCCATTGCGTCCAGGTGTAACACACATGCCATGTACTGTCGGGGGGGTCCCAGGGGGGGGTGCCTGATGTCTCCCAGCAGTGCCCTGAGACAGGAGGGGTGGGGGCCTATCACTCACAGCAGTGCCCTGAGACAGGAGGGGTGTGTGCAGAGTCCTCCCAGCAGTGCCCTGAGACAGGAGGGGTGTGTGCAGAGTCCTCCCAGCAGTGCCCTGAGACAGGAGGGGTGGGGGCCTATCACTCACAGCAGTGCCCTGAGACAGGAGGGGTGGGGGCCTATCACTCACAGCAGTGCCCTGAGACAGGAGGGGTGGGGGCCTATCACTCACAGCAGTGCCCTGAGACAGGAGGGGTGGGGGCCTATCACTCACAGCAGTGCCCTGAGACAGGAGGGGTGGGTGTGATGCACAGTGTGAGCCTTGATCATTGATTGTGACATTGCCATCATTCCACCTGTGTACCCACTGTGGCACGTACTGCTTTTTCCCTCACCAGGGGATGATGTCCCTATGACAAAGGTGCAATGCGTTGGCTGCATGACATGCCTTGTTGTAACCAGCTAATTTGTACCCATATGTCTCTCTGTGACATGTGGCTGGTGTATTGATGTGGTGTCACTTGTTCCTCCTCACAGGTAGGCGCCACTGCCAAGGAGCAGATCTGGCTGACCGCCGTCAGTGCCGTGAGGGGTGTGGATGGTCGGAGGCGGAGCCTGCCCCAGGTGAGGAAACGCTGGCAGGATATCCGGTGCTGGACGCGGAGGATTGCACGGCTCCTGCTGGGGGACTCACCTGAGAGCCACAAGAACCGCGGCCGCCGCCGTCTGAGCCACCTCCACAGGCGTGTGCTGCCGGTGGTCTTTCCAGACCTGGAGAGGCGCTTACAGGCGATGCAGCAGCCGGAAGGGGGTAGGTACATGTGTGTTTGTTGTGTGTCACCGGCATTTGTAAGGGCACAGTAGCATGAATTCACTGGCAGTGTTTAAAGGTGCTGTGCAGATCCTGTTTGCCCCAGTATAGCGCTGTGCCCCTGCCACCCTTCCCCTCCTTGCAATGTGTTCCCTGGTCTGTGTGTAGTCACTCCTTCACAAGGTAATGTAGGCTGGCGCTTTGTCCACGAGAACAATGACTGTAGCATCATGTGTGGGGGTGGTGTGTAACAGGTTGTGGGACCTTGCCCGTGCACTGTCAAGTTCACTGCATGTGGGTTCCATGTCAGTTGGCACTGATGCTGACTCCAGACATGGGAGTTGGTCTCTCATGTGTCATGCCTTACAGCGCGCATGTCCTATGTAGTGGCCTGTGACATGATGTGCATGAGTGTGCGATACACATATTGCAGGGATGGTGACGTGTGTTGCAGTCATTACCATTCAGTAGCATGTAGTTGTGTGCCCACTACTGTCCCCTGGGGCAGCTCTTCCTCAGTGGTGTATGTGTCATCATAAACGTGGCCAATCTCAGTGTCTACAGCGTAGGTTGTGCTCTGTGCCATTGTCCCCTGTCACCATGTATATTGACGTGCTGTTTTGTACAGGTGTCCACTGTGCAGCCTGACCTGATTGTCCTTCTTCATACTCACAGTTGCCAGTGCCTGTGTGTCTTGTTATACTCATCTGAGGATGGGCACTGGTACCTCATTATTTGTACAGGCGCACCTTGGCTGTTTGGCGTCCAATCTTGCTTTTTGCCTGCCCCTGTGTGTATCACCCAGACTATGAGATGTTGGTGCCACCTGTGTCTCAACAATTTGCCTCGTGTAGGGTCTTGTTGGGGCGGGCAATGCCTATGTGTCAAATCCTGATTTCCACTTGCTGGGTCTGGGCAGTGTGTGATGTGTCTGGACACACACGCAATGTGCAGTGACCGAGTCATGTTGGGCATGTTTTCAGCATTACCTATGCAGCATGTGTCTCAAGTTCATGGATATGGTCCCTGGTCATCGGTATTTTCGCCAACGCTGTGTGGTGCAGATGCAGTGCTGGATTGTCCCCAGGGCCTGGGTGCTATGTCAGACTCCGTTTCCTGTCTTTAGCTATTGTCTCATGCTCTCCATGGTATTTCAGTGGCATGGTGGCTCAACCAACTGTGTGTTTCATGCCCTACATCGGTACCCTGTTCAGTAGATGTTAGGGATCTTCCTTTGCAGGCTATGCAATGTTACCTATGTAGATTGGACTCATGTGACAGATGTGTACAGGTGTCTGATTAATTTCTGTCTCTCCACCCTGCCCACAGCATCGTCGGGGGACACAGAGGGAGACATGGACACAGACCAGGCGGAGGGACCGAGCACCAGTGCCAGCCGTGACATCGGGTCTGGCACATCGAGTGGGACAGAGGCGGAGGAGAGTGTGGCCGAGGACCTGTCGACTGGCACATCAGACTACGAAGCTGACAGGTCCGAGGAGGATGTCTCCGAGTGGGCGGAGGCTGCACCAGCAGCTGACAGCGGAACAACACCTCGCACCGCCCCCTCAGTTTCCATCAGCCGCCTCCCACTTGCTCGTGTCCCTTCCCAGCGTGCCCGGTCACAGCATGTCTCCTTCCTGCCAGGCACCGCACCCCCTGCCCCTGTCTCCACTGCTGCCGCCAATGCAGAGTCTGTGGACATCCAGCGGCAACTGCAGGTTGGTCAGGCTGCGATCCTTAATGTCCTCCATGCCCACGGCAAAACCCTCACCAACATCGAGGCTTTCTTGGAGGGCATTCATTCATCGCAGGCTGACCAACGCAACTTGCTGAGGTCCATAGACTCCACACTGACTGCAGCAGTGGGTCTCCTGCAGCGCGACCTCCCCCCACCTACCCCTGCCCCATCCACACTTCCCACTCCCATGCCTGTCCCACATACACCCAGACGTCGGCATGCACCCACATCAACGGACACGGGCACCACACCAGCAGGGAAGGTCCACCGCACTCCTCCTGACACGCACACACAGGGTGAGGTAGGCACACCCACTGGGTCGGGGGGCAAACGTGTGACACGCAGCCATAGTGGGAGTCCGCATTCCACCCAGTCCACTCCCTCCAAATCCCCTCCCCTCAGCTCTCCTGGCCACATCTCCCCCAAGGACTCCTTCATGGCCGCTCTGTCCCTGAGCCCCACGGTTACACCACCACGCAAGCGGTCAAGGAGGTCCCCGGTCAGGGTGGTTGAGTCTCCCCCCCTGTCTCCACCCTCCCCCAGTGGCGCTGCGACCCATCCCTCTGACCCCCCCCCCTCCTTGGGGCCTGAGGTCCCTTCGGGTGCAGGGGACTCCCTGGAGGACCTTGCAAAGGTGTGTAGTGCCATCCTGGCCTCCGCCTTTGGCCCTGCCCCACCCCCTGTGGTGGAGTCCTCCATCCCTGCACCCACGCCGCCGCCCCTTTGCCCTGATGTCCCTGCGGTGCCTGTTGCTTCCCCCCCCCCCCCTGATGCCCTCACCAGTGTGGAAGACGATGCCATTTGACTGTGCAGGCAAGGGTGGGGACACGCATCCCACTGTGTCCCCCATCCAGCTGAGAATCATTGACTGCCCTATGGGCTTTGTGAAGATTGAACTGCCTGCGATCCACGGACATTGTGCTCATGCTGAATAAAGCTTAAATTTTTTTTCATTATCACACTACTGCTATGCTGATATTGGTGTTGGTGGGGCTGCTACATGGTTTTGGGTGGTGTGTAAGGGTTTGGGTGTGTGGGATGTGTAGTAGTGTACTGCTCATTGGTGGGACCCTGGGATCTGTGTGCCATCACAAGGTGTTGGCTAACTTTCTTTGTTCATGTAAGCAGTTACTGCATGGTGCACTTGTCCCAGGGTGTATTCCTTCCTCTGTGTACCCAGCTTTCTTCCCTGCAGGGTGTTCCCAATGTTTAGCGCAGAGCTGTGTCTACATGAGCTGTGTGTGTGACGGAGCCCTTCTACTTTGGCCATGCATGCAGGGCCATGTCTCCACCTGCAACAATCGTGGCATCCTTGGTGATCACTGTACTTGTGTGTGGAGTCTGTTGACATGAGTTCATGGGGACATGTTCCCTTGTAGGCAGTATGCATGTGGATAATTCTGGCCTCACACACATGTGTTACACCCCTCCTGTCTCAGGGCACTGCTGGGAGGACTCCACACACACCCCTCCTGTCTCAGGGCACTGCTGGGAGGACTCTGTACACACCCCTCCTGTCTCAGGGCACTGCTGGGAGGACTCCACACCCACCCCTCCTGTCTCAGGGCACTGCTGGGAGGACTCTGCACACACCCCTCCTGTCTCAGGGCACTGCTGGGAGGACTCTGCACCCACCCCTCCTGTCTCAGGGCACTGCTGGGAGTGATAGGCACCCACCCCTCCTGTCTCAGGGCACTGCTGGGTGGACTCTGCACACACACCTCCGATTTCAGAATATGTACGCTTGGAACATACACGGTGGGGGTACGCTCAATGCATTCGAGGTGAGGGTACGAGTCTACTTACACTGGTGTGGTGGGGGTACGCTCCATGCATACGCGGGTGGGGGTACGGGTCGTACTTACACTGTTGGGCTGGGGGGTACGCTCCATGCATACGCGGGTGGGGGTACGGGTCGTACTTACACTGTTGGGCTGGGGGGTACGCTCCATGCATACGCGGGTACGGGTCGTACTTACACTGTTGGGCTGGGGGGTACGCTCCTTGCATACGCGGGTAAGGGTTCGAGTCGTACTTACACTGTTGGCATGGGGGGTACGCTCCATGCATACGCGGGTGGGGGTACGGGTCGTACTTACACTGTTGGGCTGGGGGGTACGCTCCATGCATACGCGGGTGGGGGTACGGGTCGTACTTACACTGTTGGGCTGGGGGGTACGCTCCTTGCATACGCGGGTGAGGGTTCGAGTCGTACTTACACTGTTGGCATGGGGGGTACGCTCCATGCATACGCGGGTGGGGGTACGGGTCGTACTTACACTGTTGGGCTGGGGGGTACGCTCCATGCATACGCGGGTGGGGGTACGGGTCGTACTTACACTGTTGGGCTGGGGGGTACGCTCCATGCATACGCGGGTGGGGGTACGGGTCGTACTTACACTGTTGGGCTGGGGGGTACGCTCCTTGCATACGCGGGTGAGGGTTCGAGTCGTACTTACACTGTTGGCATGGGGGGTACGCTCCATGCATACGCGGGTGGGGGTACGGGTCGTACTTAACACTGTTGGGCTGGGGGGTACGCTCCATGCATACGCGGGTGGGGGTACGGGTCGTACTTACACTGTTGGGCTGGGGGGTACGCTCCTTGCATACGCGGGTGAGGGTTCGAGTCGTACTTACACTGTTGGCATGGGGGTACGCTCCATGCATACGCGGGTGGGGGTACGGGTCGTACTTACACTGTTGGGCTGGGGGGTACGCTCCTTGCATACGGGGTGGGGGTAGGGTCCGTACATGTCCGTCCCCACGCTATGTGATGTTTGTGCGGCCCGTACCCAGGCCTTTGCCACGTGGGTGCGATCCGTCCCGCCATTGTTGGGGTGACGTGTGTGGGCGTGGTCCGACTCGTACCCACGCTCTTCAGGCGTGGGTACGGGACGTACCTGTCTGGTTGTGTTGCCGGTTCGCGTGGTGACGGACTTCCGTTGTGGCGGTCGCTGGCTTATCAGGACACGCCCCCACCCCCTCGTGGTGACCAGGGCATGGGAGTCAGGTATGTCCAGGCCATGTGTGGTGTGTGACTTATGTGGTTGTTTTGTGGCCTGCCCTGGTCGTGCCACCCCCACCCCACCCCACTTTCCCCCCTCCCTTAGTTATTCTGACCTTCTGCGGTGTCTGCGTCGTAACCTGTAGAGGAGGTGTACTGCTATGAGGGCAGGGATGACTCGTAGGTTCGGGTCCATGTCTGTCCGTCGCGTACTGGTACTCCTTGCTCGCGTCGTCCTGTCGCGTACGGGTCCTCCTTGATCGCGTCGTCCTGTCGCGTACGGGTCCTCCTTGGTGGCGTCGTCCTGTGTGTCCGTCACGTACTGGTCCTCCTTGTTCGCGTCGTCGTCTGTCCGTCGCGTACTGGTGGTCCTTGTTCGCGTCGTCCTGATTTCCCGGCAGTTTTTGGCTGCCGCAAAATATTCACCGTGCGGGGTGACGTCGGTGCGAATCGTGATTCCTGGGTCGTGAATGGCTGGCTGCGAGCGTCCTGACGTCAGGTCGGCGCTTTCCCGGATCGCATTGGTAGGTGTTTTTTTGTTCGGTTGGGCTTTTTTACGATTCATACGGTAATGGTGTACCCGTGCGAATCGTAATTCCTTGTTTGTGAAAATTGACGACCGGGTACGCGTCGGGCGGAGATTGTGCTCCGTCCGACGGTTCGTACCCGGTTTTTGCAGGATCGTGATCGGCACCATAATGTCTGTCACCTTCTCTCGATTTGCAATTTAGAGTCTCTCCCTCTCTTACCTGGCTTATAGGCCTTTCTCCCTGAAGTGACGCAAATCCTGTTCAATAGGTGCTCAATTTCATTTTGATTCATGGACAAAAATCCTGTGACCTTTTGAGAAAACTTTTGTGCATCCAGTGTTTTAACTCATTACACACTGAATTAAGTACATTCTGTTCCTTGACAGTCACACCTCACGCTTCTCATCTCACCTTTCTGGCGTGCTTGCACCCATGGTAAAGGATCCTCCCACTTGAATATTCAGTAAAGTGGTAGTAAGAGGGGGAGGAAGGCTTTTGCATGCATTTCTCACCACAGCACACAGCCACCTTTTTTTAAATGTGGAAATGCACGCTAGCTACACCCATGGGGTGACTTCTTGGTAACACGTCAAATGCTGCTAGGTCTCCTCAGCCTTTCATCTTTCCAATTTGGATAAAATGAGTACCATTGAGTTAGGGGAACAATAAAGATTTGCTATTTTGCGCCACAATACCATTCTGAGTAAACGTGCGCTTTACAAAAAAGCCATATTATTTTAAAAGAAGCTATATTTTACGTACAATTAGAGACAACATGTATCTGAATATTACATGGTGTTGAAGGGTTAATAGATTGTGTCTTGAGCTGCCTTCAGAAGTAGCATTCCTGGCCGACCACAGATTCTGGGAGTTGAGCCAGACAAGAAAGAGACTTCCTGTGGTTGGCAACGAACATAAGATTTAAAGGAAAGAATATGTATGTGTAAAAATATGCTGGTCTGTGGAAGAAAGAAAAAAGAGAAATAAGTTGCCTAGAATCACACAATTTGGTAACGGGGGATGCCGAAATTGAATACAGTGTTTCAGGTTTCACGTTGTGCAGTTTAGTGAAGGAATATGTATGTGTTTATGTGCAGATGGGTGAGAGGAGATAAGGAATAGGTTTTCGGATATGCACAGCTTTGTGCAGCCTTCAAAATATGAGACAACCAGAGATTCGTAGGAATAGATTACCATAGATAGCCACCACACCAATTTCCTTCACACATGCCCCAGTGCTAGGAAAATACGAAAGAATAAATAATACATGCAGATATAAAGTAGATTTCAATGTTAAAAGACGGTATGCATGGAGTAAGCAATGCTCAGTATCGCAGTATTGCAAGAATAATAGGTGTGAATTTAAAGAAGCCTTCTAAAAGTAGAGTTGCAGATTTTAGAGGTAGTTGCATATATTTTGCAGTTCGACCACTGCGAGTTTTTATCTCCCTTAAAAGTTTCTATCTCCTGGGAACTATTGGAGTACAATGTTTGGGTTCTTCTTTCACTTTCTTAGTTAATAAATGATTAGAGGTTTTACAACATTATTATTATTATTAGATTCTTCCCTGCGTCTCCAAGAAGTGTATTGGATTTCCTGTCTTCGGGATGTTTGCCTACATAGGCTCAATGTTATTGTATTCATCACCTCGTGTCTGGTTAGAAATAAAATACAAATAGGAACAATTTATCATACCACAGGCTCAGGCCTACTACATTTTCCCACACGTTTGAATGACAGCTAGACCATGTGTCCATTATGATATAAAAGCAGCAACAACTTTCAGCAATGCCTGAACGGACTGCTTAAATATAAAACAGGCAAAATAAGAGCCACAATTGAGGGAAATAAATAAATGAAGAAATTGAGAGAAAGCAAAAATAGTTTATTGCCCACGGATCACTCTGTTTTCACTCACAACTTAACGCCCCATATACTTCTCACTGAACAATTAATATATGTATAGGTCACATCAACTAGACATCACAGTCGCATTGAAATTATGTAAGAAGGCATATATTTGTATAAATTAACACCCGCTGCAAAGTTTCTTTCTACTCAGGTATCCAGGCAGAAGGGGAAGGGCCCCATCATCCCTGAGTCCAAAGAAGAAGAGGAAAGGTGATCAGCCACAACAGGAACACTGCAATCTTCACAAGCAGATGCTCTTCAGAGTTGGAGAGAATATTTGAGTAATAAATTACATTGTAAGGTGGAATGTGCTAAAATGCATTCTAATGCAGTGCATTCGCCAGGGACTACAAAGGATAGGAGTAATAGGGAACGTAGTAATGTTGTGTTTATATTATGTTTATGTATTTATCATTAGTAATGAGTATATGCCAATACAGCAGGATAGTGTGCATTGAATAACTGTGCTTTGTATTATAATGTTTCAAGGATACAATGTGTACAGATTTAATATGTGTTTTAATATATAGGTGCAATCTTTCAGGGTGTTTGAAAATAGGTTTCAAGGTGTAGGGATTGGCACAAAGGGGTGTGGAATTTAATGAAATATCTACTTGTTCATGGGGCAGGTTGCTTCTTAAATATACTTGTCCTGTAACAAAATCCACTTGTCCCTTTTGTGCCATGTAATGCAGCGACAAATTATGGCAGCAATGTCATTATATAAGAGCTCTGCAATAGCCTCTCTGATTATGTTAGGGCTCCTTCCATAGTAGGCTTTGAATACTAACAATTCCCCTATGTTGCCACATTTCCGCAGATTTACGTACTGGGGCTGAAGGTAATGGTAAGCAACAGTTCTGACTCACAAAAAAAAGTGGCTGGAGGAAAAGTGAACTTGCAATGGCTCAGATTTTCGCTTGAGCAAATCTACACCTTCATGTTTGCTCATGCTTAAATGCAGTTCACAAATATTTTCTAGGAGTACTATTTCTTGGCCTACTTCTGTAGTCTTGTGAATTTACAACAGTTGTATATCTGCACTTAATACAAGGACATGGGTGCACTTTATTTCATGATTTGGACCCTAATTAGGTCTGGCGTTAACAATGACCTTTTATGTTTAGTAAAATGTTGTCTCTCCCTCCCTCTCTTGGCTAGCTTCACTGTGAGTGACTTCATTCTGTTCTTTCACAAGGAGCATATCGACACACAGTTTTTTATCCAGTGCCAGGAACTACTGTGCAATGTGTGATTTTTGAGACCAAAACAATTTTTGCTTTTGACAATGTTATATAATGGTAAGGGCCCAGCAGCTCCCACACCAATGAGGTTTCACAAAAATATTGCCCAAACAAGTTGTGCATGACAAAGCTAAAAGGCTGACCAACAATTTCATTGGCTTTACCAATGCATGTTTATTTTTATGTTGCAAAGAAATGGTACCTACCTTATTCCAGTAGTTTAGCTAAATGTTTTTGCATTTTTTTGTGTGAACATTTTTATTTTGAAAGCAAAGAATTATCAGTCTTGCTTTCAAGCTTCTGCAAATATTTGCATCTAATTGAAAAGCATTCTGAGAGCAGTATACATAGCCTCACATTGCTAAATATTGAAAACATGTATACACATTTTTATACTTTAACAACTGTCAGTAGTGCAGTCTGAGCTTACAACATTTATTTAGAGTGCTCACCCTAATAATAAAGCCTTTGCATTAATGAGCAATAAGTACAAGTTTGAACAGCATTAACACATGGACACAAATATTACCTTTATTGTGGACAATGCCTTTCCCTGATCCATAATGTGGTACTGTAAACTGGCGGCCAAAGGGTTTGTGCTGTAGGGGGTTGGGCCTACTTGTCCCAAGGATGAAATATGCATGAAAACTTGTTGCCCTCGACCTTAAAAAATATGTCCTGGGCGTGGGGCTACGGGAATTCCACATCCCTGGGCACAGTTTGACAAACTATGAGTGTTTTTGATTACTAAAGGTGTTACTGTGACAGAGATTTTCTGTGTTTGCTGTTGGGTCAAACTATAGTACAATGTTTTAATTCTTCTTTTGCTTTTGGAGATAATGAATTTCTTTGTAAAGTCTTGTTCAGGGATGCCAATATAATTTTTAGGTTCTTTCCTTCATTTGGAGTTACCTCCTTACCTCAGCTGGACAACACATGCAGCGTGCACCATTAATAGCTCAACTATTGCAAGACCTGTTGTTACCAAAGTTTCAATTGTAGAATGTGCTGCACACACCTCCTCCAAGGACTATCTATCAATTGGTAAAGCATTTATTGATGCAGATGTACAAAAAAGAATAACATTAACTGATTGTGAGTACACAATGGTTGAAATTGCTTCTACTCCACATGATATATGATGATATGTACTATGACACTAAATATATTATTGAAAGGGCTGGGTGGAAGAAAAGGAAGAAGGGAACAGGGGAGGATGTATGCAAACAGAAAAGGGATATGAATAGGCCCAAATGGAACGATATGTTTACCAACGATAATGCTTCCTCCCATGGCCCGTCTTTTTCATGGTCCATCACTTATAGGACGTGATGGGAAGATCAGACTGTTTTTCTAAAGCTGTATTTCCACTGCCTCAGGCCACTTCATTTCCCCACATTAAATGGACTTCATCAACATGCCCCCCTACTCAAACTACAAGTATGTGTTGGTTATTGTGTGCATGATCGGCAAATGAACTGAGGCATGCCAATTCACGAACAGCAATGCACAAACTGTTGCCAAATGCCTCCTGAAAGAGTTCATACTGCGCTTTTGAGTACCTATGCTTTTGGGTTCTGAAAATGTACCGGCGTTTATCTCACATGTGATTGAGGGGTTGTGCAAGGGGCAAGGAGCCACACAGAAACAATATGTGTTCCACGGAAACTACCAAGTGGGAATGGTATCCCAAGCGCATCCTGAAGGGTTGCACATGCTACACAGAAGAGAAAGGATGAGTGTGTAAGCAGGCCCCAAGGATACATCACCTAAAGAACATCTGGAAACATCGACGTCCCAACCCTGCAGTCTACAAGTTGTGACAACGAGACATCTTTACCTTTTCTTCACTTTGTTTTCTTCATATCGAATGTGCCTAAGTAATAGAAGTGCTTGCAAACCTCTCAAATTACTTGAAGACAGGCACCAACGGCTACTTTTTCTGTTTACAGGTATCATCTCTGAGGCTCTACATTATTATTCAGCAGATGTTTTTGAAAATAGTACAAGTACAGCAGAAGATAAGACATCCCTCCAACTAGTAACACTAGCCACACGTACCAACGATTGGAACTATGCCTCAAGACTTGTTCAAGACTTTCAGAACAATTAGAGAAAATGATCATGGGTGCTACTAGCAGCATTGACCCCCATTGCTACCATTGTAATGACTACGCTCCTTATAGTGTAATGTGATCAAAGTGTTATACCTGAGATACTGCTTAAATGAAAAAGAGATATTGTACTAAAATGAATAAATTGCCATTGATAAAAAATGGGACGGGGGACAGTTGACAGGGCAGGATGTTATGTTTGCACACACCGGCCAACCGACTCAGAAAGCAGCATGTGTTACAATGTCATACGTGTCTCTAAATACGTGGGCTGTGTCCTAATGTACAATATGCTTTTCAGTCAGCACACCGAGTCCGTAGCAGTTGCACCTCCTGAGAAAAGCACAATCTGCAAAGGGAGAGCAAGGATAGAACAGGGAATGTGCATAACTTAGCACTTATAGAAGTTGTAGAAGTAACAACAATAGGACCACCCTAAATGCAGCCTGCTACCATTACCAAATACCTGAAAGACCTGAAAGGTATGCTGTGAGGATTTTGTTCAAGAATGAACAAGAGGAGGGAATGAGAGAGGGTCTATTTTTTATCATAGGGTACCCCAGGCCCATTCTGTCCATACCTGAGGTATGAGACACTTGTCCTTGCCCTGCCAGCCTAATTTGTAGGCCGTGTTAAATTGACCGGAGGGTCCTTGTCACTCAGCCAGTATGAACCCCTACGTAGGCCCTGCCAGCCTGATCTGTAGGCCTTTTGTTAAGTTGACCAGAGTTCTGCACCCATTTTACTGAACAGCAGGCTCTAGGCTTATCTGTCCAAGAATCATAGCCAGTCTCTCTCAGCGAGGCCTCCTGCTCCAAACTAAAGAGCCCCCACCCTACCTGTGTGCAAAGTTCACTGGCGCAGAGTTCACTGTCTCTCTATTCTATCGACATATAGCACATGTATTGATTGCACTTCCTACATGGGATGTGTCCCCCTTGGGTAATACTGTTGTCCTATAAAAATAGACTCCGAAGTTTATAATGAAGAAAAGACCAGCTTGATTGGATATCTATTCATGTATTTTAATCTTCATACATTATATCATGATTTCCAATTTTTTTGGTAACTCATAGTGTATGGACCATTTCATCCATCCAATGCATTTTGTTTTTTTTAATACCCTTCATCAGGGATCAGTCCTAGGACAAACGTCAGAAATTATCATGAGGAATATTCTTGTATTTGATTTGATGTGCTGAACGTGTTAATAAGTTGTTGTGTGGTTTTAAGTGGTCGAGATTGATGTAACATTTATTCATGCATTCGCGGGCTTGATGGTACGAACAATTGTATTGTGTTATTTTAACCTGTATTATTTTCAATAAAGTTTTAGACATATGGGGTGTGTTACATCGTTAGATTACATGCAAATGCGGGTATAAATAAATATACGGGTCGGCAAGTGATATTATTGGTATGAAGGTACATGCGTGATTCTAAAGTGGTTGTCATTAGTACGGACATTGGTGTGCCATTCCGAAGTGAGAAATACGCTAACTAGTGCTTCCGTGATTTACGGGGATGTTAAACAAAGGAAGTTAAACGGAGAGTAGTGCTCACGTTTTGGGTTAACGGTGAAAGAAAAAAGCAATCATTACAAGCAAAGTTCTTATTAATAACGTGATTCTCATACCTCACTATGTTACGGTCATGTTGCTTATTGCTTCACCGGTCTGTATTAGTAGTGCGGCGTTTTCGATATGGTATAAGTCTATGTGTTACTGATGCTAATCGAAATAGGACTGGGCTTGTTAGGGAAAATAAAGAAGGGACTGTGAGTGGAAAGATAGAGTTAGATTAAGGCGGCCATCTTGCAATGTGTTGGAACAACAATAACGAGATCAAAACAATGAACTTACTAAAACATTTCAATCAAGAGTGTATAAAAGAACAATACATATCATAAATAAAATGTTAATTCAATGTGTTCGTTCATCCCGAATGGATGTATACTTTCGAGTCTTTTTATCCAGTGATTCTCACGTTGTAGTAGATGTTTTTTATTGTCTTTGCCTTCTTGCTTCGGTACCACTTCCAGGATTAAGAACTTAAGTTGGCTTATATGATAGTTATTTAGTAAAAAGTGGTTAGCCACTGTTGATTTGAGATTCTTTGTGCAGATGTTGGATTTATGCTCATTAATTCTCATTTTAATTTTTCTCTCAGTTTTACCCACGTATACAATGCCACATGGCCATTTTAACAGTAAAACCACGTTCATGGTGTCACATGTAGCTGTGACTCTGAGTTTCATGTTATGACCTTTTCTGGGGTGTGTTACGCTGGTTCCAGTGATAATGTTATTGCAGTTATTGCAGTTATGGCAATCAATGGTGCCTTTAAATCTTTGTGCGTCTTCTATTGTTTTGTGCTTTAGCATTCACCCCAAATTTTTGTTCCTGGTGTACGCAAAAGTCAGTGAATTTTTTAATAGGTTTTTAAAGTCTGGTTCTAAAGTTAGTATCGGCCAGTGGCGTTTGATAATCCGTTTTACATTTGGGCTAGCCATGGAATATTTAGACACCATCGTTACACGATCTTCTTTGGTGGCTGGCGATCTTTGTAATAAGTCTTGTCTGTTTTTTTGTTGGCATCTTTGTTCAGCATCTTCTAATCCTTTTTTGGGTAACCCCTTTGTACAAATCGTTGCTTTATTTCTTTTAATCTGATGGAGGTTGTTTGTGGATTAGACACGATTCGTTTAGCTCGTAACATCTGTGAGTAGGGTAGATGTTGTTTTAACGATTCCTGGTCGAAACTGGCATAGTGTAGTGTTTCGGTCAGTGGATTTCCAGTAGATGTCAGTTGTGAAAGTGTTGTTGGTCAAGGTTATTAGCACATCCAAGAATGTAATTTGTCTCTTTTGTACAACGCAAGTAAATTGTATTCTTTCATTGATGGGGTTCAGGTTGTTTAATGCTTCTGTTAGTGTGGTTTCTGGATCATTCCGAACATGACGAACATGTCGTCGATATACCGAAATGTTACATCAATCTCGACCACTTAAAACCACACAACAACTTATTAACACGTTCAGCACGTCAAATCAAATACAAGAATATTCCTCATGATAATTTCTGACGTTTGTCCTAGGACTGATCCCTGATGAAGGGTATTAAAAAACCCGAAATGCATTGGATGGATAAAATAGTCCATACACTATGGTGCCGATCACGATCCTGCAAAAACCGGGTACGAACCGTCGGACGGAGCACAATCTCCGCCCGACGCGTACCCGGTCGTCAATTTTCACAAACAAGGAATTACGATTCGCACGGGTACACCATTACCGTACGAATCGTAAAAAAGCCCGACCGAACAAAAAAACACCTACCAATGCGATCCGGGAAAGCGCCGACCTGACGTCGGGACGCTCGCAGCCAGCCATTCACGAACCAGGAATCACGATTCGCACCGACGTCACCCCGCACGGTGAATATTTTGCGGCAGCCAAAAACTGCCGGGAAATCAGGACGACGCGAACAAGGACCACCAGTACGCGACGGACAGACGACGACGCGAACAAGGAGGACCAGTACGTGACGGACACACAGGACGACGCCACCAAGGAGGACCCGTACGCGACAGGACGACGCGATCAAGGAGGACCCGTACGCGACAGGACGACGCGAGCAAGGAGTACCAGTACGCGACGGACAGACATGGACCCGAACCTACGAGTCATCCCTGCCCTCATAGCAGTACACCTCCTCTACAGGTTACGACGCAGACGCCGCAGAAGGTCAGAATAACTAAGGGAGGGGGGAAAGTGGGGTGGGGTGGGGGTGGCACGACCAGGGCAGGCCACAAAACAACCACATAAGTCACACACCACACATGGCCTGGACATACCTGACTCCCATGCCCTGGTCACCACGAGGGGGTGGGGGCGTGTCCTGATAAGCCAGCGACCGCCACAACGGAAGTCCGTCACCACGCGAACCGGCAACACAACCAGACAGGTACGTCCCGTACCCACGCCTGAAGAGCGTGGGTACGAGTCGGACCACGCCCACACACGTCACCCCAATAATGACGGGACGGATCGCACCCACGTGGCAAAGGCCTGGGTACGGGCCGCACAAACATCACATAGCGTGGGGACGGATATGTACGGACCCTACCCCCACCCCGTATGCAAGGAGCGTACCCCCCAGCCCAACAGTGTAAGTACGACCCGTACCCCCACCCGCGTATGCATGGAGCGTACCCCCCAGCCCAACAGTGTAAGTACGACCCGTACCCCCACCCGCGTATGCATGGAGCGTACCCCCCATGCCAACAGTGTAAGTACGACTCGAACCCTCACCCGCGTATGCAAGGAGCGTACCCCCCAGCCCAACAGTGTAAGTACGACCCGTACCCCCACCCGCGTATGCATGGAGCGTACCCCCCATGCCAACAGTGTAAGTACGACTCGAACCCTCACCCGCGTATGCAAGGAGCGTACCCCCCAGCCCAACAGTGTAAGTACGACCCGTACCCCCACCCGCGTATGCATGGAGCGTACCCCCCATGCCAACAGTGTAAGTACGACTCGGACCCTCACCCGCGTATGCAAGGAGCGTACCCCCCAGCCCAACAGTGTAAGTACGACTCGAACCCTCACCCGCGTATGCAAGGAGCGTACCCCCCAGCCCAACAGTGTAAGTACGACCCGTACCCCCACCCGCGTATGCATGGAGCGTACCCCCCAGCCCAACAGTGTAAGTACGACCCGTACCCCCACCCGCATATGCATGGAGCGTACCCCCCATGCCAACAGTGTAAGTACGACTCGAACCCTCACCCGCGTATGCAAGGAGCGTACCCCCCAGCCCAACAGTGTAAGTACGACCCGTACCCCCACCCGCGTATGCATGGAGCGTACCCCCCATGCCAACAGTGTAAGTACGACTCGAACCCTCACCCGCGTATGCAAGGAGCGTACCCCCCAGCCCAACAGTGTAAGTACGACTCGAACCCTCACCCGCGTATGCAAGGAGCGTACCCCCCAGCCCAACAGTGTAAGTACGACCCGTACCCCCACCCGCGTATGCATGGAGCGTACCCCCCATGCCAACAGTGTAAGTACGACTCGAACCCTCACCCGCGTATGCAAGGAGCGTACCCCCCAGCCCAACAGTGTAAGTACGACTCGAACCCTCACCCGCGTATGCAAGGAGCGTACCCCCCAGCCCAACAGTGTAAGTACGACCCGTACCCCCACCCGCGTATGCATGGAGCGTACCCCCCATGGCAACAGTGTAAGTACAACTCGAACCCTCACCCGCGTATGCAAGGAGCGTACCCCCCATGCCAACAGTGTAAGTACGACCCGTACCCCCACCCGCGTATGCATGGAGCGTACCCCCACCACACCAGTGTAAGTAGACTCGTACCCTCACCTCGAATGCATTGAGCGTACCCCCACCGTGTATGTTCCAAGCGTACATATCCTGAAATCGGAGGTGTGTGTGCAGAGTCCACCCAGCAGTGCCCTGAGACAGGAGGGGTGGGTGTGGAGTCCTCCCAGCAGTGCCCTGAGACAGGAGGGGTGTGTGCAGAGTCCTCCCAGCAGTGCCCTGAGACAGGAGGGGTGTGTGCAGAGTCCTCCCAGCAGTGCCCTGAGACAGGAGGGGTGGGTGCCTATCACTCCCAGCAGTGCCCTGAGACAGGAGGGGTGGGTGTGGAGTCCTCCCAGCAGTGCCCTGAGACAGGAGGGGTGTGTGCAGAGTCCTCCCAGCAGTGCCCTGAGACAGGAGGGGTGTGTGCAGAGTCCTCCCAGCAGTGCCCTGAGACAGGAGGGGTGGGTGCCTATCACTCCCAGCAGTGCCCTGAGACAGGAGGGGTGGGTGTGGAGTCCTCCCAGCAGTGCCCTGAGACAGGAGGGGTGTGTGCAGAGTCCTCCCAGCAGTGCCCTGAGACAGGAGGGGTGTGTGCAGAGTCCTCCCAGCAGTGCCCTGAGACAGGAGGGGTGGGTGTGGAGTCCTCCCAGCAGTGCCCTGAGACAGGAGGGGTGTGTGCAGAGTCCTCCCAGCAGTGCCCTGAGACAGGAGGGGTGTGTGCAGAGTCCTCCCAGCAGTGCCCTGAGACAGGAGGGGTGGGTGTGGAGTCCTCCCAGCAGTGCCCTGAGACAGGAGGGGTGTGTGCAGAGTCCTCCCAGCAGTGCCCTGAGACAGGAGGGGTGTGTGCAGAGTCCTCCCAGCAGTGCCCTGAGACAGGAGGGGTGTAACACATGTGTGTGAGGCCAGAATTATCCACATGCATACTGGCTACAAGGGAACATGTCCCCATGAACTCATGTCAACAGACTCCACACACAAGTACAGTGATCACCAAGGATGCCACGATTGTTGCAGGTGGACACATGGCCCTGCATGCATGGCCAAAGTAGAAGGGCTCCGTCACACACACAGCTCATGTAGACACAGCTCTGCGCTAAACATTGGGAACACCCTGCAGGGAAGAAAGCTGGGTACACAGAGGAAGGAATACACCCTGGGACAAGTGCACCATGCAGTAACTGCTTACATGAACAAAGAAAGTTAGCCAACACCTTGTGATGGCACACAGATCCCAGGGTCCCACCAATGAGCAGTACACTACTACACATCCCACACACCCAAACCCTTACACACCACCCAAAACCATGTAGCAGCCCCACCAACACCAATACCAGCATAGCAGTAGTGTGATAATGAAAAAAAAATTAAGCTCTATTCAGCATGAGCACAATGTCCGTGGATCGCAGGCAGTTCAATCTTCACAAAGCCCATAGGGCAGTCAATGATTCTCAGCTGGATGGGGGACACAGTGGGATGCGTGTCCCCTACCTTGCCTGCACAGTCAAATGGCATCGTCTTCCACACTGGTGAGGGCATCAGGGGGGGGGGGGAAGCAACAGGCACCGCAGGGACATCAGGGCAAAGGGGCGGCGTTGTGGGTGCAGGGATGGAGGACTCCACCACAGGGGGTGGGGCAGGGCCAAAGGCGGAGGCCAGGATGGCACTACACACCTTTGCAAGGTCCTCCAGGGAGTCCCCTGCACCCGAAGGGACCTCAGGCCCCAAGGAGGGGGGGGGGGTCAGAGGGATGGGTCGCAGCGCCACTGGGGGAGGGTGGAGACAGGGGGGGAGACTCAACCACCCTGACCGGGGACCTCCTTGACCGCTTGCGTGGTGGTGTAACCGTGGGGCTCAGGGACAGAGCGCCCATGAAGGAGTCCTTGGGGGAGATGTGGCCAGGAGAGCTGAGGGGAGGGGATTTGGAGGGAGTGGACTGGGTGGAATGCGGACTCCCACTATGGCTGCGTGTCACACGTTTGCCCCCCGACCCAGTGGGTGTGCCTACCTCACCCTGTGTGTGCGTGTCAGGAGGAGTGCGGTGGACCTTCCCTGCTGGTGTGGTGCCCGTGTCCGTTGATGTGGGTGCATGACGACGTCTGGGTGTACGTGGGACAGGCATGGGAGTGGGAAGTGTGGATGGGGCAGGGGTAGGTGGGGGGAGGTCGCGCTGCAGGAGACCCACTGCTGCAGTCAGTGTGGAGTCTATGGACCTCAGCAAGTTGCGTTGGTCAGCCTGCGATGAATGAATGCCCTCCAAGAAAGCCTCGATGTTGGTGAGGGTTTTGCCGTGGGCATGGAGGACATTAAGGATCGCAGCCTGACCAACCTGCAGTTGCCGCTGGATGTCCACAGACTCTGCATTGGCGGCAGCAGTGGAGACAGGGGCAGGGGGTGCGGTGCCTGGCAGGAAGGAGACATGCTGTGACCGGGCACGCTGGGAAGGGACACGAGCAAGTGGGAGGCGGCTGATGGAAACTGAGGGGGCGGTGCGAGGTGTTGTTCCGCAGTCAGCTGCTGGTGCAGCCTCCGCCCACTCGGAGACATCCTCCTCGGACCTGTCAGCTTCGTAGTCTGATGTGCCAGTCGACAGGTCCTCGACCACACTCTCCTCCGCCTCTGTCCCACTCGATGTGCCAGACCCGATGTCACGGCTGGCACTGGTGCTCGGTCCCTCCGCCTGGTCTGTGTCCATGTCTCCCTCTGTGTCCCCCGACGATGCTGTGGGCAGGGTGGAGAGACAGAAATTAATCAGACACCTGTACACATCTGTCACATGAGTCCAATCTACATAGGTAACATTGCATAGCCTGAAAAGGAAGATCCCTAACATCTACTGAACAGGGTACCGATGTAGGGCATGAAACACACAGTTGGTTGAGCCACCATGCCACTGAAATACCATGGAGAGCATGAGACAATAGCTAAAGACAGGAAACGGAGTCTGACATAGCACCCAGGCCCTGGGGACAATCCAGCACTGCATCTGCACCACACAGCGTTGGCGAAAATACCGATGACCAGGGACCATATCCATGAACTTGAGACACATGCTGCATAGGTAATGCTGAAAACATGCCCAACATGACTCGGTCACTGCACATTGCGTGTGTGTCCAGACACATCACACACTGCCCAGACCCAGCAAGTGGAAATCAGGATTTGACACATAGGCATTGCCCGCCCCAACAAGACCCTACACGAGGCAAATTGTTGAGACACAGGTGGCACCAACATCTCATAGTCTGGGTGATACACACAGGGGCTGGCAAAAAGCAAGATTGGACGCCAAACAGCCAAGGTGCGCCTGTACAAATAATGAGGTACCAGTGCCCATCCTCAGATGAGTATAACAAGACACACAGGCACTGGCAACTGTGAGTATGAAGAAGGACAATCAGGTCAGGCTGCACAGTGGACACCTGTACAAAATAGCACGTCAATATACATGGTGACAGGGGACAATGGCACAGAGCACAACCTACGCTGTAGACACTGAGATTGGCCACGTTTATGATGACACATACACCACTGAGGAAGAGCTGCCCCAGGGGACAGTAGTGGGCACACAACTACATGCTACTGAATGGTAATGACTGCAACACACGTCACCATCCCTGCAATATGTGTATCGCACACTCATGCACATCATGTCACAGGCCACTACATAGGACATGCGCGCTGTAAGGCATGACACATGAGAGACCAACTCCCATGTCTGGAGTCAGCATCAGTGCCAACTGACATGGAACCCACATGCAGTGAACTTGACAGTGCACAGGCAAGGTCCCACAACCTGTTACACACCACCCCCACACATGATGCTACAGTCATTGTTCTCGTGGACAAAGCGCCAGCCTACATTACCTTGTGAAGGAGTGACTACACACAGACCAGGGAACACATTGCAAGGAGGGGAAGGGTGGCAGGGGCACAGCGCTATACTGGGGCAAACAGGATCTGCACAGCACCTTTAAACCCTGCCAGTGAATTCATGCTACTGTGCCCTTACAAATGCCGGTGACACACAACAAACACACATGTACCTACCCCCTTCCGGCTGCTGCATCGCCTGTAAGCGCCTCTCCAGGTCTGGAAAGACCACCGGCAGCACACGCCTGTGGAGGTGGCTCAGACGGCGGCGGCGGCGGTTCTTGTGGCTCTCAGGTGAGTCCCCCAGCAGGAGCCGTGCAATCCTCTGCGTCCAGCACCGGATATCCTGCCAGCGTTTCCTCACCTGGGGCAGGCTCCGCCTCCGACCATCCACACCCCTCACGGCACTGACGGCGGTCAGCCAGATCTGCTCCTTGGCAGTGGCGCCTACCTGTGAGGAGGAACAAGTGACACCACATCAATACACCAGCCACATGTCACAGAGAGACATATGGGTACAAATTAGCTGGTTACAACAAGGCATGTCATGCAGCCAACGCATTGCACCTTTGTCATAGGGACATCATCCCCTGGTGAGGGAAAAAGCAGTACGTGCCACAGTGGGTACACAGGTGGAATGATGGCAATGTCACAATCAATGATCAAGGCTCACACTGTGCATCACACCCACCCCTCCTGTCTCAGGGCACTGCTGGGAGTGATAGGCCCCCACCCCTCCTGTCTCAGGGCACTGCTGTGAGTGATAGGCCCCCACCCCTCCTGTCTCAGGGCACTGCTGGGAGTGATAGGCCCCCACCCCTCCTGTCTCAGGGCACTGCTGTGAGTGATAGGCCCCCACCCCTCCTGTCTCAGGGCACTGCTGTGAGTGATAGGCCCCCACCCCTCCTGTCTCAGGGCACTGCTGTGAGTGATAGGCCCCCACCCCTCCTGTCTCAGGGCACTGCTGGGAGACATCAGGCACCCCCCCCCGGGACCCCCCCGACAGTACATGGCATGTGTGTTACACCTGGACGCAATGGCAGAAGTCACAGTCACAACATAGGGACAGTCTGTGGCAGTGGCCTATGCACTCACCTGATACCCTGGTCGCCCATACAGCATGGAGTACTGTGGGAGGATCACATCCAGCAGAGCCATGTTCTCCTCCAGGGTGAATGGCTGTGTCCTCTCCACAGCCCTTGACATGGTTCCAGGGAATCAGTAGCAGCAGCTGGGTCGACGAATGCAAAGATGTGCAGGCAAGTGCTCCCTCATGGGACCTGGCTGCCTTATATGTGCCCTTCTGCCCAGTCTCATGCACAGGAGTCCAGAGTGATTGGTCACTCACATTTGCATCCTATGTTTCCACCAATCCCTTCAAACCTAGCAGTCTGTGGGTTCTCTATCGGTTTCATTCTCCTGCATGATGTCAGCCCCACAAACACATTGCAACAAAGTAGAAGAATTCCAACTGACTTCTGCTGTGCACCTTCCAGAACAATTTCGAATTTTGAACTTGGTCTCCATGACAACCAGCATGCATGTAGGCCTTAATACTTGTCCCCTATGTAATTTGGAGCATCACACACAGGTACGATGCGTTTCGGGGCCCTAGGGCACCCCAAATGCATGGCAACGGCCCGTACATGCATGCCTACGCTCTCCATCACTATGGGTCTGCACGCGTATGCGTACCCGTAGTGTTACGGACCGTACACACGCATGTACGCTCACTATCACTATGGGTCTGCACGCGTATGCGTACTCCTAGTGATAGTGAGCGTACATGCGAGTGTACGGTCCGTACCACTACGGGTACGCATACGCGTGCAGACCCATAGTGATAGTGAGCGTACATGCGTGTGTACGGTCCGTACCACTACGGGTACGCATACGCGTGCAGACCCATGGTGATAGGTAGGCCTGGGCAAAAATTTCGTTCCGTTCGCGGAAATTGCGATAATTTGACATTTTTGCGTTCCGCGGAGAGCGCGAAAATGTCAAAAATTCCGGTTTCCGCAGCTTGGCGATAATTTGTTTCTTGCTCGCGCTGTAAAATGATACATTCTCGCGCGCGCGCGATCGCCTTACCTGAATCCCTGCGTTCGCCGACAAGTTTTCTTGATCCGGTCGCGTTCTCCATGAGATGTTGTATTGTTTTTAGCCATTTGCGCTGTCTCGCGACAGTTCGCGCCCGCAGTGACGTCATGCGTCGCGCGATCACGTCTTTCTTCTCGCGATCATGCACCGCGAGAACAACTCAAAACAAGATGGCCGCGCCCGCAAGCAGCCACATGGGTAAGTTGGCGACCCGCAACCATGCAGAAAATCGCGCGAACATGCCGGAAAAAAACTTCCGCATCTTCGCGATATTTCTGCTTGTTTGCGATAATTTTAAACATTCTCGCGATAATTTGCGAAGGTTAATTCCGCAAATTCCGCCCACCCCTAGTGATAGGGCCGTACACACGCATCTACGCTCACTATCACTATGGGTCTGCACGCGTATGCGTACCCGTAGTGGTACGGACCGTACACACGCATGTACGCTCACTATCACTATGGGTCTGCACGCGTATGCGTACCCGTAGTGGTACGGACCGTACAAATGCCTGTACGCTCGCCATCACGATGGGTACACATACGGCAGCACTCCCACAGTGATTTGGGAACATGCACAGGCCCTCTCAGCAGCAGTACGGCGGTTTTTACACATCACTGTGGTGATAGGCGACACACATGTAGGAATAGGGCGGACATACTTGTCCATGGATGGACATACTTGTCCAGGAATGGACATCAAGGCATCGTCTGTGCATTACTACATGTGTGGGGCACAGGTGTCACAGGCTGTGATGTGGAACATGCCTCCTGAGTGGAGAAGGCACCAGATGTATGATGAGATGTGTACATGTGTACTGTGTGAGGGTGCAATGTGTGCCAGGCATGCCCTTGACTCCTTTGACATGTGTGCATGTGGGACTGCGCACTTGGGGTGAGCGTCACTGGCATGGCACGGACACCAACACACGGAAGTGTCCCATGATGCCCGGTACAGGGGTCATGACACATGACTTGTCACTACCCACAGTGCACAATGTGACTATGTCATATATGTGTCCGGGATTTACATCAGGTTGATGTTGTAGCACCCTCAAAAGCTGCAGCCGTTGCAGCAACCAACATGTGGCTGTGTGTAGATTGTCATTGCACACTGTTCCCAACACCATGCCACATGTGTTATCGGATGTGAGGTGCACATGTATGCATGGGACACGGAGTAGCGTGACAAGGCCATGTCAGCAAACTCACAAGGAATGTGTGGTGAGTCATGACATGTGCACCTTCATGGCAAGGTGTGTGGGCTGGACTAGTGTAATGTCATGTGACCTGTGGCTCCAGTGTCCCGCTACCAGTCTCTGCAATCGGCATCACACTTCTGCTGATGTGTGGGTGTATGTCACTCCTGTCTTGCGTCGGGCAGTGCACTTGCACTGGGACACAGCTATTTCCATGGCGTGGCATGGGGAGGTTCTCAATCACCGTGTGTAGCTGGGTCTTGGAAGGAGTGTCACCTTGCATCCATACGTGTCCTGGGCATGTAGCACATGCCTGACTCCCTATGTGGCATGTGTGTATTGCCAGATTTACATGTTCTCAGTAGACATGAGTTGTTCTCGTAGTGCACTCACTCTTCCTTGTCACTTCCAAATTACTGCAGAGCGCCTCCTGTTGCCCGAAGAATTCCAGACTTGGCTACCATGCAGGAGAATGACAGGATCCGGCTCTACCGCTTCACCCAACCGTTGATTCTGGAGCTGACGGCGAGACTGGCACCACACCTGCAACCGCAGCACAGGTATCCTACGGCACTGACACCCCAGCTGAAGGTAATGGCTGCCCTACATTTTCTGGCCACGGGTACCTTCCAAAATACCATAGCTCATGTTGGTGGCATGTCCCAGAGCATGTTCAGCGGTGTGCTGCATGATTTCTTGGAGGCCATGTTGATTCACCTGGATGACTTCATCAAGTTCCCAACCCCTGAACAGATGACTGAGGTCAAGCGTGGATTCTATGCCCTGGGAGGGATGCCCCATGTCATTGGGTCCATAGATGGGACACATGTAGGTTTGGTACCACCACACGCACGGGAGGTGGCGTACCGCAATCGGAAGCACTACCACTCCATCAATGCCCTTGTGGTGTGTCTGTCCAATATGGTGATTTCACATGTCTGTGCTCGTTTCCCAGGATCAGCACACGATGCCTACATCATGAGGCGTAGCGGGATGCCTGATATGATGATGCAGCTGCGCAACGAACGGGCATGTGTTGTTGGTGGGTACAGTCTGTCTGTCCTGTATTCTGTATAGCCGACCAGCACGACCGCTACACCAGTTCTAACGATGTCCATGTGCTTCCCATGTAGGGGACGCTGGCTATCCCAACATGCCTTGGCTGCTGACACCTCGCCGCAACCCCATCACGCCGGCCCAGCTCCGCTATAACACCGCCCATGGCCGGACAAGGCGAGTGATAGAGAGGACGTTTGGCATGCTGAAGAGCCGATTCCGGTGCCTCCACAAGACCGGCGGTGCACTCCCTTATGCCCCGGCGAAGGTCTGCAAGATCTTCATGGTCTGCTGCATGCTGCACAACATGGCAGTTGAAAGAGCTGTGCCACTCATCCTGAATCAACATGACGAGGACCATCCACCCGTGGAGGACGAAGGGCTTGGCAATGGGGCTAGTGATGTGGAGGATGTGGAGCCGCAAGAGGACATCCGGACTCGGCTCATACGCGACTTCTTTGCTTAGTGGTGAGTACCAGGGTCTGAGTGTGCACGCATTGGTCCCCGTGTGGCATGCGTTGTGATGTGTGTCTCCACCTGCATGTTTGGCACGTGGGTCAGAGGTGTGTGTGGGTGTGTCACTGGAGTGATGGTGGCAGTGATGGTAGTATTTCCCCAGTCATAATTGTGACCTAGCATGTTGTCATCCATACATGTGTCGAGTAACTGCACATGCAAGTGGCTGTGCTTTTTGTGGCTGACTTCTTGTGTGTCTCTCTTCCCCAGGTACCTGCGCATGCCGTTTGCTGGTTGCATTGTTGTGGCACTGCTATTCCTCATGGACATGACATCGTGGGCTGACTCAGCGTTACAGGCACGGACACGTTTGGAAGTCTCCATGGGGTAAGGGATGCATCTGGGGTGTATTGGGTGTGGCAGTTGTTCACGATGTGTGCACACTGCCCAGGTCGGGGTTTGGTTCCTCTGCAGACATGTGGCATCCCCATGGGACACGACATGCAGCTGGGTACACCTGAATAGATGGGCTGCCTGGTTGTCAGTCATCAGTGATGGGATAGTGGATTGTGATGATGGCATCAATGTGTGTGACACTGCCCTCGGACACATACGGTTAACATTGTCTTGACATGGCGTGGGACTTCCACATCAGTGGATGTATGGTGTATGGCAGGCTCTCCGTGAGCAGCTGTGGGTTTTTAGCTGTTAGCCGACGCTTGTGTGCCAGTTCCATGGCTATCACGCATTTGTGCTGCAGAAGGGGGGTGCCAGTGTTGGAGCCACATGTTACTCCACATGATGTGTTCATGTGTACTTCAAGTTGCCTCTGCAATCCCAAACACATGACTAATAAAGGTGTCCCTATGCCTCCAAGGTGCCTCTTCTCAGTCAGTGCTGGTGTGTTGGCACGGTGCATCCTGCATGTCTGGCATGGTATTCCCTGATTGTGGCTATGTGTCAATGTGTCGAGTGGCAAGATGCAAGCTGTGTGTGTGTGCTGAGACTGTGTATTGGGCATGATGTCCATGACTGTGTGGGTATTGTGACATGTGCCATCCCCATGCATCCAACGTTGTCCATGACCCCATTCTCTGCATCCACCGGACTCAAGCTTGCAGGACATGGTTCTGCCACCTGTCTACACATACCTGGGTGCCCCCCAGGACACGGGCCAGGATCCCTGACCTCTGCGCATGACTGTTGCTGTACTCAATGTGTCTGTCAGCACGGTTGTTCGGCCACCCCCTCAGCTGGTTCTGACCATCACGGGTGTGTATGGTGCTCCATGTCTGTCTTGCCTAATAAACTGTGACCCATGTGTCCTGTGCCAGACTCAGGCCCCAGGGTGTGGATGGTTGAAGTGAACAGATGACTCAGGCATGTTTAGACTGTACAAGACACATGTTAGGTAATAATGCTACCAGCAGGCATCTACTCTTAATAGTGTGATTTATTATTGGGGGGGGGGGGGACAAAGTGAGGGGCTTTCCGGGATTAGGGAATCCAAAGTTCAGTAGGGGAGTTGGTGTCCTTGCCATTGGAAATCCTCAGAGTCCATGCCACAGTCTTTGTCAACATTGGTCAGCCAGTGACCAGCAGGGCCATGTGGCAGAGAATGTCTCTTGATGCTGTGATGCTGTTGCTCCAGTGGGCCAGGTGCCAGGCCAGGTGTCCTGGGAGATGGTGATGTAGCAGCCACCCTCACGGTCCTTTCCGTGGACGACCCGGCTTCCTGCGGGGAACCTCAGCAGCAGGCCGTGACGACGTCTGGGATGCTCCGTCGGATGTTTCCTCCTCCTCCTCATGATCCCTCCCTGTGGGTGGTGATGTTCTCCGCCTTCTGGCACAGGGAGGGTCGGCCATGGTGTCGGCCATCCGACGGAGTTCAGCGTGAATCCCCTGGGACGCCGTCACTTGCTCAGCCTGTCTGTCCTCCATCCTCCGTTGGTGTAGCTGTAGACAGGCTATTAGCTCCGCATGTTGCTGGGCCTGCTGGACCTTGATCCCCTCGAGGACGGACACAACCTGGGCCATGCCCGTGGTGTCCTGCCGGTATGAGTCCAGGATGTTACGGACATGGGAAAATACCGGATCCCCAGCCAACTGGTCAGGCTCGCGCCTCCGCCATCCTCCACTCCCACCACCCCTGCCCACTTGCGTCTGGCCTGCACTTGTGGGAACATCGGGTCTCCGGGACCCCTGAGGGGTGGCATTGGCGTTGTCGCCTGCCTCCTCCTGGGTGCCCGGGACACCGTGTCCCTCCTGGCGAGCCTGGCTGCATTGTGGTGTTGGGGCAGGGATCCTGGGTGTCTCCTGGGATGTGGCAGGAGTGGGGGTGGTGGTTGGCACGGTTGTACCTGACGCAGGTGCTGCAGGTGGTTGGACACCAGAGGGGCCAGGTCGGTCGGGGTCGTCCGCAGAGTGGTGAGAGTGGTCGCTGCCGGTGGGATCGGTCTCCTGCAGATCCGGGTCCTGTGAGTGTTCCCCCCCAGTGTTGGGGGGTGCAGCACGACGTTGACCTGTGTGTGAGAGAGAAAATGTTAATTTTGATCCATGCAACATCCATGTTTCATCCGTTACAAAGTTGGCACATTTCCTCTTGGAATTAGGATCTGTCTTGCATTCCACTCACAGTGCACTTGTGCATGGGTGTGTCCCTTGGCCACCAATTTGGCCCCTTTAACTATGTGTGGCACAGTCTTACTTGCTGCGTCAAGTGTGACTGCAGTCAGCAGTGGAGTGTGCATGTGTGGCGAGCCATGCATTTGCGCCTTCCTTGTAGCACTGTACATGTGCACATGGAGTGGATCCACACACTTATATGATGCAGGTGGCTGTCCTTGTGCTCGTGTACAGGTTGTGACATGGCCCTGCGTTTTGCCATGATGAAGAGGGGTTCTGGCACTGGCCACCCTTGTCTACATGCACGCAGTCCGCCTGCTGACGAGCAGACATTCCCACACACCAAAGGACTGATTTGCTCTCCCTGTGTCTCCCTCCTTCTCTGTCCCCCTCTCCCTCCCTCTCTGTCCCCCTCTCCCTCCCTCTGTGTGTCAGCCTCCTCCCTCTGTCCATCTTCCTGTGTCTCCCTCCCTCTCTGTCCCCCTCTCCCTCCCTCTCTGTCCCCCTCTCCCTCCCTCTGTGTGTCAGCCTCCTCCCTCTGTCCATCTTCCTGTGTCTCCCTCCCTCTCTGTCCCCCTCTCCCTCCCTCTCTGTCCCCCTCTCCCTCCCTCTGTGTGTCAGCCTCCTCCCTCTGTCCGTCTCCCTCCCTCTCAGTCCCCCTCTCCCTCCCTCTGTGTCCCCCTCCCTCCGTGTGTCACCCTTTGTCACCTTGGCCCAGCTTCCTGGGCACACACTGTTAGCAGATCTTTGAGTGGCCCTTGGCCTGTTGATGTGAGTTTGTTTCTGATCTCCAGGCACCCATTTCGTCTGCTGTGTGTCTGTGCGCTGCTGCTGTGGTGGTGTGTGCTGCCACTCTTTCACAATGTTGGCTGTTCATTAGCTGCTGTCATGTGCAAAACAGTGCCTTCACCCCCATGTGTTGATGCAAGGCGTCCGCCATTTGCTGGCAAGTCATTCCTGTGTTGGGACACAGTGTTTGTCTGGCTGTGACCTAGGCCATATGGGCAGAGGGCATTGTTGTCTGCTTTGGAGTCGCACTATGTGATTCTTGGTGCCCAGCCTCCCGCCATCCGGGTTACCGTGTCATGTGTTGTTGTCTTCTGTGGCCTGTGACTTGACATTGTTCAGCTGGGTGCATGGGGCATGGTGGCAGCAGTGGCATGTGCCTGCTCATGGAGTGTGGTTGAGTCATGCGATGGCTTGTGGTGGTTGCGTGCCTGTTATTAATTTTGGTTGTGGTTGCAGTTCCCCCCATGTGAGGTGCGTTGTTTGTGTACTCACCCGGGTCTCGGAGTCCTTCTACTCCTTCAACTGCCTCCACCAGCAGTATGGCCATCACCCTCTCCTCCCAGGGATGGTACTGTACGGCTCTGCGGGAGGGCCCTCCTCCGGTGGCGTTGGCCTGGTCGTGTTCCTCCTGCCTCTTGGCTCTGACCCTCCTCCGCAGATCGTACCACCTGTTCTGGCAATCCTGCTTGGTCCTCCTGGTGTCCGCAACAGCATTCACAGCATCGACGATGGTCTGCCACATGGCTGTTTTGGCTGCCTGGCTGGTGCTTCTGACCAATGTTCCAAAGATCTGTGGCTCGACTCTGAGGATTTGATCAACAAGGACCTCCAACTCTCGGTGACTGAACTTTGGATTCTTGGTAGTGGGCATGGTGAGGGATGTGGGTGGGGATGGTGTGGGTGTGGGGGGTGTGTGGATGTTGGGGGGGGGGTGTGGATGGTTGTGTGTGTGTGTGAATGTGATGAGAGGGTGTTTGTGAGGGTGGTCGTGTGAAGGTGTGCAAGTGTAAGATGTGGTGTAGCTTGTAGTCTGGTTCTGTGGTGTCTGGCAGCAGTGAGTCTGTTGCAAAGGCTCATGGTTTGTGTGTGTGGGCCCTTTTCATTGGTCCATGGGTGGGTGTGGCAGTGTTTGAATTTTGGGTGGGTGTGTTATAAGGAGTGGTGGTGTATTGGGCCTCTGTTTGTTTTTGACAGTTGCAGGTCAGTGATTGTGTTATTTTAGTGGTTGTTGGCCATGTTTAGTGGCTGTGTGCCTTTCGAATGGTGTATTCTTGTGTTGTTTTGTTTTGTCCTTGTTGTGTACGTGCGTTTTGAGCGTGTGTACGGTGTGTACATGGGCCATTTGGTTGTACGATTATGTCCTTGTGTGTGGCTTTGTACGACTCGTACATGCGGTTGTGATGTTGGGGCATGGGGTGCGCTCCGTACTTAGGAGGTTGTGTTGGGGGTGCGCCAGGAACGTACTGGGGTGTAGGTACACGGGGGGTATGACACGTACTGGGGTGGGGGTGGGGCTCGAACGTACTGGGGTGTACATAGACGGTGGTACGACACGTACTGGGGTGGGGGTACGACTGGAACGTACTGGGGTGTACATGGACGGTGGTACGACACGTACAGGGGTGGGGGGTGTACATTGACGGTGGTACGACACGTACTGGGGTGGGGGTACGACTGGAACGTACTGGGGTGTACATAGACGGTGGTACGACACGTACAGGGGTGGGGGGGTGTACATTGACGGTGGTACGACACGTACTGGGGTGGGGGTACGACTGGAACGTACTGGGGTGTGGGTAGACGGGGCTATGACACGTACTGGGGTGGGGGTGGGGCTCGAACGTACTGGGGTGTAGGTACACGGGGGGTGCGACACGTACTGGGGTGGGGGTACGACTGGAACGTACTGGGGTGTGGGTAGACGGGGCTATGACACGTACTGGGGTGGGGGTGTGGCTCGAACGTACTGGGGTGTAGGTACACGGGGGTACGACACGTACTGGGGTGGGGGTACGACTGGAACGTACTGGGGTGTAGGTAGACGGGGCTATGACACGTACTGGGGTGGGGGTTCGACTGGAACGTACTGGGGTGTACATAGACGGTGGTACGACACGTACAGGGGTGGGGGGGTGTACATTGACGGTGGTACGACACGTACTGGGGTGGGGGTACGACTGGAACGTACTGGGGTGTGGGTAGACGGGACTATGACACGTACTGGGGTGGGGGTGGGGCTCGAACGTACTGGGGTGTAGGTACACGGGGGGTGCGACACGTACTGGGGTGGGGGTACGACTGGAACGTACTGGGGTGTGGGTAGACGGGGCTATGACACGTACTGGGGTGGGGGTGTGGCTCGAACGTACTGGGGTGTAGGTACACGGGGGTACGACACGTACTGGGGTGGGGGTACGACTGGAACGTACTGGGGTGTAGGTAGACGGGGCTATGACACGTACTGGGGTGGGGGTTCGACTGGAACGTACTGGGGTGTACCTAGACGGGTGGGGGTATACATATACGGGGGTACGTGTCGGACGTACGGGGGCTGGGGGGAGTGTTGGGCGCGTATGCGGGCACATGTCTCCATGGTTGCTGTAGGAGTTCGGTGCGGACGGTGTTTTTTCCATACGGTTGTAACCTCGGACGCACGGGATGGATCGTGATTCCTCGGTCGGACTTGGATTTTCACGTTTGTAAGGTAAATCGTCCGAGGACGTGTCGGACACATTTTCCGACCCGAGGACGTGTGGGGAATGATTCCCATTGCGGTTCGTATGGACTTTTTACCATGCGAATCGTGATTGCCAGTTCGTACGGCACTTGTACGATTCGTACGGTAAAAAGACCCGATACGAGTCGCACGGGGGAATTTTTTACCGGATCGTGATCGGCACCTATGAGTCACCCAAAAAATTGGAAATGAAGATATAATGTATGAAGATTAAAATACATGAATAGATATCCAATAAAACTCGTCTTTTCTTCATTATATACTTCGGAGCCTATTTTTATAGGACAACAGTAGTGCGCAAGGTGGACACATCCCATGTAGGAAGTGCAATCAAGACTTGTTTATCTGACGTCAAGCATGAAGACGCCACTCCTGGTGAACACATAAGCACTTATGACCAAACAAGGACCCTTGACAAACCAGCGTTGTAGCGCGTATTCTAGCTCCATTATACAGACATATAGCACATCACATCCTGGGTCTGTACATGAAAATAGAGAAGTTCCCAATGCAGCCGCGTCAAGCTGGGGTGATGAATACCCAAGACACATATCCATATATGTATATTTTATTCATTTGCATTACATATTTTCTGCCTGCAGCATGCAATTTACGACGAGCGCTTGGCCTGAGAATATAACCTTGCACCTAGTCTACGTTCCGCATTTAGTAGGATAGACATGACACGTCTGCTAAAATTTGCAAACCATGCACTAAGTGATGTGGGTAGAAGTGGCGTGAGATGACGTTACTGTAGGCGCTTCTCATAGCCTTAAAATGTATAAAAAGGGAGCTCACACAATCCTCGGCGGACTACCCCACCCGTCTGTTAGTAGATGGCAGGCGGGTGTGGGTGCTCCCCAAGAGCTCTTGTTTTTTGTTTTTAAGATCCAATTTAACTTGCCAATATATTTGCTGTATATGCTATGTATGCTATTTTGCTATGCTATTTTGTCCCTAAATTGGTGTTTCCTTATTGAGCATTTCATACTTATATTACATTTGCAAGGCTGCCTTCTTTTAGGTTTTAGGTAGGTATGTGAGTATTCTCAGTTTTTTAGATCAAGTGTGTTTTGCATTTTGAGAACATTTTCCTTGATTTAACTCATGTTTTTTGTAATGCATTTATAAATGTGTCTTTGAGGTTTTCTGAAGTGTCTCTCCCCAAACGAGTTCAATGCCTTCTGATTCATGCGAGGTCACTATATTTGTATTTTGTATTTTATGCCTTTTTCTTGAAGTTTCTTGAAGTTGCACCGTCTAAATAAATTTGTTAAACTTTCATTCTCAGTTTCCATGGTTCACATATCTGTTTCCTTCATTTTTAGAGCGAGCGTTCCCAGACACCCGGCTCAAATTAAGGTGCCCCTTTTGTCCTAAGCTCACTCCCTCGATCATATGGTGAAGGTTCCTTGAGCCCTGTGCTCAGCCCCCTGCGCCCTGTGCTCAGCCCCCTGCCCTCTTGACCCTTAAAAAAATCTCCCCCCAACAAAGCAAACATCCGGACAGAAACTGACCTTTTTCTTGAGATTGAAATTGGTAATTTTTGGAGACGCTTTTGATGGTCGTGTGACAAGGATGCTTTGCACTGGACCATGTCTAGCATTGCCCCGAGAAAAGAAATGACTTGTAGTAGACGCAACTGCGATTTGCTCTCGTTGAGAGTCAGCCCCAGAGAAGAGAAGAGACGGATACATGCTGTTGTGGCATCCTTGGCTGCTTGTTCCGGAGGACCTTTGAGCAGCCAATCGTCGAGATAAGGGAACACCTGCATTCCCCGAGATCTCCATGTCGCTGCCACTGGTGCCAAGCACATAGTAAAGATTTTTGGTGCTGATTTCAGCCCAAACGGGAGCACCTTGAACTGATAGTGGGCGCCAGCCACTGTGAAGCGAAGATATTTGCGATGTTTGAGATGGATAGGGATGCGGAAATACGCATCTTCCATATCCAGAGAAGCCATAAAATCTCCTTCGTGTAGACAGCTTAAGATCTCAGAAAGTGTGACCGTCCGGAAACTTTGCTTTTTGAGTAATTTGTTAAGCTTGTGGAGGTCCAGAATCGGTCGCCATTCCCCTAACTTCTTGATGAGGAAGAAACGAGAATAGAAACCGGTTCCTCTGAGATGATGGAAACTTCTCTATTGCATTCTTGAGGAGCATTGTTAAGGCTTCTTTGAACAATAAGTGAAGACGAGGGGGAGGGGGACCCCTGGGCGGAGTAGTAGGTGGCTGTTTGATGAATTCCAGGGTGTGGCCATTGGTTACTAGGTCTAGAACCCATCGGTCTGAAGAAATTTCTTGCCACTTGTGTACAAAAGCTGAAATTTTCGCGCCCACGGGTAGAGAGGGTAATATGGCTGGCGCCCTGCATAGATCATTGTTTCCTGTTGGTATCTCGACCTTGATTCTGTGATCGTTTTTGACCACCCTGATTGGAGAAACTAGTCGAAGAGGATTGGCGGTATGATGACTGGTTGTAAGGCTGTCTATACTGCGATTGATGCTGCCTATTTTGTTGGTTTTGGTAACCTCCTCTTGAAGCAAAACCAGGTCCTATTGCACCTCTGAAAGATCCGCGCCTGTATTGAAGGGCGCCTAACGATCTAGCGGTATCCGTATCAGTTTTGATAGCAAGGAGGGCCTCATCAATGTGTTTTCCAAATAAAGACTCTCCGGCATAAGCCATGTCTAAAATCTTCGTTTGCACTTCAGGCCTGAAAGTTGTGGCTTTAAGCCATCCCTGGCGTCTAAGCACTGCAGCACCGGCAAGCTGACGAAAGTTGGGATTCGCAATGTCCAGTGCGCAATCTAGGATTTCAGATGTGCTCGTTCTTCTTCCAACAGAATCTTCCTTGCCTCTTGCCTACGGTCTTCAGGAGTGAGGTCAATAAGTCCCACCATAATGGACCACATCTGACGGTCATAACGACCGATTATTGCCAAAGAATTTGCAGCTTTAATAGAGGCCGCTGCCATAGTAGAGAACTTTTTACCTATAAGATCCAGCCTCCGTCCATCCTTATCAGGCGGTGTGGTTATAGACGTTGCAGGATTTTTGGATCGTTGTTGGGCGGCTTGAGAAATTACTGAATCTGGTCATGGATGACCAATCAGACAAGATGGACTGTTAGCAGGAGCAGGGTACTTTTTCTCAATGCGAGGAAGTACAGCCGGAATAGACGCAGGCGTCTTCACGATCTTAACCCCTTCATTCCAGATATAATCAATCATAGGAACAGCTCTCGTGATCTTCCTAGACTCTTCCTTGAAATCATGCAAAAAGCAGTCTGTCTGCCCTACTATAACAGCAACTGGAATCTAGATGCTGCTCGCTGCATCAAATTATGAAAGCCCCCGATGTCCTCAGGGGGAGAATCAGAAGGCAGAGGAAGGGGTGGAGAAGGCATCGGTATAATAGATTTGTCCCAGGGATCCGTAACATTAGTATTGTCAGGTAACTCACCCTCTTCAACCTCCTCTTCAGAGGATGTAGCGTCATGGTGAAACTGTTCAGATGGACCTAAAGGATGAGCCGGCAAAACAGGAACCTTAGACTGAGGTAACGGATCAGGGATCCCCGCTGGTGGAGGTGGATTTTCTTGGACAGCCTGTTGTGGGGGAAACCTTTGATGGTAGTCTGCCAGCATGGCCTGGAGATCCTGTATGAGCGTTGGAGGGACGTGACTCATTTCCTTCTGGCGCGACTCCCTTTGAGGAAATCTATGGTATGGCACCATAAGTTCTTCTTGATAATAGTGTTCCTGGTATTCGTCGTCATCATCGTCTTCACACTTGATGTTAAGCTCAGAAGGATGGTGAGCTGTGCCAAATGGTCCCTCATTGTCTTCGTCCTCATAGTCCTCATCGTCAACGTAAGTTTCAAAAGGTGAAACGGCAAAAGTAGAGATATTTTACTGTAATCCTGTCTTTGAAAAGTATTAAGTTGAAAAGGTGCAGTTGATATGGGTGTTGATTGTGAAGGCAAAAGTACCATTGCTGATACCTGAGATTGAGTTGGTAAAGTCGTTGTCGACAGGCTCTTCGTCGTCAACGGGATCATCGCCGATGGGCTCTTCGTCGATGGGCTCTTCGTCGATGGGCTCTTCGTCGATGGGCTCTTCGTCGACGAGCTCTTCGTCTACGGGCTCTTAGCCGTCAACGGGATCGTCGTCGATGAGATCTTCGCTGATGCGGTCGTCGACAGGACAGTCGTCGACGATGACATCGTCGACAAGGCAGACGTCGACGATGTAGACTTCATAGATAATAGTACCTTCGTCGACGGTGGAGGCTTCGTCGACGGAACCTTCGTCGATGGGCTCAACGTCGACGTGGTCGTCGACGGATACTTCGTCCATGACTTCCTCGTCGCCGATTCTTCAAAAACAGGTTTCTTAGTTGTGATAGAAATCCTAGTAGACACAATAGGCGAAGTAATGGCTGTCGTCGAGACAGTAGCAGTCGACGATGGGGCAGAAGTCACAGAAATCGTCGACGATGGTGTCAACGTGAGAGATTTAACCTGGCTTTTACTCACGGTTTTTGAAGTAGACAGCCTCTTAGATTCCTTGACCGATGTAGAGGGTGGAGACCGCGTTGACCCAGAGGAAAGCTTAGGTGACCTCTGTGAAGGGTCAGAAACATCATGGGAAGTTTTATGATGTTTTCTTCCCTCACGTGAAGAGCTGTCATGGGATCTAGCTCTTTTGCTAGAAGTTGAGGCTCTGTCATCCTCCTCAGCCGAGGAAGATTTAAGCCATAAAAGCAGTCTTGCCTCTCTATGCCTAAGAGTCTTAGTAGAGAAAGTACGGCAGATCCTACAATCCTTCGCAACATGCTTAGGATAAAGACAGTAAATGCAGTCCTTATGCTGGTCATCAACATGGACCCTCTTCTTATCACAGGTCCTACAGGGTTTAAAGAGAGCTTTCTTGTCAGACATCCTGAAGAGATGAAGTGTAGAACTGAGTAAGCACTCGGGGAGACTCCCTTCAACACGACGTGCAGTGAAAATCTGAGAAGACCTGACTGCTGAGAGTGTTCTAGAGGGTGCCGGTAGCTGATTGGTTGGAGTTAACTTTTGGTTCTTTTTACTATAATGATGTAGATAGGCTTCTAATATTCAGGCCTTAGGCCTTTTTCTTTTAGCCTACTACTGTTATTTATTTATGGCATTGCTTTTGTAATTTACCGTGGAACTCCCGCCTCGGTGACGGGGAATGATTCAGGCAAGTGAATCTATGAAAGATACCCCAATACTGGATAATGTAAGTGCCAGGGAACCCGCTTACCTGACAGTGGTCAGCTGCTGTCTTGAATGAAGCTGTCAGCCCACTGTAGAAATACCATGAATGGTTTACGTCACGGTTTCCGCGCTGAAAGCTTGCGTGGCCCGTGACAGCAGCTAAATGCTGTTGTCTGTGTAAACTGATACCGGAGAGGGCACTGGTCAATATCATTGATACTGAAGAGTTACTGAGTCACGACAAAACTCGGACATAAAAATATGACCCAAATAACGTGCCGCTTATGGTTAGAAAGCGACGTTCCCTTAACAAAAAAGTATGGTAATTCGAGAATGCTGATTGACCCTTGCGGGAGGACCGCGTTATGGGCATTCAGATAAGAAAAAGTGATTGAGGGTGGACGAACCTATCTTCTGAAATGCTTGATTTGCGGTGATAGAATTCAAGAGGAATCAACAGTCTTAGTGTAATGTAACATTATTGGTGAAGTGCTCAATTTCTCATTTAAGAGGATACAATCCGATTATGAATTAAACATACATTAATTACAGATTAAACCAAAAGCAAACAAGCGCGCGCGTGCCTCACGCTGAAAAGTAAAAACAAAAAGCATCAAAGAAAGGAATGGGTGGGAGGGTTGTGAGAGAGAGGGGGAGTAACAGCAGCTGTTTTATAGCACACTCGTGCTTGTGGTGCCATCCGCCTTGCGGGAGCGAGCAACAGTCAATTAGCATGTGCGCCGCTGCTCGCTCTCGCAAGGTGGATGCCTCCACAAGCACGAGTATGTGCTTCAAAAAAGAGAGTACCAGTTTGTGAGTGGTGCATGCTTGTGCCCGGAGGAGAATGGGCCACCCCTCTTTCGTGGAAGTTTTCAGGTATGGAAAAAGAATACATGTCTGCCCAACACAGATAGGTCACTGGGACATGCCCCTTTGAGCACTGAGCAACTGCCATCATCCCCTGTGGAAGGCACACAAAAGCCAGACAGAGGATCTATTTTGGCCAAAGAATAGAAGATCTTAATGCAAATTTAAAATCGAATGCTAGGTCACAGCTTTGACTTTCTTAGTTCTAGTGAAGCATCAGCCCGGGAGATAGTGGCATGACAATTAATGCCTCCCCCACCCTTTCTCAAGTCTTCATCACAATTTGGAAAAGGGTGGGGTTAACTTGCCCCCACAGCCTCTACAAGCCATTACAGCTACTCCAAAACCTAGAACTATCCGAATCTCACCTCCCAGCCACCATCATCCATCAAAGCCGCTGGCCTAATTTCTTCTTGTATCTAATGGAGCTGGCCTGATCTGACATCTGGAGAGCACTTAGTCTCAGTGTGTCCCGAATAAAGGCCTGGAAAGGGGATCCGAGCAAGAATTTCGAAGAAATGCTGGTGAGTGACTCGTTACTACGGATGGATGAGAGGCCAGTTAAACATAAAAGCACTTTCAGAAAGATTGTCCGTGGTCACGGTCAGTGTTGACTTTGGTCTTGTAAGTACAAGGAAACACACTGAGGCCTTACTGTTTAGAGTTCTAATTCAAATGTGCGTGAGGGCTCCTTTATCCTTCGTAATTAATAATGGAAGGCAAAGAACACAAGAAGATTACATTGTAAAGCTCAATTTTGCGCATGCTGTAATACTTTAGGACATCAGCCATTATATTACAATAGACAAATGGTCTTGTGGAGGCAGAAACATTTTTACAAAAATAATTCTTTGAAAACCAAAAATATTTTTTAAACAGGAAAAACAAAATTTCAAGAAATACACAACTAGGGCTTGAATTATATTAATTGCATATCTTATGGCAAACATACATGTAGAACATATATATATACAATATACAGTAGGTTGCTTCATTAGTGCAAAAGTGAAAAAAGTGCTTGTGCAACGTGGCTAGTAAGAACTTAGTGACTGAGGACCTATGATGCAAGATAAAATCACAGTGCTCCAATCGCCTGTGTGATGCCTGTATAGAATATTATATACGAGTCTATTGAAAGACATATCTGGTGTGTTGTCTTTATTACTTTATACTCGTGGTCATGCAAAATCACCTAGAGTTGCATGACATGCCTTTAGGATGTTTCTTTATAGTGTGTAGACGGTGACATGGCTCGTCTGTAAACTGGGCAACTCCGCATTAATGGTCTAGGTACAGAAGCATGGAAAAGGTGGTAAAAAATCCTGTACTTAATGGCCTATACACAAGGGTCAGTGAATGAAGAAACTTCACTCAGCTGAATTTCAGTCTATTTAGAGTCCGATTAACAAGCCCCTTCTAGTGGCATCGGGAATGGGCAGCAGATCTAAAATTAAAGTTAAAAGCGGTAATAGGAGTAACCTATAGAGTGAATAAATAACAGAAGAGTGGACAAGCGTTTGAAGTCAATCCTCACCGCTGTCTGAATGGCTGAACCCATGCTCACTCTGACTGCACTGGGCGCAAGTCGTTCCATGACCGATAGATAAAAGGGATGCAGCAGCACGACGTGAACGTGCACGCCAGCACGTCAATGGAAAAGGCCTACCACCAAAATGCCGGTGTTAGGATGTGTGGTCTATGCCCTGAGGATATATCAGAAACAACTCCTGCCAATGCATTATCGGATGAAGTGAATCGTTCTAATGTGAACGAGTAGTGATCCCTTTTACTTGGATAAATTGTAGAGTCGCAAACCAACAAGAGTTTGCACAATGAACCTCTCAGTGCTGAAGTTTTACTTGAAACTCCTTATTACTGGTAGAGAATTTTTGGTGACAAATAGAAACATTTATTGTGTGCAATCTGAGATATGCAATATCTTTATTTAAGCTTCTACAATAAGCATCATGTTTATGCAGATCGCATCAGTACATTCAATATAAAAGTAAACATGTATAGTGTTATTTTGATGCCGTATTATAATCACTGCGCTCAGTAAAAAGAACAAGCGGAATGGGAGCAAAATGCCCTGTAACACTCTGCACACTTCATCTGAAAGAAACAGTTAGTTATAGAATCCTTACCTTAGAATTACCCCCAGGCGTCAGACTGGATCCAGAAAGTTTTTCGTCAGCAGTACCTCTGTGCGTCGGAATGTGGCGTCGTTGGCATCGTAGTTGCCGGGATGACGTTGTGGTAGCTACTTAGCCGCCGCCCTTGCGCACTGATGTCCGTTCTTTCTTTTTCCGCGCCAGCCAGCGCTGATCTGGAGAAAGCGGTACCTCCAGTCACTTTTTGACTGAACTTTTTGAGCGACTTTTGTCGACGTCTTTTTGAGTCCTACGGACTCCTGGTGCACTTAGGGATGCCCAGCTTCAAGGCTTGCGGTTCCTGTATCCGACTGATGTCGGTGACGGATCCGCACCGCTTGTGCCTCTTTTGCCAGGAGCACGACCACGACCCCAAGTCATGCTCCGACTGCCCGACCATGGCTCCGAAGTCTTTGCGGGAGCGGTCCTGAAAGCTTCTTGAGCGCCAGCAGTCGGCTCCACGCTGTTCGAGATCCCAGTCGCGAGGGAGATCGAGGGACCATTGCGGAGCCATCACCACTCGTCATCCATGTCTTCGCACTTGGGGTCAGGTAAGTCGAAACACAAGAAGAAGTCGAAGAATAATCTTCGCTCTTCGACTTCTCCCCGTCGGTCGGCTGACGTGACGAGGGATGCGTGCGGTGCCCCTACCACGGCTCTGCATGCGGAGCCTGAGGGCCGACTCCGAGGTTCCCTCCCTTCCCAGGATCCTGAGCGACCCCTGCCCAGCTTTGTCAGTTTTATGAGGCAATGCATGCCATCTTTGGGCAGCCCGACTCCGCCAGCGTGCCTTCGGGCCCCGTGGACTCGGTTGGGGGTCCTAGGCCTTCTCTGCAGGCGGCTCCGCCACCGCAAGGCCCCCATGGATCCAGGCCTTGATCTGGATCGGCACCGGTTGACCTCATTACACCTCCACCGGAGCCGCTTCCTTCGGCACCGCACCCGCACACTATGCCGGTCGCGCCCCCGGCCGGCGTCGACCCCAACCTCCATCCTGATGGTGACACGGAGGTGGACGGGGTGGGTTTTTGTGCCCCTGTTCATTCCTGGTGTCCCTTTCAGGCCAGATTGGCACCGAGAGGACGAGGAGGAGGACTGGGAGGGGTCAGGTGACCCTCTGACCGACCAGTTGGATTATGACCCGGACTGGAGAGAGGACCTGTGGGATGCCAGTGGTCTCGATACCTCCCCAGACCTTGGCATGTTATCTCCCCCTACCGTGGCTACGGAGGAGGGAGCTTCCTATGCAGTGGTGTTGTGTAGGGCGGCTGAGGCTCTCCAACTCAAGCTCCCTACAGTGGCGGGCAGGACTAACCTCCTGACAGAGGTGATTCAACCGCAAGAGAGCTCTTCGGAGCCCCTGCTGCCATTTAATAAAGCCCTAACCGACATCCTTCTGGGTACCTGGTCCAGGCCCAACACGGGAGCCCCCATGGATAGGATGATTGCCTGATGCCACCGCCCTGCCCCGGGCGACCCCACTTTCCTCTCCCAACACCCCACCCCTGAGAGCTTGGTGGTCCAAGCCTCTACCTCCAAGAGCGCATTACCTAACGCTCCACCAGATAGGGAATCCAAGAAGCTGGATCATCCTGGAAAGTAGATTTTTTCTACCGCCAGCTTGGGACTGCGGTTGGTAAACACTGCATGACTATTGGGCCATTATTCCCACTCTGTGTGGGACACAGTTGCGCAAGTGCTGCCTCAGTGTCTGGAGGAGGCCCGGACTGTACTCTCCCAGGCTGTTGCTGGCGGGAGGGACACAGCGAAGTTTACCATCCTTTGTATGCTGGATACCGCCGACTCTCTAGGCAGGACGATTTCCACGTCGGAAGCCCTTCGACGCTACGCCTGGATAAGATCAACTGGCTTTTCTGGGGCTGTCCAGATTACCCTTATGGACTTGCCCTTTGATACCTGTCGCCTTTTTGGCGACAAAGCAGACAACGCTCTGGAGCGTTTCAAGGACTCACAGGCTACAGCTAAGTCCTTGGGCCTCTCCAACCGCCCTGCGCAGTCTGCTTTTTGCCCCTTTCATGGCTACGGAAGGGGTGCCCCACTATGTCTCGCCCAGAGCCACAGGCCAACACAAGTTCCCCAACCTTTGTGCGGCCGTGGGAACCATCGCCATGGTTCTAGGGGCAGGCCAGTCTACCAAACCCCCTCTCCTTCCGCCTCCAAACATTCCTAGTACGACATTTCAGGCCCATCAATTGCCAGTGGGCGGCAGGATCCGCCATCACCTCCCCCACTGGAGCACCATCACGTCAGACAGATGGGTTTTGCATATAGTCCGAAGGTGCTACTCCCTCCTCTTTGAGGCTACCCCCCCAGCCATGCCACCTCAGTACCTTCGTATGTCGGAGGATCATCTGGGCCTTCTCCAACAGGAAGTCATGGCTCTCTTGGCCAAGGGAGCCATCGAGCACGTTCCTGCCCCAGAAGTAGGTCGTGGTTGTTATTCCCACTACTTTCTGGTACCCAAGAAGGACAATGGCCTGCGTCCTATCTTGGACCTCAGGAACGTCAACTGCTTCCTCAGGAAGGAGAAGTTCAAGATGTTGACGCTCGCTCAGGTCTTGTCTGCCCTAGACCCTGGAGACTGGATGGTAGAGTTGGACTTGCAGGATGCTTACTTTCACATCCCCGTCCTGCCGGCCCACCAGCGTTACCTGCGGTTCACGGTAAGCCACGAGCATTTACAGTTTACCGTGCTCCCCTTTGGCCTTACCAGCGCCCTTCGGGTGTTCACGAAAGTGATGGCGGTGGTCGCAGCTCATCTGCACAGATCAGGGGTTCCAGTCTTCCCCTATCTCGAAGACTGGCTGTTGAAGGCAGGCTTGCCCCAGGCTGTCGTCTCCCACCACCAGACTACGGCTGACCTCCTGCATTCGCTGGGGTTCTCCATCAACGTGCCGAAGTCACACCTGATCCCCTCTTAGAAGCTCCTCTTCATCGGAGCGGTTCTGGACATGACGCAGTTTGGGGTTTATCCTCCCTGGCTATGATTCCAATCTTTCAGCCCTCATCCCGGGTTTCGGTCAGGATAACCCTGAGGCTGCTGGGCCTCATGGCCTCCTGCATCCCGCGGTCGATCATGCCAGGTGGCATATGCAGCCTGTGCAGTGGGACCTGAAGTTCCAGTGGGCGCAGCATCAGGAAAATCTGTCCGATTGCGTCCAGGGCACTGCACGACAATTGCAGTGGTGGCTCACGAACCAGGATTGGGTCAACAGCAGATCTCTCTCCCTTCCCCAACCAGAACACACAGTGGTGAGGGACGCATCCCTTCTGGGATGCGGCAGCCACATGGGAGAGGCGGAGATAAGAGGCCTCTAGTCTCCGGCGGAGTCCGGGCTCCACATCAACCTTCTGGAGCTTCGGGCCATCCTTCTTACACTCAAAGCATTCCTTCCCTCTGCCCGGGGAAGAGTAGTGCAGGTGTTTACGGACAACACCACCACCATGTAGTACTGCAACAAACAAGGCGGGGTGGGTTCGCGGACCCTATGTCAGGAGGTCCTCTGCCTCTGGACATGGCTGGAACATTAGGGCATATCCCTTATGGTTCAACACCTGGCAGGTTCTCTGAACGCCAGGGCGGACAAACTCAGCCGCAGGTGCATGATGGATCACAAATGGCGTCTTCACTCGGAGGTGGTGCATGGTCTCTTTCAGCTATGGGGAGAGCCTTGGCTAGATCTATTCAACACCGAAGAGAACGCGCAATGTCAGCAATTCAGCGCGTTGGAATTTCCAAGGCGGCACTCCCTAGGCAACACTTTTCGTCGCGAGTGGAGTTGCGGTCTTCTATACGCCTTTCCGCCTATACCACTTCTGCCCAGAGTGCTGAAGAAGATCAAGCGCAACCGGGCCCAAGTCATTCTTGTGGCTCCGGATTGGGCACAAAGAGTCTGGTATCCCGAGCTGCTCAACATGGCCATCGATCTTCCAATCAGACTGGAGGAGATTGAGCGACGGCAGTTGACATCGTTTGACCTGCCTCCTGAAGTCTGTGATGAAATCTTGGCAGCCAGGCATCCCTCCACTAAGACAGTGTACGCCTGCCGATGGAATACATTTGTGGCATGGTGCGCAGCAAAGGCTGTGGATCCCCTTTCTGCTCTGGGCACTATCAAGGGTTATCTCTCGGCCATTTCTGCCTTTCTTAGGCTTCCTGATCAGCCTTCTCTCTTCAAGTCCCCGGTTGTAAATCGTTTCTTAAAAGGCATTACTCATCTCTTTCCTCCTATCCCCTTCTAAATGCCTCAGTGGGACTTGAATTTGGTCTTGACCAATTTGATGTGCGCTCCCTTTGAGCTGCTTCACAACTGTCCTCTCAGACTCTTTAACTATTAAGACTACATTCCTGGTAGCCATCACATCTGCCAGAAGAGTGAGTGAGCTCCAAGCTTTTTCATCCAAGCCTCCTTTTCTGACTGTACATCCGGACAAGGTTGTCCTAAGAACTCGTCCATCCTTTCTTCCCAAGGTGGTCACCTCCTTTCATATTGGACAAACCATCACTTTGCCCGCCTTCTTTCTGCCTCTGCATCCTTCTAAAGAGAAAGAGAGGCTCCACCGTCTGGACCCACAACATGCGCTTTCCTTCTATCTGGATCCCACCAAACAGTTCCAGGTGGATGACCAGCTCTTTGTTGGGTATGTGGGCGCCAAGAAAGGTCTGACCATACACAAGCGGGCCATCTCCAGATGGGTCATTTTTTGTTTTAAAGCCTGCTATTGTCTCGCATAAAAGGAGCCTCCATTGGGGCTACGTGCCCATTCCAGCAGGGTGACAGCAGCCACTGCTGCTTTGGGAGAGGTGTCCCTCTAAATGACATCTGTCAGGCGGCTACGTGGGCATCGCTGCACACGTTTACAAAACACTACTGCCTGGACAGCCAAGTACGGAGGGACGCCTTCTTTGGCCATTCTGTCTTCCAGGACTTCCTGGTGTGAACTTGGATCGCAGGCCCACCTCCGGGGTTGGTATTGCTGGGGTACCTATTCTAAAGTAAGGAATCTATAACTAACTGTTTCTTTCAGCTGAACAAGTCACTTACCTTCGGTAATGATATATCTGTAACAATTGATGGACAGAATACAGAAAAATGTCATACATTCACCCCAGTACAGAGATCTGGGCTTAAATTTATTGTTTTTTTGCTCACCATGCCATTCCAGTTTGAGCCCAGTCATATGCAAATCATTCTTGACCATGTGCCCAATGGGAACAGTCCAGCCCGAACTGCCAGGCCAGGTCCTCCCTGGACTGGAAACAAGCATCCTAGGACCGGTTTCGGGGTTTCACCCCTCAACAGCCAGCATAGCTTGACTCCAGTGGCATGGAGAGCACGAAACATAGGTTAGTTATAGATTCCTTACCGCCCCACCCATCCCCCTCGTTCTGCGAACTGATTTCTAGGGTTAAGGACAGCTTTTCAGGGTCCTAGTTTTGTGCACCAGTGGTCAGTGTCTTGCATGGCTCTGTGTTTCTGGCGCGGAAAGTCGTGTACAGAACTGACATCAGCGCGCGAGGGCGGCATCTAAGTAGCTACCGCGACATCATCCTGGTGACCATGACGCCAATGACGGACGCGGAAGCGACCGACGCCACCTTCTGACGCGCAGAGGTACTGCTGACGAAAAACTTTCCGCATCCAGTCTGACACCTGGGGGTAATTCTAAGGTAAGGAATCTATAACTAACCTATATTTCTTACATACATAAAGTTACCGAAGGTAAGTAACTTGTTATTCACACTAAGAGTTGGTTTTTATGGCAGAACCAGTTACAGAACCGACATCAGCGCTAGTGGACCATCATTTCCTTTTGAAAACTACTTTGTCCTAAGACTCGAGTTTAAAACAGTTTGAACGATTCCTCAACGTGGAGTCTATGAAAAGTAATGGTTGTTAGCCAAATTAAATGGTTAAGGAAAAGGAACATATGTACTGAATGATGCAAAGACAGTTGGAATGTCCGATTTTAAAAGGTGTTAAAACTGCTGCCCTTTTCACACCTTTGTGTAGATCAAGTTTTGAAAACTTGTGTACAAGGCAGATGCCTCTGGGGCAGGCACGATCGCCGGTGCTGGACTTTCCTAAAGGGTAGGGCCGCCCTGGGAGATGGATAAGACAGCCACTCTCTAGGATACAGGTTAATTTAGCACTTGATACAGGTTTATGATAATTAGGATTTGTCAATGAGAACTGAGGCATTGGGACATGACAACAATCGTCTGCCACAAGGGACAGAGGTTCGCCACTCGTCTCTTGTGGGGTGTCGCCTGTGGTGGGGACTTGTTTAGTCCGGACAAGCCATTATAGTATACACACAGATAAGCTCGAAATTTCAGACTGAGTAAGAGGCTCTAAAAATTCATATCTGCATTTTCAAAATAATTGGTCGCCCCTTGAACCAGGACCGAAAGCAGTCAAAATTCCAAACTCTCACTCGTTGCACTAGGGAAACAAGCCATCCCCTTGTCGCGGGTGCGGCCTCCCACTTTCAGGCCATTCTCATTGCATGAATGCCACGGGAGGTCCTGCAGTTTATAAACAGCCATGCACTTCTATTTCACCCCCATTAATGGTCTTTGCAGCAAACAGCCCGCGTTGATCTGGGAGGCGAAACTTTCAATCTCGGAATAGAACCTACAGCAACTGAGCAACGGGCAAAATACATCTCCTCTGGCTAAAGAAAAACAAGCATTTGCAATGCAATAGGTCTCGCATTTATAAGAGTTTGAGCTATTGGCATTGTAAAATTACAATGCCTTTTATTAATGTTTTGGTTTTAAAACAAATAAAAGGCATTGTCATTTACAATGTCAGTAGCATAAACTCGCATAAAAGCAGTGTGTGGAGTGCAGCAGTGTGCGGTGTGCAGCAGTGTGCGGCGTGCAGCAGTGTGCGGCGTGCAGCAGTGTGCGGCGTGCAGCAGTGTGAGGCGTGCAGCAGTGTGTGGCGTGCAGCAGTGTGTGGCGTGCAGCAGCGTGCGGCGTGCAGCAGTGTGCGGCGTGCAGCAGTGTGTTGCGTGCAGCAGTGTCGTGCAGCATGCAGCAGTGAGTAATGCAGCAGTGTGCAGCAGTGTGCGGCGTGCAGCAGTGTGTGGCGTGCAGCAGTGTTTCGTGTAGAAGTGTGCGGCGTGCAGCAGTGTGCGGCGTGCAGCAGTGTGCGGCATGCAGCAGTGTGTGGCATGCAGCAGTGTGTGGCATGCAGCAGTGTGTGGTGTGCAGCGGCATGCAGCAGTGTGTGGCGTGCAGCAGTGTGTGGCGTGTAGCAGTGTGTGGCAGGCAGCGGCATGCAGCAGTGTGTGGCATGCAGCAGTGTGTGGCATGCAGCAGTGTGTGGTGTGCAGCAGTGTGCGGCGTGCAGCAGTGTGTGGCATGCAGCAGTGTTTCGTGTAGCAGTGTGCGGCGTGTAGCAGTGTGCGGCGTGTAGCAGTGTGCGGCGTGTAGCAGTGTGCGGCGTGTAGCAGTGTGTGGCGTGCAGCAGTGTATGGTGTGCAGCAGTGTGCGGCGTGCAGCAGTGTGCGGCGTGCAGCAGTGTGCGGCGTGCAGCAGTGTGTGGCGTGCAGCAGTGTGAGGCGTACAGCAGTGTGCGGCGTGCAGCAGTGTGTAATGCAGCAGTGTGCAGCGTGCAGTAGTGTGTGGCCTGCGGTAGTGTGCGGCGTGCAGCAGTGTGTGGCGTGCAGCAGTGTGTGGCGTGGTTTGTAAACAACAAGAAAAGCAGACATCAAAGGAAGGGTGGGAGGGAACGAGCATATGGGGTGTGAGTTATAACGAAAGTTAATTGTTGTAAGAGGGGATGCAGGAAGTGAGGCCGAGCGCGCGCTGGCGAAAGCAGTCTGCTGCTTTCAAGTCCGATGCCAGCTTCGCGCTTCAATGCCTCACATGCACTGGCCATAAACCGCATTCCTAAGGTCTTGTGCCCCTTACTAAATCTCTCTGAATGCGTGAGGCGGCGCACGCGCAGGAAGTAGCTGGTGGCAAATGGAATGCGCGTGGTTGTGCGTGTAACCGCTGCCCGATCCGCCTGGGAAGCCTTTGGGAGCATTTTCTGAAGCCCCTACATAAGTCTCGCTGCGCGATCGCTTACACGATCGCCAGGCGAGACCTAAACAACAGTTGATGGACAGAATGAAGAACAATGTCATACATTCACCCCAGTACAGAGACCTAGACTTAAATCCATTGTTTTTTTGCTCACCTGGCTGATGAGGGTTATGAACCCGAAACCGGTCCCAGATGCTTGTTTCCGGTCCAGGGAAGACATGGCTTGGCAGTTCGGGCTGGACTGTTCCCATGAGGCACAGGGTCAGACTGATTTGCATATGGCTATGTCTGAACTGGGGTGGTGGAGTGAGCTAAAGAATGATGCTGGATTAAACCCAGATCAGTTGACTGGGGGTGAGTGTTTGATTTGCTCAAACGCTCCGTCCATCATCCCCTTTGGTATCACAGAAGGAAACAAAGGCACACACCTTGCTATCTCTTCATAGGTACTTAAGAGAGGAATGCTTTTTTTACCTTTGTTCTGTCCCTCTATATAAGTGCAGACACTTTAAGACTGTCAATGGGGTGGTCTGTACCAGAATTTACACAATTAATTTAAATAGTACTATTTTATTTATTTTATAGCGCTACGTCGTGGCGTCATGTGCTGTGATGGCATGCGTCATGATGTCACTTACATAGTGTCTAACTTGGTCAGTCCGCCCACTTCTTTTTATAGGACTTGTGCCCTGGCTAAGGGGGTCTAAATGTCAGAGTCTGAGCCAGGAAAGAGGATGCAACGGCATGTGCCCCCAAAGGCAGCACATACACGTCAGATCTACAGCATCAGTGATATGTTAATATAATTCCCACAAAGATGAACAGAAACTGAGTGAAGGGTTCCAAGAACCATGTAAAATAACGCAGAGGGACACGGATTGCTTTCAACAACAACATACGGTAATTTAAATCTAGAACAATAAAACAGAGGTCTACCCCGCTCCCTTAATGGTTTCTGCTTTATGAACCACGGTTGACACCTTGCGGCTCATTAAAGTTAAACAAAAACGTAAATTTGTGACATATTCGGATAACCTACCTCGCCAGCAGGCAACGGCACTCGACCAGAAACCCGCAACCTGAGGAAAGAGAACCGTTTGAAAGTGCTGCCATCTTCCGGTGAGCAGAAGGACATGCACTTTACAAATGTGGAGCGGAGCAGTATTCCCTGTACCCCCTGCGTAGTTCGCCATCAATACGGGCAAAGAGGAAAACTATAACTGATTGGCCCCAATGGTGTAACACAGAAAGCTGCAGGTAACGCTAGGAACGGAAAATAAAACAGCTGCAACAACGCTGGAAACGGAAAATAAAACGGCTTGTTTTTCTCCATTGGAACAATTGCCATATTCGAATGTACTGCGTAAAAGGCCCGTCTACAAAAATTAACTAGAGGTTTTAAAAGCGCTTGACTGCTAAAGTAGCACAGAACGGGGGTGATGCCTTTGGTGTAAACAGCTTAGTTTAACAACAACAAACCAGCAACAGAGGAGCCCGCGAAAGTGAAAGTGATCGTGATTACGATCGCTACGGAGGAAAGACACGTGGCGCTGCGCGCGTGCACGTTCACGTGCACTGTAGCTTTAGGCCACGGCAGCACTTTGAAAAGCCCAGTTATAAAATGTCTCTTCGAGCCTTTGGCTTGCGAGACCTAACAAGAGCATTTGCAATGCAATAGGTCTCGCATTTACGCGAGTTTGAGCTATTGGCATTGTAAATGACAATGCGTTTTATTTATATTTTAAAAACCAAAACATAAATAAAAGGCATTGTCATTTACAATGCCAATAGCTCAAACTTGTGTAAATGAGAGACCTATTGCATTGCAAGTGGTAGGCATCACGGACAACAGGAGGAATTTTAAGAAGGCACTGACAACCGGAGGAAGGGTGGGGGGGGTAAAGAAGACATGGACAGTGGGTGTTAGAGAAGGCATGACAACGGGAGGGAAAGCGGTAGGGTAAAGAAGTCACAGACACGGGGGTAAAGAAGGCAGGAGGCGGGGTTAAAGAAGGCACTGAGAACAGGAGGGAGGGTGGGGTTGTAAAGAAGGCCCCAAGGCACGTCGTGCCTGCAGTAAGAGAAACTCGATAAAGGAAATAGTGCTTAAAGGCTAAATAACAGGCACCGTGTAACAACCGAAGTAAAAGAGCCAATCTACATGGGAGGTGACAAATTAAGACAAGGTGGTACTAAGGAGGGACTAACCAGGTTTTTTAAGAATCGGAAGCCAGCTTTTAGGAAGGACAATAACAGTGTTGACATGTGCGAGGTACAAGAGGGGGTGGGGGAAAGGGAGAAGGGGAAAGCACTGTGGAGTCGAGGGCCACTTTCCCAGTGCAGTCCGTCAGTGTTGGGGGCGCTTTTGTGTCGGGGACGCCACCGTGGTCCTGTGGGAAGCATTCAATCAAGCAAATGATGAGCTCGGTGTCTAGGCAGTAAAAAGCAGAGATAATCAATCAAAGGCTGCCAGAGGCGTGTACATTTCCTCCCGAAGAGTGAAATCTTATGGGACATTTGCATCAAGGCTAGGGTGTGTCACAGCTGTGTGAACAATGCCGCTACAGGTGGGGCGGCCAAGGTTTTCCAGGCCAAGGATATGAGCTGTTTTGCTGCTCTCGTCATATGACGGGCAAGGTACCAGTCTACATGGATAAATGCCTCCAGTTTGGCCGGGCATATTCCCATGATAAATGTGCAGTAATGTGCTGTAATTGGGAGCTCCAGGGTGCTCTTGATATGGTCCAGGATTTCCTTCCAGAAAATAGTGATGGGGAGCATGACCACCATGTATGTTGGAAATCACAGACTTTTGTTCCACATCTCTAACAGGTAACTGCTGTAGTGGGAACCATGGAATGCAAACGTGTAGGGATGTAGTACCATTGAAGCATGAGATTATATGCTGTTTGTTGCTGGGAGATGCTCCTTTGGGTTTTGGGAATTTCACACCACACCACTGTTTTCGGGAAATACCCTGAGTACTGTTGAGATCCTATTTTGTTTGATAGTGATGGTGGGGGAGTAGACGGGACCGTAAAGTTTGGAAATAAGGCCTTGAGATCCGTCAAAGCCACAGACGAAGGTCTCAAAGGGTGTAAGGGACCCAAGGTATTGGTGGGAAACAAGGCCCAGTGACGCAGCTGGAAATATTGGTACCATAGTTTGTCGGGGATATCAAATTCGGCTTTACACTGCTCGAATGGTATGATAGTCAGACCCTGTAAGAGGTCCTGCAAGATCCTACACTCGCCCCTCTCCCATTTTGGGAAGGAACTCGGGGAAAGATCAGGTGTAAAATCTGGATTGTGTATTATCGGGGCATTTGGGGATGGAAGAGTAGTCTAGCCTCTCTGAATGCCAACCTGTCCCATATTTCAAAAACCGTCCGAGTCGGTCGCTATGTGTGCACTACAGGGTGATGCTGTCTCAAGTCCCACAGAATTCTAAATGTCAATGTACGGGTCCATATGCATCCATGGGCTTATTTATGAGCCATTACTTCATTTTTACGCCACCGGTGGGTCAATTTTTGTGACGCATTGACGGCGTAAAAAATGTGCTATGTTGCTCCCTATTTACAAAAAGTGACGCATCTAGGCTGATGCGTCACTTGGGAAACCCCTGCGCCACAATATACCTGCACCAGGTATAATGTATGCAGGGGGGGTGTTCCCCCGCAAAAAGCCTCGTAGAAGTGGTGCATTGAAATCTATAAGATTTCAGTGAGCCACTTCTAGGACGCCATTGCGTCAATTTCTTACGCCTGCCTCACAGCAGGTGTAAGACTGACGCAGGCCCTTTCACATGGGGCATACCCCATGTGAAAGGACACATTGCTGGAGTTGCGTCTATTTTCAGACACACCCCAGCAATGCACCAGTTTTGCGCCAACAGATACGTCAGTAATACTGATGTATCTGTCATTCCTTGCGACATGAAGCGCCATACAGTAAATCTGACACATCCATCATGTTGCAAGGAGAGCGCACTACGAAGTTTTCACGCAGCGATGCGTCTCTTCTCATAAATAAAGCCCCCAGTGTTTTTCACTCTCCCTGACTACCCGCTCAGTGATGTAGCACAAAGGAGCAGCCCAATAGTAATCTAGAAGATTTGGGAAGGTGAGGCCCCCATGATTCCTTGGCAGTATGAGTAGAGTATTTGAGATGCGGGGTTGCTTCCCTTTCCAAATAAAAGATCGGAGATCTTGTTGCATGTGCTTAATATCCTCAGCAGGTATGGTGTTACGGAACAACTGGAAGAGGTAAAGCGGTCAGGAGAGGGCATTTCTTTTTGCAACTTTTATATGACCTAGCCAGGAAACTTGAAGGGGCCTCCATCGCCTAAGGTCCTCCAGGGTGGCCCTGTGGGAATGTGGCCAGTTAGCTCAGGTCTATGTCTGTTGGTATTCATTGATCGTAAGGCTGAGATATTGGAAGGAGTGAACCACCCAATAGAGTCAGATTCTGCAGTTGCAGGAGCTGTTGCTGCAGGATGGTCCGGTTAAGTAATTGTGATTTGGCCATGTTAATCTTGTAGCCAGATACTGCGTTGAATGCTTGCAGGTAGGAGCGGCCCGTTGAGGTAAGAGCGGTCGGGCCAGGTTGGGGGAGGATTCGGCAGATGCCCATGAGGGAAAATTAAATAACTAATTAATTTTCCCTCATCGTCGTCTGTCGAAATCCCCCCTCACCCGACCCACCGCTCTTAATTGCAGGGGTTTGGCTGCTCGCAGACTCTGGACTACAACAGGAAGAGAAACGCAGACTCAGTCAAATCAAGCAATAGGTTGTCAGCAAAGAGTAAGACTTTTTGATTTTGTCCCCAAATGGAATGCCAGAGATAGTCCGGTCCTGCTGTAGGTAGATGGCTAAGGGTTCCACCATGAGGGCTAAGAACAAGGGGGATTGGGACAACCGGTGGAGTGTGAAAGGTTGGGTGGCCTGCCCGTTTACCCAGGTGGCGGAAGTGGGCTCTTTATAGGAAGCTATCATTTTACTGATCATATTGGGGCCCAGGCCTATCTTGTGTAGGACTTCATGCAAGAAGGCCTAGATAACCCTGTTGAATGCCTTTTGTGCATCCAGGGAGAGAAGGAAGGCAGGGATGTTATGCATATGAGCCTTTTCAACTTGATGGGCAAGACATCTAATATTATTAGAACCCTGCCTGTGCTTATTAAAGCCTTCTTCATCAGGATCTATCAAACCCGGCAGAAGGGTCTCGATCTGGTCAGCTAGTATTTTAGTATAGATCTTAATGTCTGTATTCAGCACTGCAATTTGCAGATAGAAGCAGCAGGGGGATGTGATCTTTGCTCGGTTTGGTAATATGTGTGATTTTAGCAGCAGACATCGTTGGCGTGAGGCCAGAAACATGTGTGAAGGAGTTATAGAGCCCGGGCCCGTGGTCTTTCAAATGGGGGAGGACAATTTTATAGAAGGTGACCGGCAAGCCGTCAGGGCCTGGTGTCTTTCCAACTGGGAGCTGCTTAAGGGCTCTATTTAGTTCCGCCGCTGTGAAAGGTGCTTCTAGATCCTGAGCAGTCTCATGGTCTAAGGGTGGCCTGGGGCAGGCACAATGATAGGAACCAATGGCAACTTGGGCTTTCTCACCGCTAGAGTAATGGCACTGGTAATAGTCCCAAAATAAGTTCTGTTTATCTGACTCCCAGACAGCCCAGTCAGATTTCAGTTTGAAAATATTGGATTTGGCATATTGATGTTGTAATGTGCGGGCCTAAAGTGTGCCCATCTTATCTCCCCCCTCATAATACTTTTGCTGAAGTGCCAGTAGGGACCGTTCTGCTTTGTTGACCCAGTGTGCCGGCAATTGGCCTCTCAGCACCACCAACTGCCGTTTGGCATGTGCCAAGGGGCAGCCGATGCCCGTGCAGGTAAGAGCGGTGGGACCGGGTATGGGGGGATTTCAACAGACAATGACAGGGGGAAATGAAATAAATCCCCGTCATCTGTCAAAATCCCCCCTCCCGGCCCCACCGCCCTGCCGCTCTTACCTGCACTGGGCGCAGCTGCCGAGGGGTGCTGCTGGTCTGTGTTTTTCAAGGGGCAGACCTCCTCCATGAGGTTAGTTTCTATCAGGGGTTCTGCCAGTGCTCTAGCTACAGCTATGTTTGTAAAGATGACACTCCTGATATTCACGAATAAGCCATCCTAGAGCATGTGTGGGGGGGTATCAGGTAGGGCGTGGAGCTCAAAGTAATCATTTATTGCCTCCTTAATGGATGCTTTGTCCACTGGGTTGCTTAGGAGTCAGGGGTGTAGGGGGCTTTGTGTAGAATTTTCATGCTGAGTCCGTGTAACTTCAACGTGGGCTAGATCTTAGATGGAGATGGCTGATATCTGGGCCGAGTTGAGGCCCCTGAGGAGAGAGTATGTGAGGAATATGTCATCGATGTGGTAGTAGGACAGGTGCATGTGAGAATAGAATGAGTCATCCTTCACATCCAGGTGCCGATAGCGCCATGCATTGATCAGCCCAGCATCAGCCAGCTCCCTCTGGAGCAGTGCCGACATAGCTCCTGTACACTGGAAGTGTGCCATTTTCCTTTCTAGTTTGGGGTTCCAGACTAGGTAGAAGTCCCCTCCTACTAAGGGATCCCCTCTGGCAGCACCCAGCAGATCCTCCTATGTAATGCATCTTGTGCTTTGTTCGGGGCGTAGAGGTTGAGGAAGGTCGAGGTGGTTCTCCCCCTCTAAACCATCAAGGTCATAAACCGCCCCCCAAGATCTCTTTAAACTATTAGTAGCTTGGAGTAGAATCCCTGAATAAAAAAAGATGGCAACCCCCAGTGTTTTAGAGTCAGTATATGCCCAGTGTTGGCAAATGTTTCAGGGATGGACCATGCAGTGGCAGTCTTCCCTGAGTAGGTGTGTCTCCTGCAGAAATATGATATTGGGATCTTGCTGGAAAAGGTAGTGCCAATTTGCTTTTGCTTGCTAGGGGAATTGAGCCCTCTGACATTCAGGGACAGCAGCTTAATATTGGTCAATGACCCCCTGACCTACAGAGGGTAGGTTTTGCAGTATAGTAGCAGCTTGGATCACAACAGGGCATGCCATTAGAAGTGTGGAACCTGAGGTTCCCCTCCCTTCCACAAATCCAAGGAAGGAACAGCAAAGGTTTAAACTTAGGCAAATCAAATGGGCCAACAGGGCCCAATATGGTGGACTTCTCCATCAACAGATGGATGAGAGAACCCACCGGTCCCTAAAGAGGTATCACTCTTGATGGAATAAAGCCTAGTGGAGAAGGGGGAGTGGAGACCGGGATGGCATTGGGTCCGTGGGCCCAGCAGAAGAAAAGGAAGTAAATTCAGCATGCTGGTATATTTAATGAGTGCCTTATTGTCCTATGCAAGTGATGCTCGGTTCTGATCAAGTGTTATCGGTGGAGGCCTACGAAGATTCAGTTTTTCATATTATGTAAATACGAAATGATATCCTCTTTAGATGCATGTAGGGCTTTGACTTTGGAGGTGCGATCTGCGCTGTGGCCTTGGACCGTATGCCACACCAAGTTCCAACCTTCCTGTCTCTCGGGCAGGGGAGGTGAGAGTTCCCAGCCGGGCGACATGTCATGTTGACCCAGCATACTTTTGGCCTCAGCCAGTGACCTCACCAGTCTTTGCCTACCATTCCATTCAAAAAGAACCCCAGATGGGTGAGCTCATTGGTACTTGAGCCCCAGGAAATTCAGCTTCTCTGTGGCTGGCTTGAAGTTTCTCCTTTTTTTGAGCATTAGTGGGGAGAGGTCCTGAAAGATTTCTTCAGTGTGGCTTCTGAAAACAAAGTCTGCCTTCTCCTGTGCGGCTGTAAAGATAGCTTCCTTGACCTGGAAGAAATGGACTCTGGTGAGGAAGTCGGGGTGCCATCAGGGTGGCCGGCCAGGGCTGTGAAGCGATGCGCCCTGTAATGCGTAAGGGGCTGGTCCTCCCTAGATTGCCTAATTAATGTCACAATGGCATCCCCCTCCATTCCCTGTATGTGGACGTTGTTTCATTGACTGTGATTTACTAGGTCTTCCTGCTTGGCCTGTAGTTCAATCTGCTGCTCCTCTAGGGTGGCCATCTAGCAACATAGCATTTCTTGGTCTTCCCTCGTGAGTCCATTGTTTGCTCTAGGTCGTCCACTCTTGTGCTCACGGCAGTACCATCGGTGCGAAGGTCCTGGATGCAGCTCCTGAAACCTGTTTTGAGTGAGCCAATCTCAAGGAGAATATCATTCCGGAATATCTCCATATAGTCTTGTGTGATAGCGTGGGTAATGGCTACCCTGAGGGTCTGCGAGGATGGTTCGTTCTTGCAGCTTATGTCCCCTGAGGGAGACTTAGACCAGATGTAGATGACTAAGCTGTCTCTGTAGCTTTGCCCCTTGGAATAGTAAGAAAGGTAGGCCCTGGAGAAGGCTGATTGCCTATAGTTGGGATGGGGTAAGCAGCTCCGGACTATCCCTGTCACAGTTCAAAGCACTCTATCTGTCCTACGGGCCGTGACCTCAGTTGTGGGGGGTATCCAGGCCAGATCAACGTAGCCTCAGTTGCAGGGGTTATCAAGGCTGGGATACGCAACACTCCCACTGCAAGGGAGCTTGATTTGTTCAAAGTAGACCCCTGCGGGATGCTTCCAAATTCTATGGGGCAGAGGCAGATCTGTAAGGGACGATTGTATTGAGTCTCTGTAGCAGGCCAGCCCCGTTACTCCTCGCGTGTTAACAGCTGGAGATGGAGGGTCAGAAATTAGCGCCAGGTGGAGAGGAGCTCAGTCCCAAGCCCTGATATTTAGTCCGAGGGCGAGCAAGAAGATCACTTCAAGGGGTGCCACCCAGCCAGGCAAGCGCAATGGCTCTTTAGGGCCCGAATGGGATGTTGAGTCAGGGTCTGGGGTGGGCCCCCACTAAGGTTCCAGACATAGTTGGAGGCGTGGCTTAGCCGGCTGCAAGATGGCCGCACCTTGAGTGGGCTCTGCTGGCCAAGCCGTTAAATCCGCGACGATCCTGCGGACTTCGGTGGAGCTGACTCTCTGCTCTATGCCATCCTGCCTCGCTTCATTCGGGGGCACCATCTGACCCCCTGTGGGCGCCCGCCATCAACGCTACACTGAGTTCTGCTGCTGACTCCGGGCGTGGCTACCGGGCCCTCTTGACGGCGCGTGGATGGTGGCTGCGCCAGGCCTCTACAGGGCTGTGGGACTGCCTGCGCCGGGCCGCTGGGACCGAGACGCCCCGATGATATTTGCCTTCCGTCCAGCTGTCTCCTAATCTCGGTGAGTCGCGCTGCTGCTTGGGCGCTCCGCGGTGGGGTAGGGGGGCACAGCCATACCACGAGGCCTGGGCCTTTCCTCTCGCAGTCTGGTGCCACCCAGCGCCTCACTGGCCCATCGCCTCTCGTTGCCTCATTTGGACCCAGAGACGTGGGCGGCGCGCTACCCGCGCTTCCCCGCTACCATCTCCCCTGCAGGTGCGGGCCTACCGCAGTGCTCCTGCTAATCCGCCGTGGTGGCTGGGACCTACGTGGTGGCCTCCTACCTGCTACGAAGTGAGAGGCCCACCACTGTCGCCCTGCACGTCCGGCTCTTCGCACTGGCACCCATCCACCCCTGAGGCCTGCCGACCTGCTTCATGGCTCTATTCACCTACCACCGCGCATGGCTGTGGCCACCGGACCTCTTCAGCCCCTTCCTCAGCGGAGGACAAGCCTGCTGCTCCAGCGCCCACAGCGGTGTAGGCCTCCGTGGTGGCCCTATCCTTTGTCGGTCTGCAACTTGTGACTGCCTCTCATTTCACCTCACCCTTCTGCCTCCTGCCCCAGTCGGCCTCCCCCGCCCGGCGCTGCTGCCAGTGTCTGCTGCTGACCTTTCGAATTATAACCCCACTTGTGTGGCCTTGAACATCATCGTCACCTACCCGGATCTGCACGTCGGCCGTGGGCCCTGGACAGACGCTGCTTTCCCATGCCGACCCTTCCCCGCGGCCCTGAGATGCCAGTTGACACTCTACTCGCATTAGCCTCTCTCTCGGGACCTGTACCTGTCGCACTGTCCAATACGCTACCCACGGCCACAGCTCCTCTCGCTGTCTCTTGCCCTTCCCTGAGGTGCCTCCCCGCCTTTTTTGACCCTAGGCGGCACCAGTGCGCCAGTGTGGGGCTAGCGGCCCAACCATGAGGAAGGCTGACCCCAAGCACCCTAAGCTGACCTTCGATCAGCGCAGGCTCACACGACAAGATGTACCGGCCATGGACACAGGCGAGCCTGCCGCCCAGACCGAAGCTAGTCTGACCAGAGAGGACGATTTAAAAGCCATCATGTTAGACGTGAAAGCCACAGTAACTGGCATCGCCATCCAGCTCGACCAACTGTCAGCCCGACTAGACGCTATCGAAGCCCGGGTTGACTCACACGATGCACAGCTTACTCATGTGAAAGCGAGAGTCTCGGACGTTGAAGATGCTGCGACACGAGACCATCTCAAATTACTCCAAATGGACAAAGTTCTCGAGCTGATAAAGAACAAGAACGAGGATTTGGAGACGCGCTCCCGTAGGAGCAACCTCCGCATCACGGGTGTGCCCGAATCCTCCTTCGTCGAGCAACTCATTCGGGACCTATTTGGCGATGTTCTTTCCCCTGTTTTCATTGTTGAGCGAGCTCACTGCTCCCTGGGTCCTCGGCCCGCTCCTGGCCTGCCTGCTCGCCCAATAATCGCCAAACTGTTCAATTTAAGGGACCGGGATGCTGTTCTCCACGCGGCCAGGGAGAAGGGGGAAATACGACATCAGGGGAACTTCCTTGCCTTTTTTCCTGATTACATGGTGGCGGTGCAGGCTGCCCGCCGTGAGTTCCTCCTGACCAAGTGGCTGCTCCAGATACATGACGTCTCCTACTCCTTGGCATATCCTGCTAAGCTGTGAGTCAAACAAGGCTCCCAAGTGTATGTCTTCACAGAGCCGAAGGCAGCACTGGCCTACGCAAAAAAACTAGGCAAGCCACAACGCTCTTCACCATCCAGTTCCCAGGCTGCTGTCGACGGAAATTTGAGTGACAATAACTAATTTTTGACTCTCCTATTGAGTTTTTGTTGTTTGTGCATTCTGGCATAATGCTATCCGCCCTGGTTAGCTTATCACCTGCTTTTGTAGCCGCACCTGTTCCCACTCTCATTTGCTGCTCTCATGCTCGCTGGTCATTGGGCCCAGGGGCTCTCTTTAGTCGAGGAGCCACTTACGGCTCCTGAAGTAATGGCTTCCCCTCTACCTCTCCCCTCACACAATCAATTCTGGCCGCACTTTAGGTTACCCGATATTCCATTTGCTCCCATGCAACGCCCCACGGCCATGCGAGCGCCCCGCTGTCCTCCTTTGTTTGCAATTGATGTCTGCAATAATTCACGGCTTGGCCACCCTGTCCGTGTGGCAGGGGTGTATGCCGAGCTGAACCATGCCTCCACTGGATAATTCCCTTCCTTGTCTTTGATCTTCCCCTTCCCAGCTGGGGCATCCTTGGGTGGGTGGGGTGGGTTCCTCAACCTAATTGGGGGGTTGGTGTGGGTGGTGGGGGGGAGTGTTCAAAGGGCTTGTTGCCTCCATCCCGAGGCCTGTTGTTTGTTTTGTTTCATGACGTTTTCTGTTACATGTCACCTGCTAAATCGAATTCTGCACTGCACATCCCTTCTCAATCACTTCTGGCTTCCATTTCACATCTGTCCCCATCCGTCATTCACTTTCATGGCACAGTGGTATGACAGACACCATACTCTGGACTTGGATCGTCCGCGGTCTCAATGACCATCGCAAGGCCCACCTGGTACATGCCCACCTCATCCGACACAAGGTAGACATTTGTTTCCTTCAGGAGACCCACCTGCTGTCGACCACATCCTCCAGACTTCTCTCTCTCTGGACATTGGGGCGAAATTCACTCCTCCTTCTACTCCTGCTACTCTCGTAGTATCCATCCTAATGCGCAGAGGGCTTCCCTGGCATACTTCTCAGGTCATTGCAGACCCTGTGGCGTGCTTTGTCATCCTGTGCGGCACTCTCCTGGCCCAACCTCTCTATCCTTGCAGCGATATATGGTCCTAACTCTGATGATCCTAAATTCTTTGCACAGGTGTGGCAACACATTTCTTCCCTGGGCCCTGCTGCGCTGCGCTGCTCTGAGGGGGTGACTTTAACATTACACCTTCAGCCACCCTTGATCGCTCTGGGCCCCATGCTCTATACCCATGTGCTACCTCTCTCCTGCACTCCATACTAACCGACAACTCGTTGCTCGATGCGTGGTGGCACACCCGTCCAGAAGGGCTCGAGGGCACGTGCGTGACGGACTCTCTGGGCTGCTGGTCCCGTTTGGACCTCTGGATCATCACTTAGGATGCCTTTGCGTGGGTCACCTCCGTGGAGCATATGGCGCGCACCCTTTCTGGCCACGCTCCCGTCCGCCCCAGTATGCACCTCCCGCATTCCCCGCGGTAATGTTTGCCTGGCGCCTGCCCCCAATGCGCTCCGGGATTCGGTATTTTGCAACAAGATCCAAACCCCAATCACAAACTATTTTGACCTCAATGCCGGCTCCATCGACTCCCCTTCCACCTTTTGGGAGGGTTTTAAGGTGGTGATCGGGGGCGAATGCATCTCCAAGCAGTCTGGCATACTGCGCTCTATTCATGGTGCTCTTGAGCGGTTGGAGGGGGAGATCAAGGCTCTGGACTCCTTGCACTCTCTTGACCCTAGCCCGACACCCTTGCGCAGCACAGGGGTAAACTCTCCGATTTTAATATGGTGAGGCCAATTGAGAGCTCTCTTTTCTGGGCAGGGAGGCGAGGACTTGCCGCTTCGGTGAGGGGGATCGCCCTTGCAAGACTCTTGCCAATCTTCTTTGACAGCCTCATGCTGCCTCTTATATCACAGCGATCCAGGATGGAGGCCCGGAAAGAACAACTTCTCCCGAGGAGGTGGTGGCTAGATTCACCGCCTTTTACTCTCAACTCTACACGGCTGGGGTTGCGCCCTTGCGCGACATCCTTGATCAATACTTCGACACTCTCCAGCTCCTCTGGCTGGGCAACAGCCACCGGGAATACCTCGATGAACCTTTTTCTAAGGAGGAGATCCTGGTGGCTATCAATAACCTGCCAGGCGACAAGGCGCCCGGCTCCGATGGCCTGCCAGCGTCCTTTTATAAAGCTTTTGCACCACTCCTAGTCCCGCACCTCGCCGCTATGTACAACAAATCTTTTGAGTGCGGACAGTTTCCTCCTTTGCTCCGCGAGGCCCTGTTAACACTTCTCCTGAAGCCAGACCAGCCCCCCCGAGCTCCTTGATTCTTACCTACCTCTGTCTCTCATCAACACCGATAACAAGATCTTTGCCAAGTTGTTGGCCTCCCGCCTTCTCCCTCTCATGCCCCTGATAGCTCGCCCAGACCAGTCTGGCTTCATCCCCGGCCACCCCACGTCACACAATCTCTGGACCATATTCGCCGTCCTCCATCAAATCAACCCAGCACTCCCGGCCGTGGCTGCCCTATTGGATGCCACCAAAGCTTTTGATACTCTTGAGTAGCCCTTCCTCTTCTACCTTCTCCCTCGCTTAGGTTTTAGGCCGTTTTTTCTACACAAAGTCCAGCTTCTTTATACTCTCCCCACATCTCGCCTTTGGATCAACGGTCACGGAGGCCATCCCCGTCGCTAGGGGCACAAGGCAGGGGTGCCCACTTTCACCCATGCTATTTGCTTTTGCTATGGAGCCCCTGGCCGCCAGGCTCAGGCAGCATCACACCCAGTGTGATCTCGGCTTCGCGGCTCGAGCCGTGGCCGTCTCCATGTATGCGGACGATGTCACCATACACTCTACTGATTCCTTGCGACCTCTTTCACCAGCACTTGGCCTCTCCTGGGCGCTCCCCACCGCCCTTCCTGTTTCATCTCATGCTACTTCTCTCTGTGTACTGTAATGGGCTGCCTATGTACGATTGTCCCTACAATGCATGTAACAGATGTGGTTCTCCTCTTTGAACGCGGATCCTCCACCTGCATATATTGTAACTTGATGTGCAAGTTTCTCAATAAAGGTTTTTGGAGAAAAAATGTTTACATTTTTAAAAAAAAAGGTTCCAGGCATAGTTTATTCCTTAATGTCCCTCAGGCTCAGCCGCCACCCAACCCCCTAAGCAAAGAGGACGGCCAACTCCCACTCAACTCTTAAGGCCCCGTCAGCCAATTTCCAGAAACTCCAGGATGTGACTCCCCCTTCAGTCAAGTTCCTCATTAGCTCCCCGGGAAGGGGCGCTCTCAGCTAACTTGGCCAGCTGCACAAGACCGAACAAGCAGGCCCCGGAGCGGCTCGTGCACTTAAGAGTGGTGAGGTGGGCGGCATACGACAGACGTGACGAGCGAAAATTAAATAAATCATTTTCCCTTGTTGTCGTCTGTCGAATCCCCACACCACTCCCCACTGCTCTTACCTACACGAGCTGCTCCTGCCAGGAGCAGGGGCATGTGGCATACAAAATGGTGGCTGCCTCCTCTGGCAACCTGCCAAGCTGCTCCACTCTGCGACTCAGGGTCTTTTTCTGCTGATTGCCTACTTGGGCCAGAGGGCCTGCATCAGCCGTGTAATCACTTGGGTATCCCTTGGGACCCCTGGGTTCGCTGCTCTAGGGATTTGTCGAACATGCTCTGTCACCCACTCAAGATGGCACTGGCTTCTGCGCACGGCAGCTAATCTATTGGTGCAGCCCCCACTGAGAAGGTGTATAGCAATAGTCGCTGGGTAATCCTAAACACGGGCCCCCCACAGCATCAGACTGCATGTTTGGGCACTGATGGAACAGGCAGGAATCAGGCTTTAAGGTCCACAGGAGTGAGGAGCTCGGACGTACAGCATCGTACACCAGTTCCAGTCAGGCCACGCCCCCATGGGGCTCCCCTTTGAACCACTTTACTCATGTCCCTTGCACTTCTTTTCATGGAAAGTCACTTTCCTTGTAGCAATAAATTCCATCAGGTGAATTAGTGAACTGCCCTTTCTTACTATCATAGAGCCACTTATAGCAGTTCATAGAGATAGAATGGTCTTTAGGACCAACCCCAAGTTCTTACATAAGGGTATCACCTTTTGATATCAATCTAACAATTGAGCTGCCCATTTCCTTTCCACAATCAGATACAGCAGCTGAAAGAGTGTTACATTCCTTCGATGTAAAGCGAGCATTTATGTATTATATTGATTGAACCAAAGCCTTTTGAACAACTTCTCATCTTTGTGTAGCCTTTGCTAATCCTTATAAGGGATGATCTATCTCAAAGGCAGTCAATGCAAGGTGGATTGTAATGGGATGGGTGAGAGGATATATAAACGGGCAGGCTGGATGTATTTCTTAATTTTGCTGTTTATTATAACTTGGTGTAAAGAAAAAGAGATTGTTGAAATTATAGGGCAGGCTCCGTATTTGGTTCATTCTGTCTTCCAAAAGATCTGTCCCTCAGAATGGCGCCACCCAGAGTCTCAAAGAAATGAGCAAAAACTTTAAGTCAGGAAATACTTCTTTCCTTTACTGTCACCACACCCTTAGGTGAACCTATGCAGCTGAAATTGGGTTTAGTTAGGAGTGATCTGTGCCTGGGTAAGAACACAGAGTGCACCTCGTTGATTTGTGACTATAAGTTTGACCTTGTAGTGTGTGGGTCATATATAGGAAGAACAGCTTATACCACGAATTGTTGCAGGTAAGTACAGGTTTATTCACTACTTTTATGATACACTTTTCAGGAGCGTGCCGGGAGACCTCTGCTCCGTTAGCGGGCTCCGCGCTCTCTGCCGGCACCCAAAATGGCCGTCGCGCTCTACGTCATCACGTTGGGACGTGAAGACTAGAGCGCAACGCTACATATCTCCCTTCTTTATGGATATACATTTCACAATTAAGATAAAGTCTAACAGTCTCCCATCTCAAAGTCTCTGTACTTCGACGGTCTTACCACAGCTCTTCCGGTGCGGGTGCGTCTCACCGGGGTACTGGAAGTGTACACGGCAACTTCTTGGGAATCTCTCGCTTCACTACGTTCTGTACTCAGAGGAACTCCTCTGCGAGGTGATCCACTGTTGTTTTTCGAGAGTTCCAAGGCACCTGGATCACTCCCCATCTCTACTTCTTCCTCCCTCTCTCTTTCTCTAGTGTTTCCTGTGCCTTCACCCACCGGATTGGCTTCAGTATCTTGAGTCAGGGGAGTCACCGTCTGTCCTCTTTCTCTTCCGTTCCATCGCAGAATCTTGTTGCATTTAGACATCCTGTCCTGAGACCAAACTTTCCCATCACTCAGTAGGGCTGCTCGGTTGTAAACCTCTTCCACTTGCATGGGTGCGCTGAACTTGCTGTCACCTTTCCTTCTTAGCTGGGCTAGTTTGACTCGAACCCACTCTCCTCTCTCTAACTCCGTCTCCTTGACATTTCGTCTTCTGTTGAAGTGTTCCGTATATATTCTTTGCGCTTTTTCTAGATTGTGGTGCACTACTGCTGGAGACCCCTTGCTCGTAATAATGCGCTCCTTCCAAGCTACATTGTCTTTCGTGAATGGTTCTCGACCTCTTAGAATCTGGAAAGGGCTGTATCCTGTGCTGGTCGGGGTAATCCTGTATGCCCATAACATGCTCTTTAATTCTTTCTCCCAGTCCTTCACGGCTCCTATCGCCGACTGTACCGAACCCATAATGACTCTAGTGAACCTCTCAGCTAGGCTGTTTCCTGCCGGATGGTATATGGATGTGTGTTTGACCTTTATACCATTCCTTCCCATGTATGCGTTCCACTTGTCCGATACGAACTGAGGCCCATTGTCACTTTGTCAATTAGGAGGGAGCGTGGAATACCTTCTCTAAGGAAAACAGCAGTTAGAAACTTTAATATTTTGTCAGTGTCCATGTCTTCCTGTATGTCCACCTCTGGGCACTTGGAGTACTGGTCTACGAGTACTACCACATATTTCTGGATTTGCTGACCGTCCAATATCGGACCCAAAATGTCTATAGACAGATCCTCCCATGGGTTATCAGGGTTGTCAAACTTTCCTAAGGGTGGTCGCATAAGGCTTTGGGACTTGTCCGCTCTTTGGCATTGGTCGCACTCCCGCACATGTCTTTCTATCTGGCTATCCATCGCCGGCCACCAGTAGATCTGTTTCGCCCTGAGTTTTGTCTTTACAATGCCCAGGTGACCTTTGTGAATGAGAACAAGTAAATGTGGGACCAACTTGTTGGGAGGGACTACCTTTTCTCCTCTCCGCAGGAAGATCCCTCGGTCACAAATTGATAATTCCTCTCTTACTTCGAAGAATTTCCTGAGCGCTGCCTCCACGTGCTTCTTCTCCGGCCATCCTCTTAGTATGAATTGCTTGACCGCTCCTATGTCTGCGTCAGTCTCATACGCTTCCTTCCACTCTTGTTCGCTTATCACTCGTTTGTGATCTTCCATGAATGCCACTTTGGTATCCTCCTCCTCGGAAGTGCGCGGAGCTTCCTCCATGGCTGATGCTCGACTGAGATAATCAGCTACCTTATTCTTTTGTCCCGAGATGTGTTCCACATCATACTTATAGTCTAATAATTTCAATGTCATCTTCGCGATGCGGGGGGTCGCATTTGCATGTCCCGATGACGTGAGGACTTTGACCAGAGGCTTATGGTCTGCCCCATAGGAACTGGCTGAACTTTTCCATGGCCCAGACTACCGCCAACATCTCCTTTTCTATTACACTGTACTTCTGTTCCGTGGGCGACAATGATCTGGATGCAAAGCTGAGGGTGGCCAGTTCTCCTCCCTTTGTCTCCTGCATTAGGACCGCTCCTAGGCCCCTCTCGCTCGCATCCGTCGTCAATACTGATCTGGCTTGCTGATCATATCCACAGAGAGGTACCGCTGTGCTGATGTCCGCTTTAATCCTTTGGAATTCTTCTTGTGTTTCCTTCGTCCACTCGAAGTTTGTCTTGTCCCATAGGAGTTGTCGCAAGTGGTGTGTCTTGGTGGCGAAGTGCCGTACGAATTTGCTGTAAAACTCGGCCATGCCAAGGAATGACCTGACTTCTTCCTTGGTCCTCGGGGGTGGTGCTTCACATATCGCTTTGACGTTGGACTGTTTGGGTGTGATGCCTTGGTCGCTGATCACATGACCCAAGTATGTGACCGATGTCATACCAAACCGGCACTTGTCCCATTCTGCCGTGAGTCCATTGCGTTCCAAGACTTGTAGGACTTTAGACAACTTGGCATCATGGTCTGCTTTGTTCATGCCTATTACCAGGATGTCGTCTTGGAAGTACTGCACTCCTTCTACTTCTCTGAACAACTTGTGCATAAGTTTCTGAAATACGGCTGCCGAGGCCAGTCCAAATGGCATCCTGCGAAACTGATAGCACCCGAAGGGGGTTATGAATGATGTCAACTTCCGGCAGGTATGGTGTAGGGCTATCTGATGGTAGGCTGAGGTGAGGTCGATGGTCAAGAACCATTTCACACCCTTGGTTTTTGCCAGCATCTCGTCTATCCTTGGTAGTGGGAACTTTTCTACTATTATGTTTTTGTTCAGCTCCGTCAGGTCCACACACAGGCATATTTTGCAGTTTGGCTTCATTATTCCTGTTGTACCTTTTCTCTGATCGCCAGTGGGATATTTCTCACTTTGTGGCACACCGGTTTTGCATCTGCCTTGCGATCGATCTTGTGCATGAATTTAGTCAATTTGCCAACCTTGCCTCGGAACACGGTGGGAAATTCTTCCTTCAGCTTTCCGACGTCCGGTCGTTGGTCATCGCTGGTCATCAGGACCTGTGAGATGCCACCAGGGTTCAACTGTATTCCCAGGTCTCCTTGGTCGATCCACCCTAGGACTGAGGGACCTTTCTCTGCCACGTATAGTTTACACCTTGCACTTCGTTCCTTGAATTCGAATTTCAGACTGCGGTATCCTACCATGGGAATGAGGTCTCCCGTGAATGTGACTGGACGAATGTCCAGGGGTTCCATGTGGAGCCCCAGGTGGTCCTTGAAGTGTTCGTCCCACACCGTTCGTTGTATTATGGTGTAGGGGGATACAGAATCTGATACCATCTATTGGTATTCCTCCTATCAATAGGTCGCATTGGGGTTTCTTGGAGCGGTTGCAGTTGATCCCTAGTATGTGTTCGTCTATGCACAACACGCTGTCTTCATCTTCTTCACTTTCTCCTTCCTCTTCTGCCTCTTGTGCGACATACTTGGCTGCCGCTCTTTTTTGCTTGCGGCGACATACTTTTTTGTAATGCCCTACTATCCCACAAAACATGCATTTGGCCTTGAAGGCTGGACACCGCTTATCATACGCTGGGTGAGACAGACTGCCGCACCTGTTGCACGTGTTCTTGCCTTTGTTGCCCGGTTTCTTCGCCGGTGCTGGTCTGGACGACCATTTGGTCTGTGTCCTCGTGTCCCCTGTTGCTCCATTGCCTCTTTAAGGTGGTTCTGCTTCCGTGACTTTGTTCACCATGGGCCTGGGGGCCGTCTCTTTTTTCGCCGCTTCCGCACATCTTTTCGATAGCTCCGCTTTCCTCACCATGGCTATAACTTCCTTCAGGGTCGCCTCTCCATTAACCCATAGCTTGTCCTGGATCGTCGAGTTAGTGGTGTGCATGACTATTTGATCTTTGATGAATTCATCGTGTAATGTCCCGAATTTACACGTGACTGCCAAATTCTTCAACGCTGCTACGTATTTATCTATGGACTCTCCCACTGCTTGTTTCGATTGTTGGAAGTTGTATCTGTCTGTAGACGTGCAAACCGCTGGCCTGTAGTGTTTATTCAAATCATCTATTGCGTGCTGGAACACGTCGTCATCCGCTGCTTGCCTTGGAGTAGGAACTATATTCTGGAATACTCTGATGCCTTCCGGCCCTAGGTTATGAAGCAATATCCTCTTCCTTCTTTTGCTGGGAAATGCTTCACCGTTTTCGTCCTCTAGAGCTTCTAGATAGTTCATAAAGTATTCCCTCCAATCTTCCCACTTCATCGAGTGATCCCCCGGTTTGGGTAAGAAGGGAATCAGTGTTGTGTGCGAGGACGTTTGGGCGCACATTTCTGCTATTCTCCCTGATGAGTCTTCTTCTCCCCTCGGACTGCCCGGCGTGCTTGGTCTGTGCAGGCGTGGGGGGCTCTGTTGCAACGCCGATCCACCCCCTCTGCTGTGCACTGCTTGCTCCGCCAGGGCCCCACGCGTTTCTTCTCTCTTCTATGATTTGGGGAGCCTTGCCTCTGCGCTTTGGTGCTCTTTTCTGGGCCCCTCTCTCTCCACCTTTGTGGGCAGAAGGTTACCTGCCGCGCCTACTCCTTTCTGCATCTTAGCGTGCTTCTGGGGCTGGTTTGTGGTCTATTTTGCCGACCCTCCATGCCACGTGGGCAGACCCTCTTGCTATAGTGAGCTTGGACGCAGCTGCCGAGTGCGGTGTGTGTCTCTGCATGGTTGGCTGCTTTGTGTGCCTGGCGTCCCCTCTGCCGCGCTCTCCCTTAGTGCGTACCTGTTATTGGTCGGTTGCTGTTCTCCAGGTGCACATGGCCACATGTTGCACCCGGTTCAGTTACCTCTTAGTCCTTCTTCGTGTTGAGCCCAGACCCTCGTTGCCATTTGTAGTGTGTGGGTCATATATACAGCTCATACCAAGAATTGTTGCAGGTAAGTACAGGTTTATTCACTACTTTTAAGATACACATTTCAGGAGAGCGCCGGGAGACCTCTGCTCCGCTCGCGGGCTCCGCGTTGTCTGCCGGCATCCAAAATGGCCACCGCGCTCTACGTCATCACGTTGGGACGTGAAGACTAGAGCGCGACGCTACAGACCTCAGTCCTATTCATGAGGACCGTGACTCTCCTTCCCTTTTTATCAGCGGTAAGCATATCAACCAGGTTTAACCTCACCCGGAATTAAGGTCCCGTGTCCCGTTCCAAGGATCAGGGTCTGTATACTGGCGGTTAAAAGGTCCTAACACTGGTCTTTAATGTGTGCAAGGTGGGTTGGATAGTGATCCAGGGACCATTTTTGACAGCCACCTGACCGGCACATAAAACAACTGTGCTCTCCCCTTGTGCTCAACCCTACACTGTGACCTGTCCTATGCCCTTCCAACCCCTCCCGAATCAAACCACCCTTCCCCCTCCTACTGCGCCGCAACTCTCCTGAGTTGTGGCAGCTCTCCAGCTTCCTCTGGAGGCTTCCTCCACTCTTCACTCCAGGAGTCAGGGGTCTTGTCCAAGCCGGTTGTGTCTTCCAACACATTGGCTGCATTGGATGGCTCCTCGTTTGGTTGCTCTGCAGTTTCTCCGTCTTCTTTTCTGGTTATCCTCTCGCTCTCCCTCCTTTCTGTTCTGTTGTCCTTTTCTCATCTTCTTCTGGATTGGTCCTGGCTGGTGGTAACTCTGACGTTCTGCCCAAAGGCATGGTAGTCCTTCGTTAGTGTTGTTTGTTTCTTTCCCGTACTAATCATTTTTCCATTTCCACTATAGGTGTTCCGGTGTCAGCAGTATGGACTGGGGCCCACGCACAAGGTAAGTTGGGGGGGTGGGGCCTGTTTTCTCACAATTATAATATGCATCTAAACCGCTTATGCAAAGGTGAAACATGTCACGGTGCCCATACCCTTATGGCTCCCTTTGCACACAAAAAGGGAGCCACTATGGCTCTCCTTGGTAACAATCCTTTAGCAGATATATCTGCAAAGCTGTTACTTGGTCAAAACCACACAGATTCAGGAAGCATTAATATAATAGTTCATCAACAAGCTATGTTTGGCCAGGCTGTATATTGTATTAAACATTTTCATCATATGTGTCTTAGTCACAGTGAGGAGGCAAGTACTTTACAGTTGATGCAAAGCATGTGTATCGACAGCTACACATGATATGAAAGGAAAATGCTTCCCTTTAAGCATCTGTAGCTTGTAGTGCTGTAGATACACATACACCCATGCTCCTTCGTGGAGATCAACAGTAATAGCACATTTTTCTTACAATAAATAAACATTTTGTAAACGAAATAATGCAGGACACATACCTACTTTTCTCTACACTCCACTTTCACCCGCTGAGCCAAAAACAATCTAAGAGTAGAGTCTATGCCCATGCGCATTATAATGTTTCTTGTGACTCCATAGCTTCTTCAAAGAAAACTAGTAATATTCAAGCCCAACAGTAGATGGCAGTAGCATGCAAAGCAAGTTAATCTACAGCACTTGATGCTACGAATAGATGCTTACAGGATAAATAATACTTTCCTTCCTTAGTACTACTGTAAACTCTTCAGCACAAACACATTTTATTTCCTTTGATAAATGGTTTCCGGAGCTTTTTCATAGGGTTTAATGCAGAAACCACATTTCCTGTAAATAAGATAAGCTGCTTGTGAGCAGTAAGAAAATCCTGTAGTGTCAAGTTCTTTTAAAACATTGTTTTACAACCATGTTCTTGTTCCTTTTAAAAAAAGATCCTGTTTGTCCTTTAGAATTGTAGTGATGCTAGGACCCTCTGTTTCCCTTGAACCATTTCCCTGCTGCACTCGATGGCACTTGCTATTATGGTACAATTTTATCTGTGTCATTGCAAGTGCAACCAAGATTTGACAAGTGCTACTTCGTGAGAAAAGACAGTTCAGTCTGTTGATCATGTTAAGAATTATCTGTTCAGGAAGGGCCAAAGGTGGTATAAGAAATCTTTCCTTTTTCGTTATACATTTTCAGAATAAAATATCAGACCCACTTTGAGGTGGACGACTGCAGGCAGGGGCTGCAGAGCTCCAACAAAGGTGATTGAAGTGGTTTGTTGCTGGTGTTGTGGGTACTATTCTTCTATGGCTCGGCAAACTGGACCATGTACAGCCTTTGCACATTTGACTCTTATGTATCTAAGGATGAGCAAAGGCTTCTTGTAAGCAGTGTCAGGGATGAGGTCAGAACTCAACAGACACAGATGACTTCTTGTCCTACCCGGTGCCTATTTTTTAGATAAAAGAAAGTACTTTAATCTCGTAGCAAAATGAAATGCTAAACGGTTGAGTAAGAACAACAATTATAGGATTGTAATCCAGGTTACAATCTTCAGTAAGGCGCACTGCCATCCCCAGCCCATGTGACGGGGGCAAATGCGTTCCTTCCCACTCAGAGCATTTTCTGTTGGGGCTGTGTTAGGGACCCTGTGTTGGCGCAGGAACTCATGGATGGAGTCAGTGAGACAAGCCCGCACAGTAGCACTTGTCTTCAGCAGTAGTGGCCTCCCTGGCAAAGTTCAGACAAGTTGTGTTTTTCACATGTGATGCATTTCTCTTTAATGGTATTATACACCTTGCGCCTTTGCACGAGCATCGTATTGTACATATGTTGAACGTGGCAATGTTTCCATTCAACTTGTTAGTTCCATTCTTCAATCGTTTCCCCTTGGCAACCGGCATTCTTGACTGCGGTATGCTGAGGAGAAGGATTGAAGATGGTGTGCTCCGTTGGTGTCTTCATTCTTCAATAAAACTTTGAAATTATCATGGACTACGTGCATCTTTACGTAACAACTTTGACGACAAGCAATATTTGAAGACACCAACATCAAGAATCCATGGATTTGCTACAGAAATCTTTCTTACGGAGTCAGATGATTTCAACTTTATTATTTCCCTACGCCCAGTTTCCTGCACAACAACTTTGTGGCTTAACTATCGTTTACATGGATCTGTTTTGGATGGTTTAATTTTAGGGCGTCTTGTAGTTTATCTTCATCATGCTCTTGGTTGTTTGCCGTTAGATGCGTCCTTTGAATCGGATGCCATCACAGCAGTACACGAGCCATCAGCGCGAACCATCTGTTACTCTTCAGAACAATGCCTACACTGTCGTTACTGGGTTTAAGCGTCTGCTTACGTACGCAATGTGGTTCAGTGACACGCATCCTTACGTTACGTGACGCCATCTTTAATTGCTTTTCTGCCGGCATTACGTTGCAAAGAGGTCACGCTAAAGGCAATTACGTGACGCCATCTTGGATTTCTCTTTATCGAGTCCGACGTTTTTAGGTCTCGGCTAGCGTAGGCTGCGCAGACATGCACAGTCATGCGCAGTCTCGCTGGCGAGATTTAATGATTTAGGGTAGCTTTCACTAGCGGGGTTTAAGCCCCGCCCCTCTTTTCCATTGGCTGGCATCACCGTTTATGCTAAACGGTGGTCAGCCATTGGAAAAGAGCTTCCAGTGACGTACACTTTTCTCTTTTAGAGCCGTCCCAGTTGGACTGGCTCGTCTGACTTCCTGCTGGCGTAAAAGGTTTCTTATCTTTATGGGGCCAAACACATGGCCCCATATAGATAAGAAATCTTTTAACAGGCGAGGCCTGGGACGGCAGAAAAAGGGGAAAAAAAACATCATGGTGCGCGCTTGTTGTTCAGTTTGTTATATCCCTGTCTGCCTTCGTCTTTCTGAGGAAGAGTGAAATGTTTAACTGCAAAAGGCATGTCAGCGTATTTGTTTTTGTTTGTAAAACCAACATAATGTTAACAGATGATGTTAAGTAGCTGGGTCACCAAAGACAGAATGTGAAACCGCTTAACACATAACTAGCAACTGTTTGTAAAACTGTATTCTTTGTAATGAAACCTGTTTTAATGTAAAGCGCTCCAACACGTAGGGTAACGCCCGCGCTGTGTAGATATAAATAAATAAAGCACATTGCAGAACTTTGCCTCGTATGAATGGCACAATCGGAAAAGAGATGGGCGTGTTTGGGAGGCATGTCGTAGTAGGAAGGGAGGGTCAAAACAAATCTGAGTCTCAAGCAGGTATGGCGAAAACGTTTCCTGAGCAGGCCGGAGCGCTGCAGTTGCCAGTTATCTCACTGGCGGACTTGGAGGAGCCTCGAGTGTGGATTGCCAGAGGAGGCTTCGGTGACATTTATCGGAGCCAAAAATGGGAGTTGCACGTGGCATTGAAGGTTATGCGAGGAAGCAGGTATGAGGAAGTACCATCCCAAGTGGTAAATAACACAGAGTAGGCTTGGTCACGGGTATGTGACTGGACCTGTGACTTGAAAAACATACGGTGCTAACTCAACACGCTAACACCCAAAGCGTTCATGGCGGAAAAGTAACTTCCTGATTCTGACGTAAACACAAGTGATTCACTGAAAACAAGGGTGCGATGAGGGCTTGTGGGTAACCCGATTTTAGACCTTCTGTGTACGACAAAAGACTTGCCTCACTCACTAAAACATACTTTTGCCTTGTTTGAGCAGAAGGAGCCTCCTAGAAGGGTGGTGTAGGAAAGTGAGGCATAGGCTTGGAAGGGGCAGAGCTGAGCTACACAAGTTCTGTCTGTTCGAACTTCAGTGGGTCTAAGCCTCGCTTGCGCACATGCAGGGCTATATTTTTAATACCACATTTGCAGAAATTACGGCAGTTTCAAAAAGAAACACCCACCTTTTGACCTTTTGCTACACATTGTGTGAAATTTTAATATTTGGTCTCACCCTCCTCTAACACTCTCTGTAGCGGAGATTCATAGCTGCCAAGGTTTGAGATTGCCAAGTGTGACATTTTCATAATTTCAGTGTAATTATGAGTGACATTCCAAATACTATGAGTGACACTTTTTCGCAAGCAAAATCAAGCAATGAAGACTAGGAAAACATAAATATCAGCAATTACACCCATTTGAGCAACAAGACTCTTAGGATGTTAAAACTGCCGCCGACCGCGGCCCCCGCAGGGGGCCACTAGAGCGGTCGGCGCCCTAGTATCGCCTGGGCACCGGTCACCCCTCCTCGCCTCCCCCCCTTCAGGGGGGCGGGGACGCCGGCCGGTGTCACCCTCCTCTCTCCTGCATGGAAGTGACGTGAGGGGCGTCACTTCCGGACCTCCTTTGGCGAGGGGGGAGGCTATATAGCCTTCCCCCACCATGCTGGCGACCTCTTGTCGCCTCGCACGGCCAATGGTCGCTCGTTGTCGTTTCGTCGCCCGCCTAGAGAACAGTGTGTTTGCTTGCTATCCTTCCCCCGCCCCGGCCCTGTCCCTGGGCAGCACCAGGTTGACGGGGCCCTGTGGTACGGGCTACCACGGGCGGGGGGAGGTGCGAGCCTCGAGCGTGCCCCCAGGGCCTTTTGGTCCGGCGTACCGGGTAGGCGGCACGAGGGGGGCCTTAGTATATTTGTGGGCCGCGGAATGCCATGGGGCGGGGGGAGGCGCAAGCCTCGAGTGTGCCCCAGGCAGCCTTTGTGGCCAGGGGTCCCGATTTAGGTGGCGCAAGGGGGGGCTTAGCAAATCTGAGGCCGCGGCCTCCATCGACTCCCCCGCCCTAATGAAGCGCAGCGTGTGCCTACAGGCGGCAGGACATAAGGTCTGAGATCCTTAGCGTCACGGTGGCCGAATGGTTAATGTCTGGAACTCTTAATCTCAAGGTTACAGGTTCAATGCCCATTGATCCTGTTGAGCTACAAGATTACTTTAAGGTCACAGGTTCAAGCCCCAGCGATTCCGTTAGAGCGACCTCGTCCGCCAAGTGCTGTGCGGAATTTGGCATGTGCCGGAGGTGTATGCCTGCATTTGTGCAAATTGCTCACATTGACTTCCGCACCTTCCCCGGATCCGGGGGAGGTCGCGTGGTGCTCAGGATCCCTGGGCCGTGCAGCCTGTTTCACGTGCATGGCGCGGGTGGCCTTGGCGCCGGCCAGCTGGGCAGGCAGCGCGGCTTGTGCTTGGCCCACAGTGAGCAACGGGCTCATGCCCCCAATCAGGGCCCCGAGCAGCACGCTCGGGAGGGGGCCCGTCGGCCTGGGCGGCCTTTCTGGTGCTGGCAATGGGGTTCAGTGCTCCGAGGTCATGCCCATATGGTTTACTTGGGAGGGGGGCTTAGCATTGGTGTGCATGCTGACATGCGTGCGGCCCCGGTTTCAGTGGATGGCACCCCTGTCCCGCTGGGAGGTCGCCCGATCCCCACCGTGCCAGCTGCGGGAGGTAGAATCGGTGCTCAGGGGGCATGCTCTGGCGGGGCCCGTTGGCCTGACCCGCCGTCCAGCGCCGGCAACCGGGTTTCGCGCCTCGAGGTCGCGTCCACAGCGAGGACTCGGGAGAGGGGCCCTGTGGGGGCGCATGCTTTGCATGTGGAGGCCTGGGTTTAGCCGCGGGCACCCCCACTTCGCTGGCAGGTCGCCTATTCCCCAACGCGCCAGTTGTGGGGTGTAGATGCAGGGTACAGCGCTCCGATCCTGGTGGGTGGTATGGGCTGCTCAGACACGGTGCGACAACCCTCCGGGTAAGCTCGGGATGCAGAGGGGGGTTTAATGCATTTCGTGGTGGGCTTTGGGCAGGCGCTCTGGTATAGCGCTCCAACTCTGGGCAACGGAAATGCCCAGGCAGCGCCACAAGTGGGACTAAAATAGCGAGGGATTTTTAGACTGCGTTGTTTGGCCTGTCCTCGGTAGCTAAGCAGGGTCGGGCCCGGTCAGTGTTTGGAGGGGAGACCACCTGGGAACACCGGCTTGCAGGCTGACAACACCAGCGTTTCAGGCTGCGCAATCTTAAATAGACAAAGGATTCAGAAGGCCCTCAAGGGAGGCTTGTGAGAGAGTAAAAAATAAAATAAAAAAAGAAGAGGCCCCTATAGAATCCTGGGGGGGGGGGGGGAGAATGCTGTTTTCCTAGGCATAGGGTGCTTTTACGCATAACAATCGTAGGTCTTGGAGGGTGATGGGGCGGACAGACCTGTTCCAAGCAGGGACCGAATGCTGCTGCCCCCACACATTGTTACCCCCCCCTCAATAGTTCAGGTTGGGGTACTCAGCCGGCCCGCCCGCACGACGACCAAACAGTTCAATGGGGTGGGGCCGACAATTATGCTTGCAGACTACAAGGTTAAGGGGCGCTGAGCGGGGGGTGGACCGGGCGATAGAAGACTCCCACTGGGAGAGGATGCAGTGCGCCCGGCCACCTTATTAAGGATTGCGCTCAAGCCCGGGGAGAGGGGGACGCTGGTCACGCTAGGAGGCGGGTGCAACACTCCCCTCTCTCGCCTCACATTTGTTTGCCTTTACAGCAGCCCAGTGTGGGAAGATTTGAGACTTGGACGAGGAGCCCTAAGGGACACTTGCAAGCTGCAACGCCGCTGGCACGCCTGTCTGGACAGCACGCCGGTCGCCCATGTCCCGCAATTTGTTGAGTAAGTACGGTTCAGGCACGGGGGGCCGAGCCGGTTCCCCGGACCAGGACGTGGGACGGGAGCACCATGGGGGGGAATATGCGTGTGGTCTAAATATTTTACTTCTCCTTCCAGATTGGGAGGCACACGCTCGGAATCCGATGGATAGTCAGGGATCCCCACCGCTTTTTACGATGAGGTCCCAAGTCGAGGGGACCCAGACAGGCATCTCCGAGGAGGCACGGATCGCAGCTTTCCTAGCCAAGACCAAGGGATTGGCTTGGGCCACCGAACTCTTGAGAACCAACAACCCCGAGGACTCTGGAATCGCCAGAGAGGTCCCGCCCGTAGAGCAGGAGCCCAGTGAGGAAGCAGGCCACTCTAGGTCCAAGAGGATACGTCGCCCCACAGTCAAAGACTTTCCGGCGGAGCAACCGATGGCGAGGGGCAGGGCCGTGGCCCCCACTCGGGCCGCACCCCCCCTCCAGGTCCCCTTGGCGGTGGGAGCTGGACCATCGCCTGCACCGCTCATCTGCCCTCACCCGGGGGCTTTCGCGACATCGGATGACCTCGGTAAGCTCTCTGACACCCTGAGGAGCTTCATGTTGGATGTCAGAGCGGGCTTATTGCTGGCCAGACCTCCCACTGGGGCTGGACACTCCGTTCCCGCCCCCTCTGGGGGGGCTCCGGTGCCTGCAGCATTCACACAAGTCTGGGGGAAGGTGGGCAGCTCGCCCAGTGCACCCTTGGCTCAAGGGGCAGGACTGGCGCTCGCAATCCCTTTGCCCTTGGGTGGACAGCACACAGTTGTGGGGATCCCCCCGCCGACGTCCCATCCCGCAGCCGACACAGCATCAGACACGGCGGTGAGCATACCCAAGCCACCCACAGTGGTCCTGCCGGCGGGCCCACCAGCGGTGCCAGCCCTCGCAGTAGTGCCTAAGCCCTTGGTAACCACGGCACCGCTACTATCTGGCCGCTGCTCCCTGGGGTGGCAAGTCCCCTTGGCGGCCAAAGAAGGCATCTGGCGCAGGGAGTTTATTGATATTTTCACACTACTCGTGCATGGGGCTAAAGGGGTTGACACCAGGAAGATGGGCTCCAAGGAGGACGATAAGAAGGTGCGCTTTAAAAACTGGCCCGAAAAGAACATTGTCACTTGGGGCCAAGCCTTCGCCATCCTGGCGGCGGTAATAATGGAAAAGTTCCCAGACCAAGGGCCAGGGCTATTTCAGTATGCAAGTGTCATCACGGAGGAGGCCGCAAAGAGTGGGGGCATGGGCTGGTACCGGTATGACTGTGACTTTAGGAAGAAGAGGGCAATCTGTCCGGAATTAGAGTGGGATCAACTGGAGGTTAGGCTCTGGGTCATGCATATGGGTAAGCACACAGTGTAAGGGACAGCTAAGCCAAGCACCTCCAACAGTGACAAGAACAAAGAGACAAAGCAGGAAGGGAAGGCACAGACAAGGAAACCCTTTCGGGGGGGCCAGGGGGGGGGCCGCAAGCCGGGCTTCAGACCACAGTTCAACGGCACCTGCAGGCTGTTCAACGCCGGCTCATGCTCACGGGGCAAGGCGTGCAAGTTCGCCCATAACTGCAGTAAGTGTGGGGCCCCCCACACTGCCACATCCTGTTCCAAGCGAGACAGCCCGGGCCAACCAATGGCCAGACAGGACAAGTAAGCACTGTGTCAGGATGTGCCCCCTGTCCCCCTCGAGAGCCCCCCAGACTCACCTATGTCACCCCCCTCTTCTCCCTTGCAGCCCCCAGACTTCGGGAACTCGGGCGCTGACATTGACACGGCTGTATTCCCCGGGCTCTGGCCCTTTAACAAAGTGCCCGCCTCTTCGTCAGGAGACTCCGCCCCCTCAGACGTTGCAGGACTGGATTCGCCGCCTTGGAAGGTATGGGAGAGCAACGTGGAACTAGATATAGACGCGAGGAGGACGCCGAAAGGAGAACCGGGAGCCGAAGACGAGCAGACGGTGGAGAAGCTAGCGGTACCAACTCCAGACGACGGACGCCACTCCGAGGAGCCAGGAGGCCTGACCCACGCTGCGCCCCGCCACGGACCCGGAGGTTCGTGGCTCCAGCAGGTACGTGAGCGCTTCCTCGGGTCGGGCGGCGGGTGGTGGAGAACCCAGTGCTCAAACATTGAAGCAAGCGGACGGCTCATCTGCTGCTCACAGAAGTGACTTGAACCCGGTGTTGGTCTTCTCTCTCTCTACTCACCGCCTGACCCCTATGGTGCTCCCTCACGTCCCCTCCCCATCATTCCCCAAAACTTGCCTGAGATTAAGGCCGTTTTTCTTTTGGTTTCGTATCCTTCTTCCCATCCCTCGAGAGCCTGGAAGAATACTCAGCGGCCAGAGCAGACCCCCAAGAGGAAGAGCTAAATCGCGGAGGATTCCTGGCAACCCGTCTATCAAGACAAGCGCTACACACTGGACTGCTCTCAGAGATAAAGATATCAGACTTCTTTGCATAATAAAAGAATACCTCTTGCATTTCACTCTCGGGTCCCGTGCATCCTTGAACACATCACAACACACTGCCAGGTCCAAAGCCCCCCACAATACCCTTTACCCCCTTGCCTCCCAACGGTAACGCAACCCCCCGCGAGCCCCTCGAGCTGGACCTTGCCCCCCCACCACGGGCAAAGGGCCCTCTCCCATTAGCATTGACAACCTCCTTCCCCTGCTCCACGGGTACCCCAACAGCAAAGACGGCACCCTCATTGCGGAAGGCTTTGTGGAAGGTTTTCGCATCTCATACCAAGGCCCCCTAGTGAGCAGGGATGCGGAGGACCCAAATCAGCGAGGGACCACCCTGAGATAGTTCTGGCTAAAGTGAAGAAGGAAGTGGCCCTGGGTAGGGTGGCGGGTCCGTTTAGCTCCCCTCCCCTGCCGCATTTCGTTATCTCCCCCTAAGGGTAGTGCCAAAGAAAGAGCCGGGATCTTTCAGGTTGATACAACACTTGTCGTACCCGGAGGGGGATTCAGTAAATTTTTGGTTAGAGGAAGGGAGGTGTTCGGTGTCCTACTGCTCCCTAGACCTCGCGGTAGACATGATCAGGAGGGCAGGCAAGGGAGCGTGGTTGGCCAAATCAGACATAGAGGCGGCATTCAGATTGCTGCCGGTCCACCCCGAGAGCCAACACCTCCTGGGTTTCAAGTGGCAGGGCAAAGTTTTCTATGACAGATGCATGCCCATGGGCTGCTCAGTGTCTTGCGCGTACTTCGAGACTTTCAGCTCCTTCCTTCAATGGGCCCTAATGAGCAAGTACGGGGTAGAGGGAGTGACCCATTACCTTGACGATTTCTTGTTCATCGGGGGGGGGGCTGACACGCAGGAGTGCGCCCGAGCACTGCAGTGTTTCCAAGACTTGGCAAAACACTTGGGTGTGCCTCTAGCACCTGGCAAAACTGAGGGTCCGGCGCAAGTCATGATATTTTTAGGCATTGAGTTGGACACGGTTAAGGCCGAGTCCAGACTCCCTGCGGATAAGGTACAGGCTCTGCGTCAGGTGATTCACATTTTGCTGGAGAGGGACAAGGCTACCCTGGGTGACATCCAATGCCTTTTAGGAAAACTCAACTTTGCAGCCAGGGTCATCCCCATGGGGAGGGTTTTCGCTCAGAGATTAGCAAGGGCCACAGCAGGGGTGAAAAAGAATCACCATTGGGTCAAGCTAGGTACAGGTTTGAAGCTGGACCTCGCCGTGTGGGACGACTTCCTCTACCAGTTTAATGGAACGGTGATATGGGTAGACAGTCAGGAGCTATGCCTATTCACGGATGCCTCGGGTAGGGAGGGCTTTGGGGCAATCTTGGGTGAAAACTGGTGTGCCCAGGAGTGGCCCAATGCCTGGCGCAGGTGCAAGATCACAAAGAACATCACGGTACTTGAGCTGTTCCCCATCGTAATTGCTTTACACCTCTGGCCTGAAACCCTGGTGGACAGAAAGGTCCTATTCTGGTCTGACAACATGGCGGTCGCCCAGGCCATCAATGGGCAGACAGCCAGGTGCCGCCTTGTACTATGCCTGTTAAGGGAATTAGTTAGGATTTGCCTGCGCGCCAATGTGGAATTCAGGGCTAGACACATTGAAGGTGTAAAAAATGTGGCAGCTGGTGCTCTTTCTCGTTTTCAGTGGCTCCGCTTCAGGGAGGCCTGGCCGCGGGCGAGAGCACAGATGACCCCATTCCCGGCGCACCTCTGGAGGATCCTGCAGTGGGCCAGCGACTGAGAACCATGGGGGAGAGTGCATTGGCCCCAGGCACCAGGAAGCGTTATGGCGCACACATGGCCATCTTCAGGACTGTGTCCCACTCACTGGGCATTTCGGCTGCTCCAATCGAGAGTAGAGTCAGGGCATTTGTGGTGTGGGCAAGGGAGCAGGGCAAAAGCCACTCATGGGTGGGTAGCCATCTCGCGGCGGTGAGCCACGACACTAGGCTGTCAGGGGGAATAGACCCAACGAAATCTTTCGCCATAAGGGCCGCCCTCAAGGGGTGGGCTAGGGATGAGCTCAGGGTGCCGGACAATAGGGCCCCCATTGATTTCAACATCCTCATGGGTATGCTGGGTGCTCTAGAAGGTGTTACCTATTCAAAGTACGAGGCTACCCTCTTCTCGACTGCTTTCTGCCTGGCCTTTTTCGGAGCATTCAGAATTAGTGAGCTGGTGGCCAGGTCCAAGACCGACATTTCAGAGGATGCCTTAGGCATTTCAGACGTGTCCATCACAGACTCTCTGTCCATCCAAATCCGGAGGTCAAAGACAGATCAGGCGGGGCATGGGATTGATGTGGTTCTCAGGCCCCTCGGGGACCCTAGGTTTTGCCCAGTCCACTGGGTGAAGGAACTCTTGGTGTGCCGTCCCCCTGCCCCGGGCTACTTGCTGATGCATATGGACCAGGTCCCGGTGACCAGATATCAAATAGAAAGAATGATCAGGGCCAGCTTGTCCAGGGCAGGTTTGGATCAGCCAGAGAAGAGATACTCCAGCGACTCATTCAGGATTGGGGCGGCCACGGCTGCTCACACGGCAGGTTTGGAGCCTGCTAGGGTGAAAAAGTTGGGGCGGTGGGAGTCAGACTGCTATAAACGATACGTTCGCCCGTGAGGTATCTTGAGAATTCTTCGGTGTGCAGTGATTTGTAGTGGCATGGTTTATTGTGTGTATATTTTACAAAATTATTAAATGACCAGGAGTGTAAACCGTGTCTCTTGTTTTACTAGGGCGACCGGTGTGGGTGATCGGGCATTCATTTATCTCCAGGGTGGCACAATGGGCGTCGCACCGGAACTGGATGAGGCACTTCCCACAGACACAGTTTGAGTGGATGGGTTTCCCTGGCATGAGATGGTGCGAGCTCCGGAACAAGCTGGAGCAGACTGGTCGCACAGGGTTCCCCCCTCCCCAAACCTTAGTGATTTACCTGGGTGGAAATTACCTCATTGCTCTGGGGAGAAGGCTTCTGCTGCATGCCATGAAAAGGGACCTAGGGGAGATCTGCAAGCGCGTAGGGCAGTGCGAGGTCCTCTGGTCAGAGATTATTCCACGCAGAACTTGGCGGGGGGCTAAAACCGCGGGGGCAGTAGAGCATTCCAGAAGGCGCCTCAATGGTGCAATGCGCAAGTTCGCGGACCAAAGGGGCCTAGGTTTTATAAGACATGAGATGATCAAAGAAAATATGAAGGGGTACTTTGACATAGACGGGGTGCACCAGTTGGCATGGACCTGTTTGTCTTAGACCTGAGCGAGGTGTTAGAGATGAGAGGTTGCAGGTAGGCTATGGTGGGGGGCCCTGGCGGTGACGGGGGCCACCTCCAGAGCTGTGGTGGAGTTACAGGGCGATCTGGAAGCAGGCCGGTACCAAGGGTACCTCTGTGTGGCACCATAGGGGGTGCCAGAGCCAATTCCGAGGAGCCTCATGGGAGGGTCCTGGAAGCCGTGTCGGCGCCCCGCTAGTCCTTCGGGCGGTTGTGGGCCTGAACAACCGAGGGTTTGCTATGCGACGCTCCGCCCCGTGAAGGGGCGTGAGTAGAAGTTACCAACGGTCACGTGATCCTGTAGGAGAATCACTTGGACGGCAGCAAAGGCGGGGTTCGCCCCAGTGCTGCCCAGCTCATCGGGCGGGCAGGCGGCCCAGTTGGTTGCCTGCCCTTGGATCGCTCATAAGATAACCCACCAATTACATAATGGCGTGTGTAATAAACCTGCAGCAATTTTTACCCAATCAAACAGTCTGTGTGTGTGTTATTATTGGCTGCGGTGGTGCGAGCTGCTGCTACCTCGGACCTTTTAATTATCTGACATCCTACCACTGCCATGACTGTGCCCGTCCAGTGAAACGGTATTTGCGCGAGGAGGCAAACTAAAAAAGCATAACTTCCACTCGCCTTGGTGCCTAAGTAGAGAGAGTTAGGGATATAGTGTTGCAATCACGTGACCTCACCAGGCCACGTGAATGCCGTGCTCCCCGCCTGGCCAGCAGCAGCTGTGCTAAGAATGGATGATCATTGCTGCAGGCAGCGCAGCAATGAGCCATTCACAAACAGACTTCTCTCACTTAAACTTACAATACACACTGCCAGAGCAGCACGTTGTCCACACTGCGTGCTCAGCACATTAGGAGTTGGCCAGGGTGGCGATTTCCGTCCCGATTACCTCTTCCTCTGTACCGCCGAGGGAACACTGTTTGCAGTCTGGGTGCACTGTGCTGCGGGCAGTTGTGGTGTCCCCCGCCCACCCCACCCCCTATTTCTTCCAGGTACATCACCGTTCGGAGGAGCCTGTGGACATTAATGAGACCTCCCACATATGGCCTGGTACTTGCTAAGTCCCCTTCTTGGATTAGAAATCCTTGATATACCTTGTTTGGGAAGGTGTTCCCTCCCACATGCAAGCATTTCAAACCACACCAAGTTTTTGGATTAAGGGGAGTGACCCCCTGGCCGTATTTATTACATACAAAACAATTATTAATTTACATTGTTAAATTTTACGCAGAAAGTCCAGATACATTGATAGATACATAATTTCATTTGTCTAACCGTAACAAGTTCTAATACAAACTCAGTTCCTAACGTAATCTAACAATGCATATACGTTACTTTCTGCATGTCCCCTCTAGAGCCTAAGGCAAGGTCAATGACGGGCCCCCCTAGAGTTTGCTAAGGGTACTACTCTACCGGAGGAGGCTTGCGTAGGGGGTACAGCTGATCGGACGGATACTTTCCCCCGGGCCCCCCCTACGCCCAGCGCCTTAACCTCCCTAACAGGGGCGGCAGTTCTACGCACTTGCGCCCTGATGCTCATGCGTGTGCGAGGGTGGCCACAGGCCTACTGGAAAGAGTAACTCTCCTGGCCCCCGCACACCGACAGCCTACAGACCGGCTGTCACTGCCCCTGGATTTACCTGATGCTGGCCGCTCAGGGCCGAATACTAGGCTTACCAATTATGACCTTACCGCCTGACCGAGGACACAATAAAATACGACATTTATTGCACGAGGTCGTAATAGCTACGCCATGCTACTGCAAACTGATTGTCAACATTATTTACGTAAAACATGACATTGCACTGAACTCCACAGCATACAACAGTTTTTTGTAGATATACCTGAAAATGAAAGTACATCAAAAAATTCCTACTATCCTTACCTCACCCATTATCTCTATTTTTGTATCAAAACACCTACCCCCTACTGCACCTTCAAATGCTACCTGCCTTAGGGGATGGAGGGTGGGAAAACGATTTTAAGGGGCAGCTGGTGGCCCGGGTAACCCTAGGTGCAGCGGGAGAAGACAAGAGACTACTCTTGCTCCCGCTGCCCCTTTTTAAAGGTTGCTGGGGGCAGGCCGATCTAAACCTGCCTGCCCCCCGACGTTGGCTGAACGCGAGAACCGGAAACACCTGAAGTGCTTCCGGTTCACGCCTCCGGCCAATATGCCCCCCTTGGATAGGCTTGTTGAGGAGGTGGGTCAGGGCCGCGTCATACAGTGGCGCGCGACCCTTGCCCCTCCCTTCTCGGGGGCTGACCGGAACGCCATAATGGCGGCGCCCTCTATGCAGCGTTCGCCTTGCCCATATGGCCTGGTACTGCCTAAGTCCCCTTCTCGGATTAGAAATCCTTGATATACCTTGTTTGGGAAGGTGTTCCCTCCCACATGCAAGCATTTCAAACCACACTAAGTTTTTGGATTAAGGGGAGTGACCCCCTGGCCGTATTTATTACATACAAAACAATTATTAATTTGCATTGTTACATTTTACACAGAAAGTCCAGATACATTGATAGATACATAATTTCATTTGTCTAACCTTAACAAGTTCTAATACAAACTCAGTTCCTAACGTAATCTAACAATGCATATACGTTACTTTCTGCGTGTCCCCTCTAGAGCCTACGGCAAGGTCAATGACGGGCCCCCCTAGAGCTTGCTAAGGGTACTACTGTACCGGAGGAGGCTTGCGTAGAGGGTACAGCTGATCGGACGGATACTTTCCCCCGGGCCCCCCCTATGCCCAGCGCATTAACCTCCCTAACAGGGGCGGCAGTTCTATGCACTTGCGCCCTGATGCGCATGCGCGTTCGAGGGTGGCCTCAGGCCTACTGGAAAGAGTAACTCTCCTGGCCCTCGCACACCGACAGCCTACAGACCAGCTGTCACTGCCCCTGGATTTACCTGATGCTGGCCGCTCAGGGCTGAATACTAGTCTTACCAATCATGACCTTACCGCCACAGGCCTGCATAGTTGCCCGACTATCTGGCCTCCCCCTGAGCTAGCTAGGAGGTCATGTCCTGAGGCCCGTGGTCTCCAGCCATGAAAAAATGTCTTCCATAAACGCCCCATTCCCCCTGGATGATAGATGAACCCCGTCTTGCAGAAAAAACTGCTCACCTCGAATATACCCATGTCCTATGGATTTCAATTTGTCCGTCCTGAAAAGTTTATCAAATTTGTTGTTGACCCGCTTCACTGCGTGGTTCAACGCCTGGACTGTTCCCCCCCCCCCCCTCCAGTGGAACCTAGGGATTATGTGAGACCAGACTATGATTGCCTCGGGGCACTGTCTTGACAACCACCCCACTTCACTAAGTAGCTCCTCAACTAACCGTCGTCGCCCTATGCGCGCTAAGTCGTTGCCCCCGAGGTGCAAGATGCAGATCGCTGGTGGTCCCTTACTTTGCATTAAAGAGCAGTTCACCAGGTCCCTGAATTGCCCCAGGCACAATCCACCCTGCCCATAAAAGCTTAGCTTTGCACCCAACCTCCGCGCTCTTGCCTCGTGAACATCTGAAAAATAAGTTTGTAAACGGCGCACATAGGAGTGGCCAATGAGCCACACTTTCTGTTGTTGCGGGCACCCAAAGTGAACGTGGGCCATGACCTGCGCCGTTCGTTCCTGCACTGTTGACTGACGTCTGCCCGAGTAACCCTGTGGCTTCTTCTTGTCATGAATGCGGATAGACGCAGATTTCTTCCCTGAGTCACAGGATGAAGAAACTGTAGGCGAACACAAAATTGAACAAAATCAGTGCACCTGTTATATTTACTGGCTAACATATCCACAAAAACGTGTTGCCTAACGCAACAATGTATCATTTGTTGCGAGTTTCCTCCTGAGTCACAGAAGAAAAAACATGCATTTTAACCTGACGCCCAAGAGGAACCAAACGTGATGGTGTAGCTATATTATAGCATGTGCAGCCGTACGTAGCGTTTATAGCAATTGGAGGACCACCTGCAGATCCTTTTTACTTTTTCCCCCCCTAGACCCAGGGCAACTGCCTGCGTGGCTGCTCCAATCCTAAAGGAATGAGTCCCAAAATTAGCTGGATCTAAGCCAGTGCTTTGCATGGTCAAAGCCATGACTCTTTTGAATTGAAAAATAGTGAGGGGTGACCTATCCTGATGTATTAGGAGTGGCCCTGAGGCGGCCGACGGCCGCTTTACCAGAAAAACCTCTAGGCTAGCCACGGGGCAGCAGGTGCTATCATTTGCCCTGTGAAGTACTATGCTCTCGCCCCTTCCTCCCTGATTCATCTTAGACCTGGGCAACGTGATCCATATGGAATACCCACTCAACTTGACATGCTCTACCTGTAGCCCCCTTTCCAGTCTGCCTTGCTTCTTGATAACAGTCCCCCCACCCGGAAGGCGCCATAAAACGCCAGACTGAAAGCCAACTGGAACAGCTGAACCTCTCCAGAGGAAATACACACTTGGTGCAAAGCGACCAGTAACTTAGCTAATGTGCTCAGACCTATTGGCCTCCGCCCATCTGGCTGTGCCCCTTGCAGGCGTTGCAACCCCTTCAAAGCCTGGCGCACCACGAAATTCCTTGTGGGATCCTTCATTCCTCTTGCTTTTGCAAAAAATGCTTGTTTCTTTCGCGACTGTGAAACTTTCTTATTTTTATTAATTCCTTATTTTCTTCTTGTGGGCATTACAACTTTTTGCTTTCTACTTATTTGGACTGAAAGTTTTGACTTTTGTGCAGAGTGTGGATTCTGTTTACCTTCACCATGGCAACACAGAGCTTTACACTCCAGCCTCCTCAAGCTTTCTGGCCCACAGGAAACAGCCCTTGTATGAAGTGGATTGAATGGAAGGCCTACTTTTTAAACTTCATTGAGGCTGTTGATGAAGAAAATAAGATGTCAGATGAAAGGGAAAAAAACGATATTTTTGCATTCTGTTGGTCCAGGTGAGCTAAAGGCATACGAAGAAATGCAAAAAGGAGTCATTAGTGGTGATACTAATGTATTTAATGCCATTTTAAATTATTTTGATAATCATTTTGCTCCTAAGGTTTGCATAGGCCTTACTAGGTACAAGTTCTTCCATAGGAAACAGGAATTAAATGAATCTATTGATGAATATGTTTCTGCCCTCAGACGTCTCGCAGATGAATGCAAATTCGACCATTTGCAAGATCAATTTATTAGAGACCAGGTTGTCTTGCAATCCAGGGATCCAGCAATTCAAGATCGCTTATGGATCAATGGTGATGCAGAATTAAAGGACATTTTAGCAATTGTAAGGAAGGCGGAACTATCGTGCCGTAGTGCAAAAGGACTTAATAGTGACTCTAAGACCGAGTCTGAAGTTATCATTAGTAAGATTAAGAATAGGACCATTGACAAGACCAGGAGAAGTAGTCCTAAGAGAAATGAATCCATTAAAAAAGTGATACCTTTAGATGTTACCGCTGTGATAGCAGTTCACATTTAGGGGTCTATTAGGATGGCGGGCGGATAGCCGCTGCTGGTGGCAACTGCCGTACCGACGGCGGCCATCCGCCCGTGGACGAAACCCGGATAACCTCCTGTCCGATTAGCATGGCGGCCACGACCGCGGCGGTGTGAATTTCTGCCTGCCACTTTTCCACCGGTTGCAGTCCACCCGCTTGCCTGGCGGGCAGGGATGGACCACCACATTTGTGGCGGATCAGGGCCAAGCATGATGTCGGCGGTAGCCAGCCTTTCCGCAGCGGTGGAACCGCCATGGAAAGGCATGCGGACACATGTTCCGGGGGCCCATTGCGGGCCCCCAATATGTTGGGGGTGTGTGGGTGCACTGGGGGGGTACCCATCGTACCCCCTATATTTCCCTGTGCCAGTTGACAGGCATTGTGCAGTGCCTGCCACGCAGTGCAGGGAGATGCAGGACATGCTCCTTTTGACATCGTGGCGGTACTGCTGGCAGCAGCCACCGCCGCAATGTTAGTGCCCAGAATCTGACCGCCGATGTCGGATTTCGACTGCGGAGCATCATAATTGGACCAGCGGTTACGCCGTTGAAGCAAACATTTTCCAACTGCAACATTGTAGGGCATTTTACTAAAGTGTGTAGAAGAAAAAAGAATGTTAACGTGAAATGCGTTGATGATGAAATTAGTTCTAGTGATGAAGAACAGTTGATCAAAAAACTATCTTCCCACGTTATTACAAGTAATGAAAATTCCTGTGCCAGTGAATATGACTCAAAGGAACTCTTTTTGTTAAATATCTTCAACAAGAGGATTGATAACAAAAAGAAGCCCATATGTTTAATATCTTTGGGTGGAGTCAATGTGTTGATGTATGGGGATTAAGGATCACTGTAAGAAGGAGACTACGGGGTTTACCTTCGGGGCATCGTGGGAAAGTCAGCCCCACGTCTTGAGCGAGCCCGATGCATCGTGGGACTTGAAGGATAAGCCAAAATGCCAACCACAACCGTATACTCTTTCCCCACAGTGGAACTACGGAGGAGAACCGGAAGTGGGCGGAAGCCAACCCGGAAGTACTGTTCGCGGCCCAATGAAAGGGGAGTTCAACCGGAAGGGAGGCGGGCGAACCAATGGTTGCGAAGGCACCCGAGTGAAGGAGGAAGAGGACGATTACGGAGCAGCCGGCGAGGACAGCGCGAACGCCCAGGTGGACGTGGAGACCGAGGACGACCACGAGAACGAGGAAGAAGAGGATCCAGAGGAGCGGTGGAGTGAGGAGTGGTGGTCCCCACCGGAGGAGGCGGAAGAGCGGCCGCAAATCCGGAGAGTTGCGGCGGGGCCGGTGAGTCACATCGTTACGAGGGGAGAAGGGGTAAACGAGAGGGAGGCGATACTAAAGGGGTGTGGCACGGATAGAGAAAAACCAATAGACGGGTCACAAGAGTGATTTTTTTTTTTTTTTTTGTAAGTCTCACCACGTTGGATTTCTTTTTGAGATATTCACTGACACCTGAAACCCTGGGTAGTTCTCTTGCTAGGTTGTTTGCACCTTGTATTTGCTGTCTTCAGGCATTACTCTCGGGAATTTCATTTCTTTTCAAACGGCCTCGAACACGTTTTGAATATACATCACTCCTAGGTGTGGAGTACGTCCTTATCCTCGACCTATCTATCGCACCACTTTTAGGGCCATAGCACTTCCCCGTTGTTTCACTCCTAGGTGTGGTTATTGAGAAAGACCTTAAAGAGTTCATGGAACAGGGTAACTGACGGCTCCCTTTCTTTCCTCTTCTATGAGCCTCCGGGGAAATCCCAGCAAGATCCAGGAGGAACCAAGAACCTCTGTGTCGGACTCCTTGTCCAGCGAAAGACGCAGTGCAGCAAGAGAAAAGCCAGAGGAGATACCCGCCGTACACCCTGATAAACCACATCCTGAAAATAAACCAAGTATCTTTGGAAAATATATTCAGCCTCCTCGTTTGTATGTCAGACCCCACCTCCCAGAATCACCCTACACTATTGTCGATGAGGAGACTTGGGTTAATACATTTGCTAATAAATTAGTACAGGAATTACTTCCAGCTGACATTCACCCAGAAGGTTTCTCAGGTGAGAAAATTGACATGGTCGGTTTCCGCTCTTTATTGTTCAGATTTAAAGGAAGAGAGTCATTTGGAAAGCTATATGTGGCTAAAAAAGGTCCAGCAGTACTGGGTTGGAAGGATCAGGGTAATCTTGGTATAATTCTCAACCCTAATAGCATTGAACCTGTCATGTTACTAGATGATAATACAAACCTGTGTAAGGAAATTTTAGATACATTTCCTTAAGTATTGTGCAAGGAAATAGGTAGAATCAATGACTTTGAACACCGTATTCTATTGAAACCTGATGCGTGTTCCAAGGTCCATAAAGTGAGACACGTACATATTTTACTCAGGATAGAGGTTGAGTTAGAACTTGAGAAACTAATTAAGGCAGACAATTGAACCCATTGAATCTTCGCAATGGATTTGTCCGATAGTTGTCGCACTACGCAGTAACAGAAAATTGAGACTGCATTGATCTGCGACACCTAAGCTACAACATTGTTGTGGATGGATTTCCATTGCTTAAGATTTCGGAAATGTTAACTCTTATAAAAGATGCAAATTGGTTTTCTACTATTGATTTATCTGCCGTGTATCATCAGATTCCCCTCTCTGATGACAGCAGATCACTTACTGCATGTATAACTCCCTCAAATACAAACATTTACCTTTTGGCCTTGCTTCAGCTGTGGCACTATTTCAAAGGCTGATGCACCAACTTTTTGGTAAACATGATAAGGTACGGTGCTTCCAAGATGATATTTTAGTGTTCAACAAAGATAAACAGGAACATGATGTTGTGTTGAAAGAAGTTCTGAGTGTGTTAGAACGAAAAGGTTTAACTGTGGAACACACAAAATGCAAGTTTGGTGTAAAATCTATAACTTACTTAGGGCATGTCATTAGTGGTGCTGGAGTGTCTACCAAACCGGCATTAATTGACTCTGTTATTAACGCTCCCCACCCGAAAAACAAGGATGAGGTGCGATCTTTTGTTGGTTTGGTGGAGTTTTACTCCAAATTTGTAAAACAGTTCTCCAGTAGGATTTTCAATATAAGGCAATTACTCAGAGATAGAAACTAATTCAATTGGAGTATTGAGTGTGATAAGGAGTTTGCAAAAATTAAAAAAGCTATCGCTGATGCATCAGCTCTAAGCAGTTTTGACCCTGACCTCAACAATTGTATCACTGTGGATGCCAGTAACAAAGGCTTAGGTGGGGTACTTTCCCAAATAAATCAAGATGGGAAGGAATTTATAATTGCCTACGCTTCACGAGCGTTATCACCCACAGAAGAGAAGTTCTCTGTAATTGAGAAGGAAACCTTAGCTTGCATATGGGCCCTTGAGCATTTTAGAGCATTTGTATGGGGAAAACCTTGCACTGTTTGCACCGATCATAAACCTTTAGTAAGACTATTGTCCACTGAAAGATTGTGCAATGCCTTCCCTAGGATTGCCAGAATGTCATTAAGATTACAAGAGTACATTTACAAAGTTGTTTATGTTCCAGGCAAGGAGAACATGGTGGCAAATTTTTTGTCACGTACGCCTACCAAATTACAAGACAGCTCTGACCACGAATGGGAAAATGTCCAAGTGGCGTTGGTTCATGATCACGGATTATCTATTGTCAACAAGGATGAATGGGTTAAGTTTTATAAAGATGATAGAATTTTACAGCAATTGATTCTATTCATTACAAATGGGTGGCCATCAAAAAACAGTATTACAGAAGAATTTAAGCAATTCTGGGAAATTCTCAATGAGTTATCAATACTACATGGTAATATCATGAGAGGTGAGAAAATCATACCCCTGTTACAACTTGGGTTGAGCATAATCAAAATGTGTCATGAAGGTCATGGCGGGATAGTTAAAACAAAACAGAGAATAATACAGTTCCAATCTCTGCACACTCCTCTGTGATGTGAGATTCCTGCCTTTGGCACTGTGTCACTGGACCCCAGCTATACCTGGTTGATGAGCCCTAACTAGGACAACACAGGACATAGGTTGCTTGTGTTCTGGTTCAGGGAGGACCTGACCAGGCAGTTTGGGATGGACTGAGATGAAGACATGTCAAGTAATAACACAGTGGTACAGTGGAACCGAGCCGAAACATCTGGACTCAAATCCCTCGAAGGATACCCTGACATTAAAGAAAATGGTGATCGAGGACAGGCATAAGCAAAAGGAACCCCACACAGGGCCGGACTGGGAACCAAAACTGGCCCTGGCAAACTGCTCGGCTGGCCCCCCTGGGAGGGAGGGTGGGGGTGTGGCCGAGCTGTTTCCCAGGGCCTGTTTTGGTCGATTTTGTTACAGGGGGCCGATATTGCCGGCCCCTGGTAACAAAAACGGAACCCCAGGGTCCCAAAACCAGCCCCCACACTGGTGGCCCACCGGGGAAACGCCCGGTGCCCGTTACGGCCAGTCTGGCCCTGACCCCAGTGTTCAAAAGACACCATTGGTGTTAAACTCTCTGAACCTTAGCCTCAACTCCAAAAGAGTATCGCGAGGGGAAAGGAAGCTCGAGAGAATGATATGAGGCATTCATAAGGAGTGGGAAAGAAAGAAAAATTGTTAAACAATGTTTTGGGCTTTATCACGTTTCTTTACAGAAATGCAGACATAGCAGTTGGCCTGATTGTTACAATTGTACATTACATTTCTACTGACCTATCAAGGGTGAGGGAGTTTACTGAGGCAACAGGTTTGCTTATTGATCACCCTATTGCGGTTGTGCAGTGCCGTAGTGGGCCTTAATGCATTTTCGGTAAGAAGTTATTATTTTGAAAAAGTGTCTGGTCCCTCGAACTACTATTGTGCGTAACTAATTGGGGATGTGAACCTGGAGTGAGCGGGTCAGGGCGGACTAGAATCAATCCCACGGGCGTCTAAAAATAGGAAGGATTATGTTGTTACATGCCTTTATAAGGGGAGAGGAGAGGCGGGGAAATGGGATTCTCCAGGAGCGCGGTTCAATCGAGCTTGGGCACTTTACGTGGGTTTCTATGCTTGTGGGGGTGCTGCAAGATCATGAACATTGGTGGGGTCTGGAATTAACTGTGTTCGCACAAGTGTTTGGGGGGACGCAAGTTGTGTATCTCGGCTTGCGCCTTCAGGTGCGGTTGTTAGTGGTGGTGGTTGCTGAGTGCTGTCTGTGTGGTGGCAGAATTGGTATAGTAGTGAAGCCCACTCTGTAGAGATGTGTTTCCTATGCACACCTTGTGCCTCCTCCCACCTGATTGTGTCTTCCTCTTCCGAGCCCCACTTTCTTGCTACCATCCCGTCCAGTCTCTTCTGATAGCTGATCTAATGGTAGTAGTTTACCCACCGCAACCAGGGATCCCACCTCCAGTACTGAGTGACTTGTCCAGATTTGCATTGCCATAGCAGAGTAGTATCCTGTGTTTCTGGGCAGGCCGGCCAGCAGGAATAAGGAGGTACATAGGGAAGTCCTGTCAGACATGCAGTGAAGTTGTAACGTGCATGCTCGCACCACCGCCACCTGTACGGAATGTGTAAACGCAGGGCGAGTGCCTGGGAGAAGCAGGTGGCACAGGGCTTGTACTGACCCAGATCCTACCTCCGAGGCGGTCTCTGCCAGATGCCGCCCCACTGTCCAGCAGGACAGCCATAGGAGTTGTGGCGCAAGAAAATAGGCCTCAAAGGATGGCGCTCCCAGTCCCCCTTGATCTATCGGGAGTTGCAACTCTGAGAGGGCTACTCTCTGGTGTCCGCCGCCCCATATAAGTGAGCTTAATAGGGTGTCTAGCTCTTGAAAGAAGGAGCGCGGAGGGATAACCGGGGTATTGGCAAAGTAATAGAGGAATTGCGGCACTAAGATACTTTTGTCTAAGACTATTCTACCTATGGGAGATAAAGGCAGTGTCTTCCAAAAATGTACTCGAGTTTTGGCTCCTGCTAGAGCTCTATAATGAGTGCCCTCAAATAGGTATGTGGGGGAGTGATCGAGTTTGACGCCAAGGTATCGTGGGGCGCTATTGCTCCAAGCAATTCGTGAACTCCCAACTCTTATCTCTCGCAGGGGAAAGTCTGGACTTAGGGGATATATAGTGGATTTTGCCCAATCGACTTTGTGTCCTACTGCAGCTGCAAAGTCCAAGAGTATGTTAAATATGGGGCTGAGATCAGCTGCGATGTCTCGCACATATAGCAGTAAATCATCGGCGTATAGGGACACAATATGTGTGGTGTGCGCTACGCTGCCAGCTCGTAAGAGGCTCCATCGCCATGGCAAACAAGAGGGGGGAGAGAGGACACCCCTGCCTCCAAAGGGACGGGGGGATGTGTTTTCCCAGTCGCACTCTGGACGTGAGCTTCGTGTATAATAGCTTTACTTGCGCTCTAAAGACCCCAGCCCCATCTGCCTCAGCGCCTCGAAGAGGTATGGCCCGGTAAGGGTGTCGAATGCCTTTTTCGAATGCCTTTTTCAGGTCCAGAACCAGGCAAGCCACCCTGGGGTAATGGCCCAAGCCTTGTCCTGAACCTGAAACAGCCTGTGAATATTTTTGGACGTACTTCAGCCCGGCACAAATCCATTCTGATCCGTGTGTATGAGTGGCAGGAGCATTGGCCCTAACCGGTCCGCCAGGATCTTGCCCTGGATCCTGTAATCAGTGGATAATAGTGTTATTGGCCTATACGAGGCCAGCTGCATCGGGTCTCAGTCAGGCTTCTGAATCGAGACTATGAGAGATTCCCGTAGTGAGCTAGGCCGCTCCCCCCTACTAGTGCTGCCTCACACATGGCTGCTAATAACGTGGCAAGGGGCTATAATACTCTAGGGGTAAGCCGCCCATTCCGGGGGCTTTGTTCCGGGCCAGGGCCAGGGCCTGGATTGCTTGTTTCACATCCAAAGGTGTGATTACAGTCTCCAGGAGGCCTTATCTTCACCCGGGATCTGGGGTATGGTGAGAAGTGCTAGGAAGTGATCACTAGCCCCTGGCAATTCTGTGTAGGGTTCTGGTATATCTTTGTATAGTGGTCATGAAAGAGTCGCAGGATATCTGTCTGGTAGGTGGCAACTCTGCCAGCAGGGTCAGCAAATTCCGTGATTGGCCATGTGTCCTGGGCCTGACGGGCTAGCCAGGCAGGGAGTGCTCCCGACCTGTCCCCTTCTCTATGTTTCTTGGCTGCATATTGTTTGAAGTTATATCTCCGCAGGTCTGCTAGACCCTCCTCATATGCCATGTTGGCCTCCGTGACTTGGGATGGGATCACCGAGTTTGAATATGCTGCCTTAGTCATGGCCACCAACTCAAGCTCTGCTTTTTGTAGGCTTCAGTCGAGTGTCCTGCAGACTGCCGCTATTTGCCTGATACAGGGCCCCCAAATGACCACTTTAAAAGTGTCCCATTCCAACGTCCAGGTGGACGCCGTGTTCTTATCCCTGGTCCTTCACTGTGCATGAGGATCAGTCCCTGGGTGCTAGGTTGCAGGTGTTCTCTTCTGGGCAGCCTCAGCTGTCGTCTGGGGGCTCTCCGGCCGCTCCCACCCGTGGATGGCTTTCTGGGGGATGCCGGGTGTGTTGGGGCTCCAGCCGGGGACCGCACTCTCGCCCCGTTAGGATTAGTCAGTGTGTAGAGCACTCGGTTTAGTTGTGGTACTCAGGGGGGGTCACCTCACTCTGTGTAGAGTTCACCGGTGTGTCCGGCCTCTCGTCATGCCTGAGGGTCAGTCACTGGGTGCTAGGTGGCAGGCGCTCTCTCCTAGGTCCTCTTGGTACACTGGGTTGGCTCCTGTAGACTGAGAGGGTCCCCTTGTTCCTTTCCTCCCCTACGTGGAGCTTGCCAGTATCCCTGGCCTCTCACTGTGCACGAGGATCAGTCTCTGGGTGCTAGGTGGTGGGGGTTCCCTCCTGGGTGGTTCTCGGCTGTGTCTGGGGGTTCCCCGTCTGCCCCGACCCCTGGATGGCTCTCTGGGGGATGCCGGGTGTGGGGTGTACTCTAGCCAGGGGCCGCACTCTCGCCCCAATGGGATCAGTCAGTGTGTAGAGCGCTGGGTTTAGTTGTGGTGATCAGGGAGGATTTCCCTCGCTCCATTCCTTCCCCTCTTAAAGTTTGCAATTGTCCCCAACTCCCTATTTTGTCTGAGGGTCAGTTACTTGTTGCGAGGTGGTGGGTGCTCTTTCCTGGGTAGCTCTCGGCTGCCTTCTGGGTCTTCTCTGTTCCCCCCACCCTCGGATGGCTCTCTGGGGGTGCCGGGTAGATTGAGGACTCTAGCCGGGGGTTGCGCCCTCGCCCTGATGACATCAGTCAGTATACCGGGCCCTGAGCAGTTAGTTTCAGTGTTCCTGGACCTCTTCCGCAGGACTCGAGGGCTGCTCACCAGGTGGTGGGGCGCTCCCTCTGGGCAGTTCCCGGCTGATAGGCCCAGCTGCCCCCGTTCTCTTGCTGCCAGGTCCGTGCAGGCCTGATTTCACCCCGCGTGCCCCCGGCCGCCAACGCCGTGCTGTTCGAGCGACTCCGGTTTGCCTCTCACCTGATTGCCACTCATCTATGACTGCTCTTGTCTCGAGCCTAGAGCAGGCCAGGCCCCCGCTCCACTCAGTGCCGGCGCTTCACACCCACTCTTAATCTGTGAGTGGCACGCAGCTCAGTTCCCCAATCCTCCGGCAGCTCGCCGCTTGCCTAGGGGGCCACCATTTTGGAGAATCGGCTGCAATTCTCTGGCACCCTGTTCATTACCTCGTGGTGCCATGCCACTCTCTGCGACAGTTTCAAGGTGTCTGCCAGGTAGCCAGTGATATGCAGCTGCCATTTTACCACATTGCTGGACCCCACTGATCAGGGTGGGTATTCATTATTGAGGTCAGCGACCAGAGCTCTTCTTGAGTAGGTCTCCCATCTTAGCTGGCTTAGCCACACCCCAAACAATTCCTCCTAATGCTACCCAGTGCCCTGAATCAAGTACATCTTTAGGGGATCAACTGCAGCCAAAGCTGTGACGCCCAGGGTAGGGAGAAAGTACAAACACTCCTTCACAGACCACAGAAGTGTCGTGGCAGAATGTTTGCATTGTCCAGCATTCTGTCCATCAACTGTTTCTTTTGCATATGTCGCCCTAAGTGGGAAGGGTATGCCCAGACGTAGATCCAGTCCTCACTACACCACTGGATTCAAGCTAGCCTGGCTGATGAAGGGTGATGCCCTGAAACCGGTCCCAGGATGCTTGTTTCCTTTCCAGGGAGGACCTGGCTTGGCAGTTCGGGCTGGACTGTTCCCACAAGTAACAGACTGATTTGCATATGCCTGGGTCCAAACTGGGCTGGTGTGGTGAGCAAACAAATGATGATTTAACCCAGATCCTTGTGACTGGGGGTAAATGTTTGCATTGTCCAGCATTCCGTCCATCAATTGTTTCTTCTGTGGCAGTAAACTCCACCATTGTTGCTACTGCACACAAAGAAGCCAGTGCTCCCACTACCACAGGTCTTCATCAAACAGGGAAAGCAAGAAAATAGAGATGGTGGGGTGAAAAATAGAGAGGTCAGATACCATCAAATGATGCAACACCAACACTAATACCTTTCTCAGGAGGCATGGACACCTAAAATGGGACAAGATGAAGGAGTTAATACAAGACCTCCCAGAACAGTACCAAAACAGGGGAACGAGGCGCATACAGGAAGGCAGGGTAATTCCCAACATGTGCCTAAAATCAACACCGGATGTTGGCAGATACAGAAAGCAAACAGCTTTATAAAGGCACCACCCTAAAGGTGGCCTGCATAAATAAGGTCTTTGAATTCAAGCAGGAGGTGCATACTGCAGCCCTAAGTATGCTCATTAACAGGCACAATCTTTTTTGGCCTAGCAGGAGAGGACTCACTGCAGAAGAAGAAAAGGACAGCGAGGAGGGGAAACACCCATTACAACGACTCCTTCTTCACGCGCTGCCATCGCAACGCGGCTTTTACATCGCGGGAGTCTTTACATAGCACGGTTTAACATCGCGTGGACATTTACTTCGGGGACGTTTGCAACACGGATTTCACATCGCGGGAGCCGTAACAACGGAGGGTTTTAGATGTAACGGTGAGTTAACACTGAGCTTGAGCCATTCAGTGTTAGCAGATCAACCACCCAGAGCTGCCAGGGGCTCAGGCCTCAAAACTCTCTCTTACTGGTTTGTATTCCCTTCACACCGGTTATTTGGTCTCCTACCAGCTCGCTCTCGCTCTCCCTGAAGCGGAAACGTCCCCCCACCACCTTCATGCGCTGCCTTGCAAGCTGCTCACACTGTCAGGCGCAGCTCCACCTTTGTCCACCTTCAAATGCACCATCACCGCACTGCCAGCCAAGCCTACACCGCATATTTGAAGGGAAAAAACCTGTAGGGTCGGCTGCAGGGCTGCAGAACGCACTTGCGGTGTCAGTTGCAGGGCTGCAGCACCTGTAGTACGACTCAACTTGAGAAATGCGGAATCAGCAGCAAGTCGGCTATTTATTCTGCATCCCAGACTACACCACATGAGGTGGCATACATCTGTATTTCTTAAGAGGGGCATTGCCTCGAGGACGGGCTGCGATGTGATTTATAATATATAGCTCTGAAAAGCCCACATTTGCATAGGGCCAGTGTTGTGCATCTATCGATGCTGTCTGGCCCTTTAGCACCCTTAGCAAACTAGAAACGCCCTCTTTCGTTGAAAAATGCTAATAGAGATTGCTGCGCTGACGTTTATGTAAAGAAAAGCCAGTTTATACGTTGCTTAGAATAGTTAAATATTTCCCTGCTTCATTTACACACGCACGCATTTGTGGATGTGAGTAACGTGTGTTTTATAGGGTGCTTGCTGTTGCCAAAGGTGTCGTTGTGTCATGTTGAAAATAATTAGTGACGTTATCGTTCAACTGGATGGTGGAATGATGAAAGGTGAACAACATTGCCAAACGCATAAGAGGCACTCCCACCCGCACTCACCCCCAACCCCAACCTTTTAGCATTATAAGAGGCCTAAGAGGCCCTACACACGTATGGCTGGATGGTGGCATGGATGGAGGGGACAGCTGCTCTGATATCATGCAGATCCAATGTTTGGCCTGTCTGCACAGCACACATAGCAATTGTCACATATGCGCGGGCGACGGCTAACAACATTGCCAAACGCATAAGAGGCACTCCCACCCGCACTCACCCCCAACCCCAACCTTTTAGCATTATAAGAGGCCTAAGAGGCCCTACACACGTATGGCTGGATGGTGGCATGGATGGAGGGGACAGCTGCTCTGATATCATGCAGATCCAATGTTTGGCCTGTCTGGCACAGCACACATAGCAATTGTCACATATGCGCGGGCGACGGCTGGCCACACAAAAGTACCTTATTTGCCTGAAGCCTCGTATACAGGCAAAGAAAAAAAATACACGTACGTGTTAAGGATGAGGTCACAATGCAGAGTGATCAATAAGGGGGGTGGGATATGCCACGTATGATTCACAAATTTTCATGGCACACGTATGATAATTAATATTTGCTTTATATACGGCTCAACAGTAAATGCTAGGACAAGGTTTGGGTTCTTTACGTTTTTATTTACATGTGGGCACCACTCCTGAACTGGAAGCAGATCGCTTCCTTAGCTCATTTTTGCTTTGTTGGGCTATAAGCTGACATTGGCCTATAAACTGACATTAGTTAGCAGATATATTCTGTCACAGAAACTCGACATGGGCCATTACGAGAATACGACTCCGCCACACACAAAGCCCTGATTTCGCTGTAGCCACATTCCAGGGAGTTTACGAGCACCATAGAGAAAAAAATATGCGTTGTAACGGCGAGCGATATTTCAGTGTGCGATCTAATGGATTTCGCAATTGGGTAAACAGCATTGGCGTTGAAACGCCGTGAGTTGGGAAAACTTGCGATGTTACAGTCTTTGCGATGTGGGAACCGCGTAGTAAAAGCACGCGTTGAAACGGTGTGCGATGTACTATCATACATCCGCGAGGAGGGTCTTTCCGAGGAGGAGCTGGGCAAAGGAGAAGACCAAACGAAACATTAGCGGGGATCAGAACCAGTCACTCCAAGTACTAGGTTTCTGCAACAACCCCAGCCCTCAAAGCACACCATCTCGGTGGCAATAACTTAGCACATCAAGGCTGCTTCTTCGGGAAAGAGCTAAAGGAAGAAATACTACTCTACAAGGAGTGGGGTGCGCAAGCAAGGGACTTCTCAATCAAGAAAATTTGCAAAATATAGCAACATTTTGAGTTTTTGTTGAAAAATAGGAAAAAAGTGCTCTAGATAAAAGTGCAGTGGCACTTTCTCCATTAGGGCTCTGGGGCTGTGCCCCCTTGAAATTCCTACACATTCCTGTACAACTATGAAATGAATACATTTTTTTTTAGAAATACGATCGTATCTCTAAACAAATCGATGTTTAAGTTTAGCTGTCTGCCCCACATCGCTAAGCAGGAGACGGAAGCCAGGCAGTAAACCCACTTTCTGAACTGTGACAAACGACACACGGCTTACTGTCCTAAAGCCCTTTACTGCCATTGTAGTCTAAGGCAGTATCCACTATGGGCCAGTGATGCTTCCACCATCCTGGTTTTGGGCGTTGAGGTCTCTGTTCCTGCGTGAGAGCAGCCGTCTGCCATTCACAGGTATAGATCCACCCTTTTCCATTCATCACACGTAGGAGTGGATGTAAGCATGTGTAATTTGGTGCTTTGTTCTCGGAAATGGTAAGTGTTAGAATGCTAATCTTCTGTTAGTTATGTTGCACTGAGACCCCTCGCCATGCTGACCTCCCCCACTGTGACACCCCAGGCCCTGGCTGCACATCGCTTGGCCAGTTAAAAGTGGAGCTGCTGTATTTGTTCCCCTGTGAAATTGATCCAAAAGATGAGCAGGCCAGGGTTCTTGTTCCCCTGTGAAGTTCATCCAAATATAAGAGTTTAGTGCAAAGCGAGAGATATGTGCTTACAGTAGACAGTTATCTGCTGCATGACATTAAAACTAGCCCTATCTTCATGCCCTTAAAAACATTAATGCCAAAAGCATGGATTTGATTTACGAACAATGAGTATTAAAAACTTTAAGGCAATGCATGTCTTCCTCTCTTAGTTCACATTTTACTTAATCTTGCCTTCCTCAAGAGTTAGCAATTTAATCATGTTGTTTTTCTATGCATACTTTGAACCATGCCAGGTGTTTATGAGAGGCTTTGATTGAGCGCTCTGAAGCTAAAGCAAAGTGCCCATCAGTGGGTTGACCTCTCTGCAAAGCACACTGTGTGTGAAGGAGGTGCACACATGGCAAAGTATTTACAGGGCAAAACCAAAACGAATAAATTGCTTAAATATGACTGAGTGAAGTTTATGATTGGAAGTGGTGAAGTGAGGGAGATGCGAGGAAGTGCATTCGGGGAAGAGTGAAAAGAGGGTGCCGAAGAGGAAGGAGAGGTGGTTGAAGATGTGCAGATGGATGCAATGTGAAGACCAATACTCCTTCCACAGGCCTCAATACTATTGAAATTTCAGAAATGAAACATTTTCAAGGTTAATTATTTATAACAAACCCATGTTGTTACTTATTTATCTTAAACAGCTAACAACTATTGACAAAGCCATTCGTACTGACAGGTTTTAGGTGTTGATAGGTGTAGGCAGTTGCTGTGTTATGTATCTGGGTGCAATTATATCTGATAGAGAAACCAAAATAACGGTTAGGTAGTGATGGAGCGGGTAAAATGTTTTCATTTTATATACCCAATCCATTTATATATGTTTGTATTAAAATGACTAATGATTAATCATAATAATTAATAGAGTGTTGTTTAAGAAACTAATCAACCTTATTAACCAAGAGAATATACGTGGGATTGCTTTGCATGGCTAAAGATAATATGTAAACTAAGTCTATATGCATAATAATAGGATAAAACGTTGCTTATGTTTTGTTATCGTGAATTCTGCTTAAATAAACAAGTAATAATGGCTTTGGACGTGGCATATGGCTAGATAAATGCACACACATATGGGTATTAGCAAGGGAAATAACACTGTTTAACCATTTCAATGTATTAATGACGTTTTTGTGTTTCTTTGCTTTAGTTGACCATATGGGCCTGCTATAAAATGGCTGTGGACTGAATCAGACCTTACGAAGAAAGAGCAATGAAGGGAATGGAGAAACGTGCCTGCGCAAACCTCAGCAGCTGCGACCTGCCAGTGAACTGTCATCGCTGTGCCCATCAAGGCTGCACCAGGCGAAAAGCCAACCCTTCAATACAAATTGTTGCGACCTAAACCATGAATTGCCAACATTCCCATACATTCGTTTTGGATCTTTTAGCCCGTGGGAACGACATCGAATGTTTCCTAATGAATTAGGATGTACTTTGATGACCAATAAGAAGCTCTGGAAAAGAAGATTGTAACATTTGAATGTAAATTTTTAGTATAAATAATAGTAGACTAGAGAGGGTCGTTCTGAACGCACACCATCATATCCAGTAACCTGATGTTATGCTGACGGAGAGGACGGTGACTCTGCATGATAGAACAGAACTTTGACGATTTGACTGAGGACCAGATTCTGACTTAGAAAACGACAAATAGCCAGAATAGGTAAATATGACAAAAGATGAAATTTACTAATTAGGTCTAACCTGCATTTGATTTAGATAAAGAAAGATTAATTGAATTCATGTGTTGCGTTGTTCTTTCATTGAAATGTATTATTGATTGATTCAGAGAATTAAGGAGTCATTAAGCTAATTCCAACTAAATGATTCATCTATCAGGTTTGTGTTTCTCCTTGATGGGAGGAGGAGTAGAGGGATTCTGTTAGGTGATGTTAGCGAGTTCCCATCAAGGGGAAAGCAGTGTAGTTCGGAACCCAAATGTCTTATTCCCTTTTCTGAATAAAAAATATACGGATAGATTGATTAGAATGAATGTTGGTATTATGGGCCCCACCAGCGTGTGATGTGTATGTGAGTGTGTGACTGAGAAATCACTCTGTCCGTGGTAGAAAAGGGAAATTGAGGAACCCGAACTGCAGCAGTTTTTCTGGTAGCTAGAGATGGTTTTTATTGTTTTGGTTTAATGATTTTTGGCATGTATATAGCTTATCGATTATTGATTGGTATTGATATTTGTACTAACACTATATGTTGAAGTCGTATTGAGTTTTATGTTGTCTGCACGGCTTCTGGGATGTAGGAAGTCGGGAATTGGTAACAGTTCTGTAGCAGAGCAGAGGTAAGCGCTGCTCTCGGGAAAGACGGGATTGTGGTTGCCCGTAGGTACACGGGAAAAACGTGTGACAATTGAAGTTGCACGGCGCATTGTCTGGGTTCGATTCGGTAGCATCGCCGAGTGTTACCATTAGGGATATTTTCTGTGTGAGAGAAGTGTGAATGATAGCGAAGGGTACCTGTGAAATTTTGGTCTTTAAGTACCAGGAAACCAATTGGCATACCGATAACGCTTATCACTGAAAAGGTAGCAGGTGGTCTCTGAGCTTGAGTGAAGGACAAAGTAGAGGTAAGCGCTGCTTTGTTAACGTATGTCATAATTCTGTAGTAGGACAGACTGTTCGCTGTTCTCGGAAAAGACAGGATTCTGTGTGAATGAACTACATTTTCTTCTGTGAAAGTGCGTGAATGAAATAGCATTCGGGTTAATTGTGAAACTCTGGTTTTATTTCTCAGGAGCATTGCGTTTCCAACTATGTGTCTTAAATCTAGAGAAACAGTTAATTGATGCTTGGTAGAAGGGTGAAGTAGAGGGATGTGCTACTTTGTCAACGGAAGTAACAATTCTGTGGTAGGGCAGAGGTAAGCGCTGCTCTCGGGGAAAACAGGATTCTCGTGGGAAAGGTCTATTGCTATTCTGTGGTTAGCGAAGCAGACAATGGAGATGTTTATATGTTGTAACTAACAGTATTGTAAAATTGAAACAAAGTCTACCGAGTAGTTTTGTAAAGGAGGGGTAGACTGGAGACAGGAGTCAGGAGCAGGAGCTGCTGCAGCGACTGCTGACGTCAGGAAGACCGCGCTGGGATTGGACAGCTAGTCAGAGGTGTAAAACGCTCTGAATTGGTACGTCAGTGAAAAGCTGCGCTAGGATTGGAGAAGTACAGGGTGGGGTAGACGCTCCAGGATTGGTGCGTTAGTGTGAGTCGCGCAGGGATTTGAGATTGTGACAGTGACGTAGACGCGCCAGGATTGGTGCATGAGTGAGAGTCGCGTTGCTATTGGACCAAAGATCATACAGTTGAAGAAAAGACTAAAGGGTTCACGAGAGAAAAGAAGATGTATTATCATTCACCCGAGAAAAAGAAAAAATCCTTGTTTAGTAAAATAAAAGGATGGTTTGTGAAAGACAAAGAGATTGTGGCTAGGGAAGGACAGTTACTTCCTCCGACGAAAACACCCGCATCCTTCATGGTTGCGAAATATGGATACCTTACTTGCATTTGGTTAGACAATTGGGCAAAGTATACAAAGGAAGACGGAGTTTTAGCGTTTCCAGAAAATGGCTCATTTAATTTGGCAATTTTAAGGAACTTGCGGGAGAGAATGATGAGCTTAGATCCGCGGCCTAGACCGACACAGTTCGAGGCTTTGACTGAGTGGGAAGACGAAATGCATTAGCGAGAAAAACAGAGAAATGGCAGTAGATATAGATATATGTTCGGACGGCCAAATGATCGCAAAACTCATTGTGATCGAATGAGGAGGTGGCGAGACGCAAGTATGACTGAAGGGTTGTTTCCTGTAAGAACTGCAGGAGAAGGTGAAGGAAGGAAATGTATAGAGAAAAGGCATAATGTAGAACCTAGAGGGTATGGAGCAAATGAATCAGAGGATGATGTTCTAGATGATATGTTTTACAAAAACCCTCCTCCGTACAGACAGGAATCAGAGATAGTAGCTTCAGGTACTCCAGTGAGGGAAACCCTGCCAATCATCAAGACAGAGGTTACGACTCCAGAGGTAAAGAGAAGAAATTCCCTTAGGGAAAGAGAGATGGAAAATAAGGCTGAAAGTGAAAATTCGAGGGAATTAGCTAAAACCATGTTAGAACTGACAGAGAAAATAAGAGGATTGACTAAAAATCTGGAAGCAGTTACAGTCCCTGTAACCATAGGTCCAGTTATGCCCATTTTTGAGAAGCAGAAAGAAAGTGAGCATGGTCTAACAGTTCCGTATGTGAGTAATAGACAAGCAGAACAACCCCTAATGAAAGCAAGGGAGAATCCTTGGAGACACACAATGAGTGAAGGTGAACTACATGTGTCAAATAACCCATTTTATAATCCTGATACTGTAGAAAGAAGCAGAATGGTAGGGGGACCGATATTAGAACCACAGAGAATGACAGAACCAGGGAATGTAGAAAAATCAGTAGGTATAACTACAGACGAATTGAGCGAATGGCTGAAGGGTTTGCAACATAAAGAGAAAGAATCCCAAACCATTGCTGTGGCAAAATTACGCATGGTGTTAGAAGAATTAATAGTAGGGACAATTCCCAAAGAAAAGCTGAAAAATTACCAGGATGAGGAGCTGTTGTTCTTATGTAAGAGTGTCAATTGGAGAGCAAAGAATTTACATGACAGGCTAGAAGAAATAGCAAGTGAAATGGGAATTGACATGGACAAGGTAAAAGCTTTACAGAAGCCTTACCGAGTGGATTTCACGGAAAAGGACATTGAAAATCTTAACACTGCAGGAAGAATAAGGCAGATTAAGGACATAATCACATTGTTAAGGAAATGGGGAGATGTGGACAAATGGAAAAGCAGGTGGTATAGAAAACGGGATGATACCTCAGACAGAACTTTCTCAGCATTTCCTGTGAGAGAAAAGGAAAAGGTAGTAACAGAGTTTCCTATGAGGGAGATTCCAGGAGGGGGATATGTGCATGTCCCGTGGACAAGACAGGACATTTTGTCATTTACAAATGACTTCCCTCGATTGCGAGAAAAGCCCGTCGAGTGGTACAGACAGGTAGACAGATTTGTTAAGTTCTCAAAGGTACTGTGGATTGATCTAAATACTAACTACTGACCGTTCTTATTTGTAGCACATATCACTCATACACCTAATGGTGAGAGATGTGCAGATTGTTTTTAATCAGGGTGTTGACCATACTTTATTAAATTTGTTTGAAGTGGATCACCTACCCTGTTTTAGTACACTTACCTTTCACTCCACTTGCACCTATACCAGTTATATCAACTAACCGTTTTCCCCACACACCTCACTCACCGGCGTTTGGAAATAAAGATCTCCGACAGGAAGGCCCCCTTGGGGTGCCTGATCGGGCATTGCACCGCCGGCCCGATAAGGAGCAAAGACCCGGTGATGAAGCAAGACACCCGCTTGTTGGGTGTGTGAGGGTCTTCATTTCCAGAAGGAGTACCTTTTACTCCGCTTAACCAGACCGTTTTCACACCATCACCTTGGGACCTAGTGATTCTAACACACAAAACGTTATTATTAGGAACTGCATACCCTTTTGTTAGTATTGATTGTTGGGCATGTATGCTGGACCTGCAATAGTATTTAGTTAGTTTATTATTGTAAAAGCCCCTCCTTTCCCCCTTCTTGTTTGAGATTGATCTAAATAGCCTATTTGATATAATAGTGCCAGCAGACTTATGGGCAGAATGCAAATTAGTCATAGATTGGCCAGCTAAAGAATACCCGAGAGATCCCAAAACAGGAGCACCAGACCCTGAGATAATGAAGAAATACGAACAAGTTATGGTATTTTTGAAAAACAAAGTGCCTCCCAAAGAAACAGATTGGGTTAAAATAGATCGAACGCATCAGGAAGTGAAAGAATCAGTTCATGCTTACTATGAAAGGCTAATACTAGCTTTCAAACAGTTTAGTGGAGATGAAAATCTGGGAGAAAAGGATCTACGTCATTTTGTGTACAGATTTGTGTATGGTTTACATCCCGAAATTGGTGAAATGATCAAGCAGCACACTGTAGATTGGCAAAGCAAGAAAATTGATGAAATTCTGAGACATGCAAAATACTTTAGTGATGAGATTGAGGCAAAGCAGCGAACACTAAAAGAAAAGGCAATGTGGGCTCAAGTGAAAGTCGCAGAAAGACAGGAAGCTCAGCTGGTCGAACAAGCCAATAACCCAGGAATCAAACCGAGATTTGGCCCAGGAAAGGGAAAGGGTAATATAGAAGAAGGCAAAAAGAAGTTTCCATGTCCCAATTGCGGAAGGTTAGGGCATTGGAAATCGGAGTGTAAATATCCACCAAGTACTAATAATGAAAATCCATCATTGAATCCACAGGTGCAGTGTGAGGTGAGTGGCCCACCGCAGCAACAGCAGAAGGCTGTTAATCCACAGAATCAGGTGCCAAAACCGCCATTACCGCAAAGCAGAAATACCCAGAAATATAGCAAAGAAGTGGGATTTTACAATGAAGAACAGGTAAACAAACCGCAACGCGCAAGCGCTGTTTCACAAAATTGGCTGCGAAATGACGAGAGTGAGTCAGAGGAGAATTATTGACGGTGCCGAAGAGAGGAAGAAGAGTGCGTGCTTGGCGCAACTCTAGAAATAGATCAGACAGGACCATTTGTGGATGGGAAAGTTAATGATGAAAACATTACTTTTCTAGTAGACACTGGAGCTACGCGATCTACTGTCAGGTCAGCAGATGTGAAGTATCTTCCTCTCTCGGATGAAACAATCCAAGTAGTTGGTGTGTCAAACACCCAGATTAGGACCTACCTTACCGAACCGGTAAAGGTTAAAATAGGGAAATTCACAGACATGCACCGATTTGTGGTGTGCGATACCAGTCCTGTGAATTTGTTAGGAAGGGATCTTCTGTGCAAGATGAATTGCACTATATTCTGTACTCCAGATGGAATAGCATTTGAGACACCAGATGAGGATGTACTGTATAAAATGACAATAGCTAATCAAGAAAATTGAATTATTGGAACTTATGCAGTATTTAACCCTGATGAATTACCCAAAGAATTGAAGCAGTCAGTGAAAGCAGGAGTCTGGGATTTTACTGGAGAAGATGTAGGCCTTATGAGAAATATAGATCCAGTAAAAATTACACTAAAAGAAGGAGTAATTTATCCAAACATTCCACAATATAGACTGACACCTGAAATAATTGAAGGAGTGACACCTTTAATTGAGAAAATGATTCAACAAGGAGTGTTGAGGGAAATAATGAGCAGTCCATGTAACTCACCTATAATGGGACTGAAAAAGCCCAATGGGAAGTTCAGGATTGTGCAGGATTTGAGAAAGATTAACAAGATCGTTGTGTCATGTTGTCCCATTGTTCCAAATCCATCAGTGATTTTGTATCAGATTCCCCATGATGCACAATGGTACACAGTAATTGATTTGTGTCATGCTTTCTTTTCCATTCCGTTGCATCATGACAGCCAGCCGATTTTTGCATTTCTCTTTGGAGAGCGTATTTTGGAATGGTGCCGAATCCCACAGGGGTACACAGAGAGCCCCTCAATCTTCAATCAGTTGCTAAAGAAATCTCTGGAAAGTCTAACCATGCCTGAAAATTCAGTTCTGGTTCAGTATATTGATGACCTCTTGGTGGCGTCAAAAAGACGCAAAGCTTGTGAAACGGACACAATAGCTTTGCTGAATCATTTGGCAGATGGAGGACTAAAAGTATCTCCGACAAAATTACAATTCTGTAAAAAAAAAGTACAATATTTAGGACATAACATTGAAAAAGGGCTGAGAAAAGTAACCATAGACAGAATCAGAATTATTAGAGGAATGAGAGCCCCAATGACTCAAGAAGTGAGAATGTTCCTAGGGATGGTTGGCTACTGTCCTCAGTGGATAAGTAACTTTTCCCTGATTGCCAAACCATTGGTAAAATTGACGAAAAGTGAGGTTAAAGACCCTCTTGAATTGAACAAAGAAGAATTGGCAGCATTCAGACAATTAAAAGACAGCTTTTGTGAAGCCCCAGCTCTGGGAATGCCAGACTATGAGAAAGAATTTGAATTGTACTGCAGTGAGAGAAATGGATGTGCACTCTCAGTGTTAATACAGAAACATGGAAGATTGAGAAGACCAGTTGCATATTTTTCGTCAATGTTAGATCCAGTGGCGGTAGGTTTGCCAGGATGTCTGAAAGCAGTAGCTGCTACATGCCGAAGCCTAGAGCAGAGTGAGGGAATTGTGATGGGATATCCAGTAAGAGTGTTTGTACCTCATAATGTGGCGATCCTTTTAACAAGGAGCCGAACACAGTTCATGTCACATAGTCGGCTGACTAAGTATGAGAAGGTAATTCTAGGTGCAACCAATGTGAGTCTGGAAAGATGTGTGAATGTGAATCCAGCTACACTATTGCCAGATGCAGAGAGAGTGGAGGTAAGAGATGATGTTGATCATGATTGCTTGGATGGGCTTGATTTTTGCACGAAACCTAGACCAGACATAAAAGATTTACCATTGCCAGAAAGTGATTATGTGTTGTTTGTGGATGGATCTTGTTTGAGAACAGATGAAGGATTGTTGAGTGCAGCCTATGCTATATGCACAGTTGCTGCAGTCATAGAAGCATCACACTTGAAAGGAGTTAAATCCGCTCAAGTAGCAGAACTAGTGGCATTGACAAGGGCATGCAAAATTGGGAAGAATGTGAGAGTGACTGTAATAATTGACAGCCAGTATGGCTTTGGAGTTGTCCACGAATTTGGCCAACTTTGGCTGCAGAGAGGTTTCCTGACCTCAAGTGGAACTCCTATAAAGAATGCAGAAGTGGTGGGAAAATTGCTTGAAGCAATACAGTTGCCAAAAGAACTGTCAGTTGTAAAATGTGCTGCTCATAGTCAAGGTAGTGATTATATCACTACCGGGAACCGATATGCTAATGACATGGCTCAGTACTGTGCCCGAAACCAGTATTCAATCAATAGGGCAAAGGAAAAGGAAATGTTTTCTTGCTCCCTAATGTTTACTAACATTGTGGGAACATGGGAAGAAGTGAGGCAGTTGCAGGATGAAGCAGGAGATGAAGAAATGAAACAGTGGGTAAAAGCAGGTTGCGCACCAAGGGAGAAAGATCATGTGTGGGTCTATCGGGATGGAAGACCAGTAATGCCTGATAGCATGATGTCAACCATGGCACGGATGTATCATGGACAAGGACATCTAGGGAGAGATGCCACGATAAGGGCCTTTAAGCAGACCTGGTATAATACAAAATTCAGGTTGATAGCAGAGAGTCTCTGTCAAAGATACTAAATATGTCAGCAGTACAATCCTGGAAGGAAAACAGTGGTGAGCCTAGGCACAATAGGCCGAGAGGGAGGACCTTTCACCAGAATGCAAATAGATTTCATTGAAAGGCCCCCTTATAACAAGTTGAGGTATGTTCTGGTGGTAGTTTGTCTGTTCTCCATGTGGGTGGAGGCTTACCCAACAAGAAGAAATTATGGAATCACAGTGGCCAAGCTCTTGTTAAGGGAATTCATCCCAAGATTCTGGTTACCAGTGACCATTGAATCAGACAGAGGAGGATACTTTTACAATGAGATCATGGGATTGATTTGTGAAGCATTGGGTGTACAACAAAAACTACATTGTGCCTATCGACCAGAGGCTTCTGGTGTGGTTGAACAAATGAATGGTACGATCAAAAACAGAATAGGGAAAATGTGTTTAGCCACAGGAATGAAAAGGCCTGATGTCTTGCCTCTAGTCTTGATGACAATCAGATCTACTCCAGACAGAACTACAGGTTTGAGTCCCCACGAAATTATCATGGGACGAGCCATGAGACACGTATTTGTTCCAGTCAACAAATTGATGACAATGACTGATTACATGATTTTGGATTATTGTAAAGGCCTGGCTGACGCAGTCCATTCTGTGTTTCACCAGGTTGGAGCGGATGCCACTACCCTTGAGAGAAAACCAGCTCATGACCTGAGCCCAGGTGACTGGGGGAGAATAAAAGTCCACAGAAGAAGGAATTGCTTGGTTCCAAGGTGGGGAAGGCCAAGGCAAGTTATCCTGACCACAACAACTGCTGTGAAGTGTGCTGGACTGAAAAATCGGATACATGCAAGTCACACTTTGAGAGTTCCAAATCCAGCAGATAGCATTGGAAAAGAATATTTTGATGATTCGGAATCAAGTGCTGATTCAGATAATGAGAATTCAAAGACAAAAGAGAATCCCGAAAGGGGGGAGAAGGAGCCAAGACTAATTCCAACTCCAAGAGAAGAAATCCTGAGGAAGAGATTGCAGATTTCAGATAGTTCAGATTCTGGAGACGAGCAAAACGCCAGTGGTGAGCACGGAAAGAGGAAGAGAAAAGAAAAGAATGTCTCGACAGAAGTAACATTCACACCAGATGAAAGAGTAGGAGAAGTTCCACCTGAGAAAATTCTTGAAAGAGAAGAAGGGACAGAAATAGAGAGAGAGGGACAGATTTCTGCGGAAGACCCCCGAGGAGGTGTAGGGACATCCAACACTGAGTTAGGTAAAGGGACAAACAGGAAACAGAAAGATTGCGTGTCGGAGACCCGAGGAGGGACAGAAGTAGGGTCAACACCAGAGGTGGAGAAAGTAGCTGGTGGAAAGGAAAAGCCAAATGAGACAGAATCTGAAGACAGTGAACCAGAAGGTCGAGTTCTGAGGAAAAGAACTTGGATCAAAGAAAGAAACAGTAAAGAAGGTAACCCAAGAAGAAATGCCAAAGGAGACCTTTGGCCAAACAAAATAAAGAGACTGAGATACCGATTGACGCGAGTTAAACCCTCAAAAGCTGAACAAGTGAACAAAGTAACAAGTCAGTACAAAGAAAAGGAGGGCGAAACAGAAGTGTCTGAAGAAAACAAACGATCGAGAAAACCAAACCATCAGTATAAGTCACCTGAATGGACGTATGTGGCACTGCCTGAACAAGGAGAAGAGGTAGATAGTCAAGGAAATCCACAGGAGACTTTACTGAAAGTGGTGGAGGAAGAAGAAACAGCGGAAATCCTGAGAGTTATCCTCTCCGATATCGGAGAAGAAGTGGAAGATCAGGAAATTCTGTATGTGGATGATGAGAAGGAAGTGAAAAACGATGAGATGCCAAACTGAGTGATTTCAAGAAGGTCCTTGTAGAAATATAAAGGATTGAATAAGAAATTGAAGGACTAAGATAACCTGATAAGTGCCTGGCTCTTTCAGGTGAAAGTACGAGGAGTGGAGTAGAAGAGGCTAAGTCAAAAGACACGGTCAAATTAACAAGATGGCTAACATAGATGATAACAAGAGTATATGTACCTTTATGAGAAGATGGTGTAAAATGTGTTGTTGTTGTACGGGATTATTAATGCTTCTTTGGAGCGTACTTGCTCTTTTGATCTCTTTCAAAGTAACTTTAGATACACTAGAAGGGCATACCGAGAATAAGACTAATGTAGTGAAGAATTCACAAAAGGTAGTTCCATTTAAAAGAAGCACTGAACATTTACACAAGGATAGGTCTATAACTGATTTTTCTAGCAAGGTATTTTCAAAATTATTGTATGAATATGTAAAAACAATGGACGTAAGGGATTGCTACGTATGTATGCAATTGCCTGCCTCTGTTTCAGAAGGAGTGACTTATCATCACCTTCCAGCAACTTATGGAATAACATGTAGCGTTTTAACAAGTATATTTTATCAAGTAGGGAAATTAGAATATAATCTGTCTAATGTAGATAACATTCTTGGGCAATTACCCATGAATAATGAATTGAATCCAGCTAAAACTGCTAATACACTAGGTGAGATTTTTATAGAGACTAAAGAACTAACCTTAGAATATATTTTTAGAAACAATTTAACTTGCAGTTTGAAGACGGAAGAGAAAACATTTCTAGATATGGTTGAAGAAAGGAGATTGAAGATGCATAAAAAGGCAGAAGGACATGAAGTAGGGGAAAATGTTTGGGACATAGATGGGAAAAAGGAGATAAAGGGTGAAGCTAGACCAACAATAGCTATAGATTCACCACAGAAAGGCAAATTATGTATTATGAGGGAAAGATCCCAATATGATTATTATTATATAGGGACAAGTGAGTGTCATGATACATATTTTATTGCATCCGGATGGGGATTTAGAGGCGGAGAAGATCCAGTTTTCCCTGGATTGTACTATATTTGTGGGAACAAGGCTTATTACAGGTTGCCCGACCATTGGTATGGCACATGTTATGTTGGCCTGGTCTTTCCAAAAATCTTTCACATGGATAGAGTAGAAAATAGTGGACCACATAACCTATTAATGCGTAGTAGAAGAGAAACTTGGTTAGAAATTGTAGGTGATATTTTTGGAGCCTTGATACCAGCAGTGGGAATATCTTTCAATGCAAATAATATTCAGAAATTGTCAACCATAGTGGATCGCTTGTCAACAAGCACCGCTGGAGGATTTCTTTTGGTAAACACTGAAATGGTTGCCATGCGTGCTATGATTATGCAAAATCGACTTGCCCTTGATATCTTATTGGCAAAAGAGGGTGGAGTCTGTGGTATGCTAAAAGTTCAACATTGTTGCACTTACATTCCTGATGAAAGCAAAGATCTAAAGGTATATATTAAAAATATTACTGAACTGCATGATGAAATAGTACCACTGGAGGTTGAAAGTATCTGGACTAAAATTAGTAATAAGATGGCTGCTATTAAGACTTTCTTAGGTAAATTAGGTAGTGCTATCTTAGGGAAAATATTATTTCCATTAACGTGTGTGATTTTCATATTATTAATACTTAGATTAGGATGTATGTGTTGCAGACATAAAAGAAATAAAAAGAAAATTAGGCGAGAAATTATCAAAAAGAAGGAAAAGAAACAAGAAAGGGATTTTGAAGAGATAGAATTGGAAGAATGGAAGGAGAGTATGTATGACAAAACAAAAAGAGAAGATGAAGGAGAAACAGAATTATAATTGAGCAAGAAAACATTTCGAATTTCCATAAAAGGGACAAATAAATTGATTTTTTGTGGGTTTTGTTTATGGTGATAAAATCACCAAAGGGGGGATTGATGGAGCGGGTAAAATGTTTTCTTTTTATATACCCAATCCATTTATATATGTTTGTATTAAAATGACTAATGATTATTCATAATAATTAATAGAGTGTTGTTTAAGAAACTAATCAACCTTATTAACCGAGAGAATATACGTGGGATTGCTTTGCATGGCTAAAGATAATATGTAAACTAAGTCTGTATGCATATTAATAGGATAAAACGTTGCTTATGTTTTGTTATCGTGATTTCTGCTTAAATAAACAAGTAATAATGGCTTTGGACGTGGCATATGGCTAGATAAATGCACACACATATGGGTATTAGCAAGGGAAATAACACTGTTTAACCATTTCAATGTATTAATGACGTTTTTGTGTTTCTTTGCTTAAGTTGACCATATGGGCCTGCTATAAAATGGCCGCCGACTGAATCAGACCTTACGAAGAAAGAGCAATGAAGGGAATGGAGAAACGCGCCTGCGCAAACCTCAGCAGCTGCGACCTGCCGGTGAACTGTCATCGCTGTGCCCATCAAGGCTGCACCAGGCGAAAAGCCAACCCTTCAATACAAATTGTTGCGACCTAAAGCCAACGTTCCCATACATTCGTTTTGGATCTTTTAGCCTGTGGGAACGACATCGAATGTTTCCTAATGAGTTAGGATGTACTTTGATAGACCAATGAGAAGCTCTGGAAAAGAAGATTGTAACGTTTGAATGTAAATTTTTAGTATAAATAATAGTAGACTGGAGAGGGTCGTTCTGAACGCACACCATCATATCCAGTATCCTGATGTTATGCTGACGGAGAGGACTGTGACTCTGCATGATAGAACAGAACTTTGACGATTTGACTGAGGACCAGATTCTGACTTAGAAAACGACAAATAGCCAGAATAGGTCAATATGACAAAAGATGAAATTTACTGATTAGGTCTAACCTGCATTTGATTTAGATAAAGAAAGATTAATTGAATTCATGTGTTGCGTTGTTCTTTCATTGAAATGTATTATTGATTGATTCAGAGAATTAAGGAGTCATTAAGCTAATTCCAACTAGGTGGGGATTCCGGCCGGTGGCGGAGATTTAGCCATGGCCGAAATCTCCACCTCCGGGCTGGAAGCCCCGCCTCTGGGCCGGAAGCCCCGCCTCCGGGCCGGAATCCCCGCCTCCGGGCCGGAACGTAAAGTTAGTAGTCGTAAATCCATTCTGTGAATACCAAAAGTAGTAAGTGCATTCTGTGAATACCAAAAGTAGTAAGTGCATTCTGTGAATACCAGAAGTAGTAATTTTAGGATTTTGTCTTAAGTTAATTCTGTGAATCGGGCCCTATGTATAGAGGGGAATAGGATGTTGTTGCAACACGTGACGATCTGGGAAACTAACAAAATGTAGGGAACTCCTGCTTGCATAGCGCAACAATCTTGATCGCTAAGCATTATAAAACTTACACTTGAAAGGACTGTAATAAGTGGAAGAATTGTGGGAACTGTTATTCCTTTTAAATAACAGGCCAAAATTGGTGCTGAGGCAATACATACGCCATGGATTTTAATATATTTATGAATTAGTGAATGTCCAACAGAAAAGTCACATTCCTTTCCAATAAGGAAAACTTCCTTATTGGCCCATTCACAATGGTAGAAGAATGGAAGTAACCATAACTTATGAATGAAGCTGCCTCCAAGGGGTTCATATCCACCAAAAGGAAAATGTGTCATGCAAGCTATGAATTGAAATGTTGAAATAGGTAAAGAGATATAGTTGTGGATTAACCACACAGTTGAAGGTGTTTCAGATAGTGAATGGAAGTTCTATAAGTACAGCAATGTATAGTTTGCGTCTTTCATTGCCATCAGTTGTAGTTTTTGTGTTAAATTAAAAGGCAAAAATAAGCTACGGGAAATCAGATAGTGCCATGGTACGCTTCCATTCTTAAGTGTTTGAATTTTTCAGCTAAACTGCATGATAGATCTAACCTGACTTTGTCCATGATGCAATGTTGACAGATCACTTTGCATAATATCAATAACGGACGACACAATGTTTTTAACATTATAAATATGAGAAGACAGCGTATTAATACTATTCTCAACAACAGCAATTACTTTATCCAACTTATCTTGGTCAATTTGTCTTAAACGTGCGGCAGGTTCCATTTGGGACAGTTTCCAGATTTCATTATAGGTATCATAAATAAATCTTTTAGAACGTGGAGATTTAAGACCTAAAAGAAAATCTGACAAATCCATGTTTTTGGACAGGAGAGAAAGATGTCGTTTCACTTCCGACAGTGTAGAACGTTCCAACCATTGTCTATACAAATGTACCACTGAATATGTGGTAAAAATACCAGAATGTGATTGAGAGTATCATGGATCAGGTCTGCTTGACTCGAACCCAGGCGTGGATTGAGAAAACAAGCATGACAACCATTGGTGTTTACTGGCCACAATAACCACCCATTAGGATCGGTAAGTCTAGAATTAAATGTACCATTCTGCACCATACCATTGAGTTGTTAGTCAGTATAATTTGTTATACTTTGCCAATTATTAAAGCGGGCAATAGAAGAAATTGTTGGGGCATTAATTTCTTTAATTTTTGCCAGTCCTGGACGCGGTCTGCTGGACAGTGTCATTCAGGAAGTTCATGTATGGGAATTAAGCAGGCTCGAAATAAGGTTTCCGTTCCCTGAACCTGCCAAGATTTAACTATCCAAATTGATTTCAAATCAATTGTGTTTTTTCAGTAATCATAGCCTGTAAGGGCTAACCGTTTAACAAACGAAGCTATATATATGAGCTTGGCCCCTGTAAGCATATATTTTTTGGTACGGTAGGGCCTAATTTTAAATGATATGCCATTGGGTCTGAAGTGTCATATACTGTGAAATACGTGAATTTATCGTTATGCATTTTAGAACTCCCTTCTGAGGGAGTCGGACAATGTTCTCCTTGTGTATAATGAAAAGGTGTACATTGACTACTATCATTGTGTAGGAAGGGATATTCATAATGGTGATAACAGAACATATCAGCATAGTTAGCAGAATTAGGATATGGGTCTTCTGATTAAAAAAACAGTATAATATTCAAATTCTCTAAGCATAGAATTTACAGTTTCAAAATCCCAATCATCTGAATGTAACCCAGGTACTATTATATCACCCATAGAAACTTTGAACACAGGATCTGCAGGATCTCCGTAGAACCAAATATATCAGAAGAAACTTTATCCCAAACAATTCCATCAGTCACTGGCTGAAATATTGATGAGAGACAAGTCTCTTTTCAGTTTATGCGAAGAAGAGTGGGGAGGCCAACACCCAGTCGACCAGTTCTGGAGGTAGTGGCCATTGATCAACAGAATTAACGGCACAATTCCAATCCACATGAACAGGAAAACCAAGGTGAGGGTTAGCCAAACATATATCAAAGGCAGGACTAGATAAGTGTGTTTCAACCATGAAATAAAAACACAAATCCCTGCTGAAGGCGGATGGAAAACAGAACTCTCAGAAGAAAAATCATCTTGATCCATGGAATACCCGGAGGTACTTAGTTGAAAAACCAGCAGCCAGGGTTCAATTACAGGACTCGAAAAATCCAATAAAGGTGGATTCACAAACGGTGGATCAGAATAAATGACTTCAGCCAGAGAAGACGCAGTAGTAGAAACTGCCATTGTTTCAGTTGCGTTTTTGGTTGAGGACTCAGCCTACCCCCACCCCTCAAGCCAGGGAGTATCGGCAACAGTGGTGCTCACAGGCTGCAGTGGAATGTGTCGTGGAAGAGCATGAACACCCAGTGGCTTACTATTTAGAATCAGCGACGTGGTGTAATTGACATGTTCGATGGAGATAAAGTGTTTGTCTCTAGAAACAGGAAGCAGAGGCTCTTATATTGAGGAAATATGAATTTTGTGATCAGTTATGTCCCCTATCGTAGACCCCAACGGCTCCATGTGCATGCTATAAGTACATGTATGTTCCCTCCTATTCCACTTTTGAAGACGCAAATATATGTGCGTCCACCGTCAACATGTCCTCTTTCAGATCCGCCATGAATGGGTCAGATATTCCATTCCTAAGTATGAAAGGCCACCGACATTATATGGTTCACTTTCCACATTTTACGGATTCAGGCGAGTAGGCCCGAATTCTGTCATCAAGCCTTTTCCTGCCTTCTGCCTCTGAAAGCTCCAGTCTGAGCCCGCATCTGTGACCATGAACTTTGTCCTACTCCCTGCGCGGCTAACGGTGCCTGATCCAGCCTGTCGCCTGCCAAAAACTGTATTTCACCTTCGAGATTATCTCCTTCGCTCCTCATCCGATGCATTCCTGTCTAGTAGTTTAGGTAAACATTCTTCCAGCTCCCGTGCAAAGGGCCAGGCCTCGCTGCCCTCATGCCAATAATTCATAGCCCCGTTACCATGGAATATTCCTACTCCCTCGCATCTAGTGTAGACACTCAGACGCTTGTACACGCACTAACAGTCAGTATAGTCAGTATAGAATAAGATTCTATCCTAAGAGACCTCTCTTTTTGGATAACACAGTTCTTTAAACATAGGATATTAGATATGATTTGGGATTAGGTTGACATAACCCCAGACTTCTGTCTCCACATGTAGAGCTAAATGTCAAGTCCCCTTCACCCTCTAGTTGCACGTCAATCACACGTCATGCGGCTGCGCGCGCATCTCTGCCAACTATTTCTGCTGACATTGCAGGATTCTCTTATGGATCCACCCACTTATGACATCACGTATGATGACGTTTATTAAATTACGCCCTCTATTAGCTACGTATGCACCTTTTATCAGCTGTTACGCCTCTTGCATCTGTTTCACTGTAATGTATTTTCTATAAAACTGCCTATCTGTCAATAATATATGTTCCTTCCTTCCTGAACTTTCGTGGTGATGGAATAGAAGGCCCACAATTCGAATTGTCTTCCTTTGTATAGGAATAAAGCCTTTTAAAACCTCTAATACCACGGATTCTGCCTCTTATATTTACTGAGTTATTCTTGATAGACTTTACCGCATAAAAAATAGTACCGGTAACGAAATATTTACCACATAAATTGGCGCCCGAACAGGGACACTTTCTCATCTCACGCGCCGGCGGTGCGTTGCAGGCCCGGTCTCCTGCCACAGCTGAACGGACAACAAAAACGCGTATCTGCAGGATTTCCTGTGTCTCCTTCCGGCCAAGCGGGGACGACTGAGGCTGCGATCAACACCCAGACGAGGCGGTGAGAAGTGCGAAGTATCCCGACCAGAGCCTAGCTGAGAGAGCAAGATCCGAGGTATACAGAGACCCGCCAGGTTCCGAAGTTCCGAGTCCAGTCCAGTCGAGTCGAGTTTCGGTCCAGTTTCAAGTTCCGTTCCGAGGCCTTCCGTTCCGAGCTACCCGGTGAGTACCATTACCGGGGAGGCATTTAACGTGCACATAGTCTGTGCCGGTCAAGACGGGTTTGGGTACACAAATCCGGTCTGCACTGTTTTAGCAGTGTATCTGTACTGTTTAGCAGTATATATAGTATGTTTTGCATATAAATAAGTATTATCTAGTGTCAGTATAATGTCAGTAACTAGTTTTCTATTAGTTATCATTGTTCGTAAAACTGTTAAATGTTAAATGTTTTTAAATACGTTCTATATACTGTGGTGTGAATGACTGTTCATTATTGTGTTTTTTTGTATAAAGTGTGTTCTAGTAATAAGGTCTAAAAATGCCGCTCTTTTCGAAACTAAGACAAATCAAAACTAGAAAAGGTGTACTCGAAGAAGCTGTTCCCATCCCACCTAGGGACACTCCAGGGTACTTTATGTATCATAAGCATGGCCTAGATGCCGTATTATTTCTTGATTTATGGGTGGACTACACCAAAGAATTACCAGAGAGTCAGAGATGGCCCGCAGCGGGGACCTGGGATGCAGATTGCATCATGCGAGTAGAAGAAGAATTATGGAAAAAGAAAGCCAGACAGTCACAGAAAGATGCCATTGAATTATGGCGTAAAGAATCATATAGACGTACAGAAAAAGCACTCAGACAGGAAGATAAGGGTAAGGAGAATTCAAATAAAGTCCGAGAAAATCTATTACTTGAGGAAGGTACCCGAGTAAAATCAGAACAAGTAGATAGACAAAGAAACGCCCTTATGAATGGTATGTATCCACTTCTGGCCGAAGGGTTACCTAAGGCTACTCAGGAAATACCAAAAGATTTGCCACCCCCATTGTTTCCGATAGAAGCACATCCCAAGGGGCATCCCAGAACCGCAGAAGATGTTTTCCTTTCCCGCTATTTAGATGACGCAGCTCCCGAGTATGCTAATACCGCACCACATAGACCGCTTGCCGATGATGCTCATCGCCAAGAGCATTCGTCTGTACCTCCGCAACAACACGCTTCGACACACATTCCGACAAGCACATCTGTTTCTACAGCTTTTCCCGCAACGACGGTTGCTGTCTCACCTTCAACAAATCCTTTCACGTCCAGCACTCCAGACGGTGCTACAGGAGGTACGACAGACATTTTTTCTACGCCACCCAGAGGAAATAAATTTTCCCTTAGAGAATTAGCACTCCAACGTACGCCCAAACTAGCCACTCCCGACATGCTTAAGGAACTTCTAGTAGATTGTAGATATGATCCTGTGCCCGGTAAACGGGACGAAATGCTGCTGTCATCATTACGTATTCGACGAGCTGCAATATATTTAACGAAGTTACCAGGAATGAATACACATTTAGAAAATATATATCACTTTGTCCAGTCAGGGCGAGGTCCTGAAAGTATTAGCAGAGCCATGGAGTACCAGAAAGCGGAGGTACAGGGACAACTGTTACGTTTCCTCATAAACTGTGTAATTAGAAATCAAGACCGGCCTGGGGTAAATCCGGAAGAAATGCAAACACTTGTCACTTGGGGCCGGAATATATCAGAAGGAAGACATGATATACAGTTATGTATAGTAGCTATGTACCGAAAGATCCGCAAAGAAGTAGAACGAATACACGAAGAAAGATTAGAGGTAGACGCCGCTGACCTAAACAGAGAGGAGGAGGAGCAAGAATCAGAGCAAGTAGACACGATAGCTTATGTAGGTAAAGGAAGACTCCATAATACTACCAGAGGTTTTAACGACCCAATACGTCCAATACGTCCAGAATATAATAGACATCTTCCAAACACTAAGCTAAATACAAAATCCCCTGAACACTTATTTCAAGCCGCTGATAAATTACTCCGAGATCGAAGGGGGTACCACGTGCTCGATTCCATGGACGAACAAGAATTAGCCAGGTCAGCAGTACAATGGGCTGACAGTCCCGGCGAATACAATGACGATGTACTTGCACACACGTTTCTGAATCTAGACCCATATGAACAGCGTTTAGCTAGTATATACATGATTCAACACCTCCTTATATTATATAAAAGCCAACACTCTGATCCAGGACCCTTACCTGACATATTGACAGAACTACTCACCAACATATGGAGAGGGTCAGGTACTGATTTGATTAAGGAAATACTAGAATCCCGAAACCAATATTTAAATTTCGTATGCCCAGAACACGTTCCAGTTCCCATAATGGGAAGAAAAATGTATCACATAGATAGACAGAACCCGTTACGCGAAGTACACCCGATCAGAGGTGCCGACGATAATTTCACACGCGTGTTTGTGTACACGCCTATAACTAAACTGGAATTATTAGAAATGAAGAAAGTAGTACCCAGTCATGACAAAGATCCAGCAGGTTTCCACCGTGAGATAAAGGACATGTTACTCATGGGAGAGTATACCTACCCCGATATTATGAAAATATTAAAAGTCCTATTACCCGCAGGTGTTTATGAAAAACTCAAAGAAAAAGAATGGGAGGTAGGAGACCAAAAGATAGATTGGACAGCGTTGGAAAACGAAGAAAAGGCCCGAGCTGCAGGAGCAGGGCTTGGGGATAAGACTACAGCATTAGCAGGATTACTAATACAGGTACTGCCACGTTTATTAACTACGAAAAAGGAAGACTGGGGTGCAATCTCAGCCTGTAAACAAAAACCAGATGAAGACACTAGTGATTTCTATTCCCGATTTGAAAAATGTTTTAGTATAAATAGTGGCATAAAAGCCAGTAGTGAGTCATATCCACATCTGTTTGTGACAAAATTAGTTGAAAATTCTCTGCTACAAGTTAAGAATAGAGTATTGAAATTCGAAAGTACCTGGCAAGGTAATACCCCATCACAGATGATACAGATGTTACAATATCATCACAATAGAATTAGAGAAGAACAAGAACACGAACAAAGACGTATGAAAGATACGAAAATGAAAATGCTTGTTGCACAGTCAGTTCCAGCTGATAGTCATCAAAAGGGTGATTCCACAGGTCCTGCAAAAGGGACATGCAACTATTGCAAACAACCAGGTCATTATATACACGATTGTCCAGTCCTGAAACATAATATAGCCACAGGTAGAACACATGAGAGACCACGTCCACCTAGACAGGATCAGAATCAACAACAGACGCCTCAGCAGGCACAACCTAGGTTAGCTCCGCAACAATTAGCTCCGCAACAGGCAGCTCCACAACAGATCGTAGCACCACCACAAGCGCAGCCTATTGCTGCAACTCAAGCAACAACACAACAAATGTATCAATATGCACAAACAGATTATCCCGATTATCAGCGATACTCATGAGATAGCCTAGAGAGGGAAGTTGGCTTACCCCTTATAGAGGTTCCTGTAGACCAAGAGGGACCTTATGTACATAGTGAATTATTAGGGGAAGACAGAAAGTTTTTACTTGATACAGGGGCAAGCAGAACAACTATAAGACGCAGTGAAGTTCCAGGGGCACCCCTCTCAGGCTCACAGAATATTTCCCTTGGATTCTCAGGAAAACCTATAATTAATGACGTAACACAACCTCTTGCACTCACAGTAGGTCCATTAACACGTACAACAGATTTGTTGCTTACTAAATCATGTCCAGAAAACTTGTTAGGTATAAAAACATTGAAAGCTCTAGGAGCCATAATATGTTGTTCTCCGGAAGGAGTACGACTATTTTTACGTGACTTTAAAGGTCACTACGTATCCAGAGACATGGATCACCGACTGCAGAATTTACCTACACATTTGTGGGCACAAGGCCCAACTGATGTTGGTTGCATGAACATTACACCATATCGAGTTACACTGAAATCAGGAATAGTACTACCACGAATGCGACAATACAAGTTACCACCGGATGCTGTAGTGGCTTTACTGCAAATCATTGACGAGCTCATTGCACAAGGAGTGGTTGTCGAAACAGACTCCAATGTATGTAATTCTCCGATAATTCCGATTCTTAAAAGAACGGATCCAAAAGCTCCACCAGTATATCGATTAGTTATTGATCTGCGCGAATTAAATAAATGCATTGTACCACAATACCCTGTGGTCCCAGATATCTCTTCATTACTCACAGCTATTGACTCAGAAGCAACGTTTTTCACTGTAATTGATCTCAAGAATGCTTTCTTTAGTGTCCCAATTGATCCAGAAAGTCAATATTTGTTCGGTTTTAGTTTAAATGGACGAAGTTTTAAATTCACACGCGCACCTCAAGGATTTACAGAAAGCCCTAGCATCTATAGCCAAGCACTGAAACGAGAACTTGACAGTATCCACATGCCAGTTAACACTGCCTTGCTTCAATATGTCGATGATCTGCTGATCACCGCCCGAAGCGAACTTGAATGTGAAAAAGCGTCACTGACGGTTTTAAAATTTCTGGCTGACAAGGGGCACAAGGTGTCCCCTTCTAAGCTGCAATTCTGTGTCCAGCGAGTTGTTTACCTTGGACACTCGCTGTCCAAGGAGGGAAGGCAGCTTACACCCGACCGCATCCAGTTAATTGCTAACATGCCAGCACCCAAGACACAAAAGGAGGTGCGGGCTTTTATAGGCCTCACTTCATACTGTAGGCAGTGGATCCCTCAATATGCATTTCTAGCAAAACCACTCATCCAGTTGACAACACAGGAGGCAGCCACATCGATTGTCCTCCCTTGGACTCCAGAACATACACACGCCTTTGAAAGCTTAAAGAAAGCTTTATGCCAAGCACCTGTCCTAGCAACACCATGTTACAGTAAACAGTTTACACTCTTCGTTACAGAACGCGAAGGTACTGCTTTGTCAGTACTCACTCAGGAACAAGCAGGATCACACAAACCATGTGCTTATTTCTCTAGTACATTAGATCCAGTAGCTCAGGCACTTCCAGCGTGCCTGAAATCAGTGGCAGCAACAGCTTTAGCAATCAGACAAAGCGATGCCATAGTGTTAGGACACCAACTGACAGTGCAAGTACCACACGCAGTAGAGGTTCTCTTGAACCGCACACAAACACAACACTTGACTATAGCGAGACTCACCGGTTACGAATTAACATTGTTTCAGCCACATATAGAAATCAGACGTTGTAATACGTTAAATCCTGCCACACTGTTACCAGTAGGCGGAACAGATCCATTGGCACATGATTGTGTCGAAGTCATTACTATCACGACGAAACCCAGACAAGACTTGACAGATATCCCTTTGACAGATCCAGACTTGACATTGTATGTAGATGGGTCATGTATGAGAACAAGTACAGGAGAGTTAGTGGCCGCTTACGCAGTCACAACAGACACTGAAGTCATTGAAACAAATTGTATTAACACTTTGTCAGCTCAAGCAGCAGAGCTCACCGCTCTGACACAAGCCTGTATTCAAGCCATAAATAAAAAAGTCAACATATACACAGATTCACGTTATGCATTCGGAGTCGTCCATGACTTCGGCGTACTGTGGCGAGAGAGAGGTTATTTAACTTCTCACGGTGCCCACATCCAACACGGACCCCTCATTCAAGCCCTATTAGACGCAATTCATCTACCTACTGCAATATCGATTATGAAATGCAAAGCCCACACAAAAGTTACCGATATCATTTCTCAGGGTAATGACCTAGCTGACAGAACAGCTAAACAGACTGCTCAGAATCAGACTCACACAACTGACATGACAAAGACAATAGTTCCGACACCAACACATTGCATGACAGTTAAGGATCCCGCCCTTGATGTAATTGATATACAGACACACGCTACACCAGAAGAAATAAAGAAATGGACTGAATTAGGAGGGATCCAAACAGATCAAGGATGGATGACGAAGGAAAAATCTATATGGTTTCTTCCCGACTCAATGGTCCAAGTCATCATTAACACTATACATAGTCCAGCGCACCTAGGAGAAAAAGCTATGCTAGACAGCATTCAACACATTTGGTTCAACAAACATTTACGAGCCGCAGCTAAACAAAAAGTTCGTACCTGTATGATATGTTGTCAGTTTAATCCAGGTAAAAGCATCCCCGTAGAACAGGGTGGATTCCAAACTCCCGATCATGCTTTTGAAGTCCTCCAGATGGATTATATCCAGATGGAACGATGTCGAGGATTCAAATATGTTCTCGTAGTTGTCTGTGCTCTTTCCCGTTGGACAGAAGCATACCCGGTTTCAGATTACACTGCCCCGACTACTGCCAAACAGTTAGTTCGAGAATTCTTCCCACGGTACGGTTTACCACGTGTTGTCTATTCAGATAACGGCCAGCCGTTCTCATCCGAACTAATGAAACACGTTTCCCTTCTATTAGGCTATCAATGGAAATTTCACTGTGTCCGACACCCCGAGGCAGCAGGTCTCGTAGAACGCCATAATCAAACTCTAAAAATTAGATTGTCCAAAATATGTAGAGAAAAAGGAGTCGATTGGATAGTAGCCTTACCAGTTGCGCTCTTTTACATGAGAATGGTAGCACATTCTCGAACAGGGCTATCCCCGTATGAGGTGATCTTCGGTAGACCACCAAATATGTGGGGGACGCCTATACCCCGTAAAATCACTGATGTTGACTGTAATATGCTGACAGATTACCTGGCTTCCTTGATGTCTGCACTACAATCTTGTCGTTCACAGGTATCCGCAGCTTTTCCCGACAATACTGAGGTGAAGCCCCATGACGTGGTTCCTGGTGACTTGGTTTTGGTCAGGAACTTCGACCGGAAGACCCAACTGGACCCTAGGTGGAAGTCACCGAAGTTAGTTTTACTCACCACAAGGACAGCCGTGAAAATCGAAGGAAGAAAAGGGTGGTTGCACTCGAGTCATATCAAGAAATTTCACGGACTACCACCCAGTATAGAGACTCAACCCTGTATTCCCTCACAGACAGACTTAAAGCTCCCCTTGGTTGAGCAATCGAACTCAGAACTATATAAACTAAAATTGAGGTCCAGTAAGTCAGACAATTTGATTGTTTAAGTCCTCTCCAAGGTGAATCGGTTGAATTTGTCTCTGACATGTATCCTCTGGACCGGAATAGAGAAAGAAATAATCAAATGCTGCTCAAGAAGCAAGCGTATTGTAAATCATTTCGTAGTCATTGTACAGTAACATTATTAATTTTGTTTTTTCTAAGTCTTTTGATCATCATTGTCAGCATACTATTGCACATGTATTACCCTATTCCTAAGCGTGCTTACAATATAACTGCAGAACATTCTTTTAGTAAATTACCTCCACATGAATTGTCTTATAGATTTGCGCTGCGCAACAACACATTCATTAGTATGTTACATCATTCCCATCAAACCAGCAATGCCACAAATTGTTGGATATGTGGCCGACTCCCTCCCTATCAGAACTATAAGGGAGTTTTGCCCCTCTTTCCCTATCCGTTTACACACAATGGCTCCTGTGGAGCATGGTTTAGTTTGATTAATACCCTAGATTCAAATTCCGCGGTTTATCAAGACAACTGGGTATGGGGCAACCTGAACTTAGTTTTGCTTAAAGTCTGCTATCCTAACAAGGAGGGACTTCCCAAAAGAACAGGAACTGATCTAGAAAATGAAGTATATGGATTAGGTAATTTTACACTTAACCTTATGATCCTGAACGTTGAATCTGAAGCTACACCAATCTTGCCCGCCATGTCAGTATTCCCAGTAAAAGGGGAATTATGTATCAGAAAGAATGGTTCCATACACATGGGCCATAGTAAATGCACCACTGTAATAAAATTCAGTGATCAAGGCAAGTCTACATTTAGAGCTTCTCGTCATTCCTACTTTATATGTGGCCAGACCGCATATATACGTCTACCTTTAGACTGGGATGGTACCTGTTACATAGCATTCCTTCTACCACCTGTTTTCCTAGCTCCTCCTGATTATCATAGAAATACCCATTTAGTACACAATAGACAGCAGAGAGATCTCCCAATTGTCGATTACACTGAAACAGCATGGGAGAAATACACAGATTTCAATAAAGGTTTCTTTCCCTATATAGGTACAGTCACTAATAGTAAGCTGATACGTAGATTAACCAGAACCCTTGAATCAGTAGTGAATGAAACTATTTCCGCCTTAGGCAATTTAACAGAAGAGCAGTCTGCTATGCGGATTGTTGTGCTCCAAAATCGTCTTGTCCTTGACGTCATCCTGGCCGATAGGGGCGGAGCTTGTAGGGTCATCGGATCAAGTTGCTGCATTTTCATCCCAGAAAATTTGCCATCAGTATATAAAGCCATAACTCGCCTTCATAAGATTGTAAGCCAGATACACCAGAGTCCAGGCACCTGGACTTGGTCCGGTTGGTTCTGGGGCGTGTTGTCAGCCTGGGGATGGAGAATACTATCCTTCCTAGGTATTGGCTTCCTCATACTATTCAGTTGCTGCTTATGTCTACAATGTGGGCCAGCGATTTGTGGTCTGTGTGCCACCTCGTGTATCCCACATCCAAGTATTCGTTCGAGATCCCGGAAGAAGAAAGAAGAACAAATGATGCTATATGAACAGATCGATGGATTGATGAAGATCGATATCTCCTAAGGGTCCGAAGGGGACAAGGAGGGAATGAGGAAATATGAATTTTGTGATCAGTTATGTCCCCTATCGTAGACCCCAACGGCTCCATGTGCATGCTATAAGTACATGTATGTTCCCTCCTATTCCACTTTTGAAGACGCAAATATATGTGCGTCCACCGTCAACATGTCCTCTTTCAGATCCGCCATGAATGGGTCAGATATTCCATTCCTAAGTATGAAAGGCCACCGACATTATATGGTTCACTTTCCACATTTTACGGATTCAGGCGAGTAGGCCCGAATTCTGTCATCAAGCCTTTTCCTGCCTTCTGCCTCTGAAAGCTCCAGTCTGAGCCCGCATCTGTGACCATGAACTTTGTCCTACTCCCTGCGCGGCTAACGGTGCCTGATCCAGCCTGTCGCCTGCCAAAAACTGTATTTCACCTTCGAGATTATCTCCTTCGCTCCTCATCCGATGCATTCCTGTCTAGTAGTTTAGGTAAACATTCTTCCAGCTCCCGTGCAAAGGGCCAGGCCTCGCTGCCCTCATGCCAATAATTCATAGCCCCGTTACCATGGAATATTCCTACCCCCTCGCATCTAGTGTAGACACTCAGACGCTTGTACACGCACTAACAGTCAGTATAGTCAGTATAGAATAAGATTCTATCCTAAGAGACCTCTCTTTTTGGATAACACAGTTCTTTAAACATAGGATATTAGATATGATTTGGGATTAGGTTGACATAACCCCAGACTTCTGTCTCCACATGTAGCGCTAAATGTCAAGTCCCCTTCACCCTCTAGTTGCACGTCAATCACACGTCATGCGGCTGCGCGCGCATCTCTGCCAACTATTTCTGCTGACATTGCAGGATTCTCTTATGGATCCACCCACTTATGACATCACGTATGATGACGTTTATTAAATTACGCCCTCTATTAGCTACGTATGCACCTTTTATCAGCTGTTACGCCTCTTGCATCTGTTTCACTGTAATGTATTTTCTATAAAACTGCCTATCTGTCAATAATATATGTTCCTTCCTTCCTGAACTTTCGTGGTGATGGAATAGAAGGCCCACAATTCGAATTGTCTTCCTTTGTATAGGAATAAAGCCTTTTAAAACCTCTAATACCACGGATTCTGCCTCTTATATTTACTGAGTTATTCTTGATAGACTTTACCGCATAAAAAATAGTACCGGTAACGAAATATTTACCACAATACCCTGGCCTCCAAGGTCCGGCACAGAAGCACAGTAGGATGGGCTGAACTCCTTTTTAATCGCTACCTTTTCTCGAACGAGAGCTCCAATGTTTGGAATCCATCCAGAAACTTCAAGCTTTGTGTCTGCACTTGGAGAGAGAGATGAGAGCAGGTGTTTGCTTGATTGAGCGTCACTGAACTTTTGTAGGTCCAATAAGACAGCACAATGGTTATCTACGTCAAAGGCACGGCAGCCGCCACGATGTCTGGACCGTCAAGGTCTGGAACATACATCTTGATGCCAAAAAGTACTTTGTATGAGGACCGCCCACTCAGAGATCTTTTAGGGAGGTTACTGAGAGTTCATTGGACCCCATAATGGTTGTTATATCAAATATGCCCAGTACCTTATACTCCAGCTGTTAAGGACTAGTTTAAGTCACGGATCATCCTTTCCACAACAGAACTGCCCTTGGGCCTATATGGTGAAGAATAATGCACCTGTACACTTAGGGACGCCATCGAATCTCGGTAGGTCCGAGTGGAATTCACAGCACGCATACGTAACAATAAAGACTTGCAAGTCAGTAATAACAGTTTGAGTGTCAGCCGAGCGCTGTGGCCAAACCCAGAGGAATCTAGAGCAAGAATCAACTGCAACCAAAATAAATTTTAACTCAGTATCTGAAATCAGTGAACCACAATGATTCAAGTAAATACAGCCAAATGGCTTATTTGAAATTAAGAGGTATGTTTGCGGTGGAAGAGCCACAGTGGAGCTTTTAACCTGCTGAAAAATGTTACAACACAGGATAAAGTTTTCGGTTTGCTGGTATAAGCCTTATGACTAATAACGTTGCAGTAGCAGCAAAATGTGCCTGCCACTCCTTCCTGTGTGGAAGCAACACCTTCATGTGCCGCTACAACCAAAGCGAGTCTTTAGTGTTAGATGGGAATCAAGCGATTGCCAACCCCAGGATTTGTTACAAAAGGAACGTTCTAGTCATTTAAATAAGAGTATTGAGAAGGAAAGCCCTTTGGCGAAGGGTTGCCATTTTTAATTGCATTTACGCAGCCAAGATGTTGTTATCTATATGAGTTTTAGAGCGTGTAACTAAAGCTGTGACGACTGCAGAATTGGCTACATAATCAGCCAGAGAATTCCCTACAGCTTGTGCTACCACACGCTGATGACTCAAAGTATGTATAACATGAGTCCGTGGCAAACTGTCTTTAAGGTCTGCCGCTTTAACCTAAAGCAGTTTATGCTTGATTGTGCTACCCTTTGAATCTCTGAATCCATTTTTTTACCAATAATGTAGATTATCATTAAAGGACTGTACACAGTAATATGGAGTGGGGAATTCGGGACGCGTATTCTCAAGTACGAGAAGCAAAGCCTTCAGTTCAGCCAACTGTGTAAAGCAGTCTCCTAAGACTGCATTGCAGGTTATTTGGGGGCCGTCCAACATAACACCAATAACGAGGGTGCATACAGCTGAATATTGGTGCGTAGAACCTATGGCAGGTTGAGCTGAACTGTCAGTGTAAATCAATAAAATTAATACTGATCAAGAGGCATAACGGTAGAGGGCAAAGGGTAAACATGCTCCTATTGTGAAAGTCTTGTGTCTGCAAAAAAGGATCAAAGAGAAAGTCTACATCTCACCAAGAATGAAGGCCCACGGTGCAGAGGATGCGGTGGGAACGCTAATCTTGGAGGGAAGAGATGCTGGAGGATGGAGCTTCCTGTAGCTCGGATATCTCTGGAGTGCAAAGCCCACAAGCGTTGGCAACAGCAAGTTGATGTAGTGCACAGGGGTTCGGTCCCCGTGGTTCCGATGAGGGATACTGGCCTCAAAATTGCAGAGAGGGCAGGTGAGGCCTCGAGAGAGTTGCAGAATCACTACCTGTGTTGTTGAGCTTAGTGATGTCCGTAGGATGACAGCAGCAGCAGACCGCTCAGCTTTGTTGTGGTGCCTGCAGATGCAGGGGAGTGACCCCTTCACTCCAAGAGAAAATTCTTTGGGTGTCCTTGATGCCCACAGGTCTGTTGAAGAACCTGGAAGATGCACAGACACAGGCGATGAAGAAGACTCACAACAGTGAGACTATGAGCAGCAGGAGTCTTCCTTGGTGCAGTCTCGGTTCCAGAAGAAATCCAAGTGTCCAGATGGTCAAAAAGTGACGTGGTTTCAGTCTTGAGTCTTGTCCCACGACGAATCTAAGGAACCACCCACAGGTCAGCCCTTAAGTAACCTAGGGAAAGGGTTGGAACAACTCAGGGGTCCCTACCACAGGAGAGGCTGGACAGAGGAGAGAATACTCTCATGTCCTTTGTCCAGTTTCATGCCAGAGCGGGAGCCAAGGGCTCCCTGAAGTGGCTCAAACTGGAGTATGCAAGGAGGGACACAAATGTGCCCTTCCAAGCAGTCTGGTGGCGCTGGCAAGCGCCCCACCACAGCCCAATACACTAAAGGCCATATGTAGGAAGGCAAATTGCGATCACAAATGCTGAAATTCGCGGAATTTCGGCGTTTGCGATCGCAATTTGGGCAGTGTGCTATGTAGCACACAAAAATCCACATGCAAAATAAGGAGTCGCAAAATTAGCGGTGAACAACCTTTACAACGCAACTTTTACACCGCACTACCATTACAACGAAACTATTACAACGCATGCCATTACAACGAAATGCACTAGATGGCGTGCTAACATTAGAAATAGTGTAGTTTTACTATCCAAACACCTTCCCTACTGCAACGTGGACTGGAGTTAGAATAGTAAATTATACATTTCTAATGTCAGCACTCCATCTAGTGTACGTCGTTGTAAAAGCATGCGTTGTAAAGGCTGGCGTTGTAACAGATCTTGCAGTGTAAAAAATGCGTTGTAACGGCATGCGGTGTAAAAGCATACGTTGTAACGTCATACATCCAAAATTAGCGATTCCTTATTTTGCTAATGCATTTAAGGAATCCCAAATTGCGATTCCTTAAATGCAATGTAGGAAGCACCCAAGTTGTGCAATTTTGGCTTAAGGGAACGCATATTACCACCAACCTCAGGTTGGTGTTAATTTGCGATTTCCTTGAAAAATGCACTTTTTTGCATTTTTCACAGTGCCATGTGGCGCACATACATGCCCTTAGCGCATGTATGTGCGCCACATGTGCACACATGTTTATTTCAGGGGTGCAAAAGGGTGTCCTATTGACACCCTTGCAACCTTGAAATTGCATTCTCAATTTGTGATTCTCTAATTGAGAATCGCAAATTGAGAATGTCTTCCTATTCATTCCTATGGGCCTTCTAGCCCATAGGAATGAATGGCAAGGTATTCCTTATTTGCGAATCTCAATTTGGGATTCGCAAATAAGGAATAGGTGGGAATCGCTAAATATTTTGCTAATCCTACCTACATTCCGTTTTGCAATTCTCTAATTGCGATTCCCTAAAAATTGCAATTAGAGAATCGCAAAACACGTTTTACCTACATATGGCCCTAAGTCCTGTCTGGCAGGTGGTCACACCTCCCCATAACAGAAAACCTATTGTTCTACTTTCCCTGCTCGAGCTTGGCTCAGCAGCAGGAGGGCAGAATTTTGTCTGTAATCGGCAGCAGCTCTAGCTTGCTGGCAGACCCTGAACAGCTGTTACCGGGAATACAGGGGGTACCTCAAGGGTGCCCTCAGTACATGGGATCATACTTCCAACACTGGAATCGGTGTTGGGGAATGTGTTCATCATGTTTGATATCAAACATGACCGGGTTTGGTGCAGACACTACATAGTTAGACATCTCGTAATGACTGATGTCTACTATATGTATAAAAATGGCTGAGTGCACTTACAAAGCATAGAGAATTGACTCCGGGGTTTGTAGGGGTGTCCTGCTAATGCAGGGGCACCCTCACACTTATAAGCAAGCACCTGCCCTTGGGAATGAAGAGCCTTCCATAGGGGTTACTTACAGGTTTTAAGTGCAATGACCCCAGATATAAGGAAACGTAGATCTGTCATGAGAGATGCAAGCACCAACTCACACAGGCTGCAATGGCAGGCCTGCAGTCACAGCTTAAGTGGACTTCCATGGGTGTCACAATATATGCTGCCGCCATGGGAAAATCCTGGTGTACCTATGCCCTGTGTACCTTAGTACCAAATACTAGGGGCCCGATTCACAGAACTAACTTAAGACAAAATCCTAAACTTACTACTTTTGGTATTCACAGAAGTTAGGATTTTGTCTTAAGTTTGTCTTAAGTCTGTCTTAAGTCTGTCTTAAGTCTGTCCTAAGTCTGTCTTAAGTTTGTCTTAAGTCTGTCTTAAGTCTGTCTTAAGTTTGTCTTAAGACAAACTTAAGACAAACTTAAGACAAAATCCTAACTTTTGTGAATACCAAAAGTAGTAAGTTTAGGATTTTGTCTTAAGTTAGTTCTGTGAATTGGCCCCTAGGGACTTACAAGGGTACACCAGAAGCAAATTGTGGATGTACAAAAGTACTTACCAATCTCAATTTATGGAGAAAGCACAGTAACTGGGGTCCTGAATAGCAGGATCCTGGTCAGACTAGGTCAAAAACATACTGACACAAGCAAAAAGTGGGGGTAACCATGAAAGCAGTTCCTACTTTCCTACACAACACCCCCACGAACGAAAGGAGATAAGATTAACCTTGCCCAGTTGACTCTTCATTTTCTTAGTGGAAATATCTGGAGAGTCCATCTGCATTGGCATGGCTACTCCCAGGTCTATGTTCCACAGAAAAGTCCATTCTCTATAGGTAAATGGACCACCTCAAAAGTTTGGGATTTTCACCCTTCATTTGTTTCAGCCATAAGAGGGGCTTATGGTCTGTCTGAACAATTAAGTGAGTACCAAACTGGTTTGGCCTCAACTTCATCAAGGCCCAGACCACAGCAAAGGCCTCCCTCTCAATAGCAGACCAACATTTCTCCCTGGTGGTCAACTTTCTGCTTATGAAAGCTAGTGGTTGATCCTGGTCATCTGCATTAAGTTGTGATAATACTGCACCTACCACTATCTCAGAAGCATCTTTCTGGACTATGAAGGTTTTGGAGTGATCAGGACTTTGCAGAATTAGAGCAGAGCAGATGGCGTGCTTCATCAAATACCTCCTGTCAGCTAACTGTTCACTGAACTTTCTTAGGCATTCTTTTGGAGGTGAAATCATTAAGGGGGTAACTATGAATCCATAGCCCTAAACAAACCTCCTGTAGTACCTAGTCAGGCCCAAGAAAGCTTTGACCTGAGTCTGGGTAGTGGGAGTAACCCAGTTCATGATGGTCTGGATTTTGCTCTCCAATGGCTGAACTTTACCTCAACCTACAAGGTGGCCCAAGTACACAACCTTACTCTGTCCAACAAGCCTTTGTGGGCTTGATAGTGAGGCCTGCCTTTTGCAGGGCCTCCAGAACATTTCTGAGGTAGACCAGGTGATCTTCCGAGGTGGAGCTGAAGAAAGCAATATCATCTAGATATGCTGCACTATAAGCTTCTGGACCTGTGAAGACTTTGTTCACCAGCCCCTAAAATGTGGCAGGTGCATTCTTCAAACCAAAAGGCATTACAACAAATTGATAATGACCACTTGGGGTTGAAAATGCTGTTTTTGGCTTGGCATCTTCAGAGAGTCTGATTTGCCAGTAGCCAACAGTCAGGTCAAATGTACCGAGATACTTGGCAGAGGCAAGAGTTTCAATTAGCTCATCTGCCCTTGGAACTGGACGGGCATCAATCCTATTGACTGCATTGATTCCCCTGTAATCCAGAACCTCCTCTCTCTCTTACCATCTTGGGTGTGAGGATTTGGCACAAAGATTACAGAACTAGCCCAATAGTTTTCTGAAGGCTCGACCCCCAAATCCAGCATCTTTTGGACCTCAATCCTGATGCAATCTCGGGACATGGCCAGGCTATCTGTAAATTTTGTTCTTCACAGGTAGGCTGTCACCGGTGTCCACCTCATGGGTACACCAGGTGGTCTGACTAGGGGTCAGAGAAAACAGACCAGAAAACTGACTGAGTACCTGTCTACAATCAGCTGTTGACCTGTGAGGATGTCTACAAAGACTACTCCTTCTACTGATACATCAACAGGGTCCTGAGAGAGATCAGGGAGAGTGTCGCTCTCTTCTTCCTGTCGTTCATCAGTGGCCATAAGAAAGCTCATGTCAGCCCTGTGAACAAAAGGTTTTAGGCGATTCACATAAAGTACCCTGTGGGGACTTCTTGGAGTACCTAGGTCAACCAAGTAGGTGACCTCACCTTTTATTCTCAAGAATGGTGTGGGGGCCATTCCACTTGATCTGGAGAGCTGCTGGGGCCACAAGCTTCAATATCCACACTTTCTGTCCTGACTGGTAAACAGTCAGTGCAGCCTTTTAGTCAGGCCAAGTATTCTGAAGCTCCTGGCTGTTTTCAAGGTTTTTGCTGGCCTTATCCATGTACTCAACCATATGAGAATGCAGGCCAAGTACATAGTCCACTTTGTCATGTTTAAGGGGTTTAAGAGGCTGCTCCCATCCCTCCTTAACCAGACACAATGGATCCCTAAATGTATGTCCAAACTGAAGGTTAAATAGGTTGTAGCCCACCCCTTTCTAAGGAACCTCTCTGTAGGCAAATAAAAGGCAGGGTAGTAAGACATCCCATTTTCCCCTCAGCTTTTCTTGAAGCCCCATGATCATACCCTTTAAGGTCTTGTTGAACCTTTAAACAAGAGCATTGCACTGTGGATGATAGGGTGTGGTAAACTTGCAGCTTACACTACACTCCTTCCACATAGCAGTGATGTAGCTACACATGAAGTTAGTACCTCTGTCTGAGATGACCTCCTTAGGAAGCTCAACTCTGGAAAAGACTCCTAGGATGCCCCTAGCCACCACAGGAGCTGTAGTGGTCTTAAGGGGAATAGCCTCTGAATACCTAGTGGCATGGGCCACCACCACTAGTATGTAACTATGTGCAGATGCTGTTGGTGGGTTTAAGGGACATTCAATGTCTAAGCCTACCCTCTCAAAAGGAACCACAACCACTGGAGGTGGAATTAAGGGGGCCTTTGTAGTGTCACCTGACTTACCACTGTCTTGGCAAGTGACACAGAAGCGACAAAACTCTTGGATATCTTCAGACATGTGAGGCCAGTGAAAGTGAGGGACGAGCCTGTACCAAGTCTTCCTTTGCCCCTGAAAGGGGAATGTCATGTGCTAGGATCAATAGAAAACTCCTACATTTCTGAGGTATGACCCTCCTGGTGGCAACATGCTTGGGGTCTCTACTCTCAGAAGATAGGAGCCCCTCTTCCTGATAGATCCTACAGGACCTATTGATATTCCCAGCCTCCTCAGCAGCAGATTGCTGACTGGGCTGTTCAAGAGAGGGGCAGGTTTTCTGCTCCAGACTCAAGTTTGGCCTGGAAGGTCCCCTGCCCCCAAGAACTATGCTGTGTCAGGCCCAAGTTCCTCTGGAACAGTCCCTTCACAGGGGCTGAGGTCATCTCCCCCAGGAGACTGATCGTCACTGGGAGTCTGGGAGGAGGATACATCTTTACCCTTCCAGCTCCTTCTCTTGGAGCTGCCTGGTCCATTATTTCAGGATCCAGGGCTCCCTCTGTGCCTAGTCTCTTGGCCTGATCCCTAGTGACTACAAAGGCATGTGCTGATGTGTCCTGAACTCCACTTCAGACCAGGCTGAAGTTTCTAAATCATTGCCCAATAGACAGTCCACAGGTAGGTCTGGGGAAACCACAACTCTTTTAGGGCCAGTTACCCCTCTTTAAGTTGAGATTCACAACTGCCAAGTAATGATCTGTCCTGACATTGCTAGCATTGGTCATTTGGTAAATCTGACCAAGTATGATCTGTTCAGGAGGCACAAGTTTATCTGTCACCATAGTGACACTGGCCCTGTATGCCACAGCTTCTAGACCATTAATGAGTGACTGTTGTCTGTACCTGCTCAAGTTAGTGGGACTTACAAGTAAAGTGGCAAGTTCCATGCCACTGTCACAGACTAGAACAGCCTGAGTGGGTGTTCTGACTAGGCCAGAACCCACTTTAGAACCAAAGGTTAACCCTACTAATCCTTTGTGGGCACTACTACTTCTTGTACTGGTGCTAAGGGCGCTAGTTGCTTTAGGAGCAGCAGTAGTAGTAGTCTCTTTGGTGTCAGATTTAGAGCAATTGGACTATTTTGCTTTATGGTCTTTCTCTTTATTCAGGTACCACCAAGGTGTCTTGCCAGAGGAAGAAGAGGCATGGGACCCACGCCCAGAGGAAAACGTTTGGAGACCTCCTGAAGACAATCATCGCAACCTACATATAATAAAATGAGGCCTTCCAATCAGGATGATACATTTAAAATTTGAAAGATAATATATTGATTGGATAAGCAGACCATTGCAAGGTTGTGTAGCCCATGAGAATAGGAAAAGTCAAGTAAAAAAAGTGGTAATAACCTATGTATTTTCCTAGTTGGGCAAGACCATTTCAGAACTGCTATGGTACATGCATTAATTGTTTTGTATGGCAAATATTATTGTTTGTGATTTTGCTGTCATTTATTTTTGTTTACACTGTTGGATATAATTGTTGGGTGGGAGGTTGTAATTGTTTTTGTATAATACAGCAGTCGTATGCTTTTGTATATGACATAAATTTGTTTAAAATCAAATACAGAAAAAAGTGAAAAAGAAAAAATTACGTGATCAGTATTATTTAATAGAGTGTTCAGAATAAAATTGATGGCATAAAAAGAGTTGGTCAGTTTTGGCATTTGTATTGTTGTTGAAGATTTGGAGCAATTGCCATCTCTTGCTCAATGGCCTTTTTCCTTACACAGGTAACACCAAGGTTTCTTGTTGGAGTAGAAAGAGGTTTGGGACCCACCCCCAACGGAAGACTTTTGGGGACCTTGTGAAGATTCTCTTAGGCCTTTGAAGAATCGTGCTTCTTCTGGTCACCACCACGAGATGTCTGCTTCACCCTGGTTGACCAATTTGTCTGCCTTCTTTTCCAATTCTTGGGGAGAGGTCAAATCTGAGTACACCAGGTACAGGTGCAGTTGTTGATTTTGATAGTTATTAAGGATGTGCTCCCTCATCAATACATTGTACAGTCCCTCATAGGCATGTACATTACTTCCATGAAGCCAGCCTTTCAGAGCTTTAATAGCACAGTCCACAAAAGCTACCCAGTCTTGGGTGTTAGCCTTCTGTGTGTCCCTAAACTTAACCCTGTACTGTTCAGTAGTTAAACCAAACCCATCTGTGAGGGCACTCTTCAAGACTGAGTAATTATCTGCATCTTCTTCCCTAACAGTGAGAAGTTTGTCTCTACCTTTGTTAGCAAAGGAGAGCCACAGAATAGCTGCCCACTGCCCTTGAGGGACCTTCTGAACTTTACATGCCCTCTCCAAAGCAGTGATCCATCCCCCCTCTCAGTTCTGACCCTTACCACAGGAGGGCTTGTTCATTAACCAGGATACATAGGGGCAGATGTAGGTAAAAACAAATTTGTGAGTTCTTAATAGCGATTTTTACCGAATCGCTATTAAGAACTCGCAAACCGCATTGTAGGAGAAAAGAAAATCGCAAAATGTCTGCGATTGTGTAAAAATCGCAAACCCCTGTGTTACCGATTCGGAATTTGCGAAATCGCAAATTTAAAAAAATTGCAAATTAGCGAATCTGCCATTCGGGTGCACCCTGATGACATCACACACAGGAAGTGGCCACACCCATGCTGTTTCTCAGTGCCTGAGGCTGTGGGAGAGGCAGAGAGCAGGAGCACACACCCAGGAGCTGCACAGGAGTCACCAGGCAGACACCAAATACCAGGATGGAGACACAGGAGAAGGGAAAGGAGCCTGCAGAGAGGAAGAGGAAGCAGAAATTTAGCGACAAGGAGTTGGAGGTGTTAATTGAAGAGGTTGTGAATACTCACAACCAACTTTTTGGGAAGAAATCTCTGCATGTTCCAGAATCCCAGAAAAGGAAGCTCTGGTTTGAAATCCAAGGCAAAATTAATGCCATTGGTGTCCCTCAGCGGTCCATCGACGAGCTGAAGAAGCGCTGGTATGATATGCGCTCATGTGCGAAGGAGAGGGTGGGTGACAGGTTTAAACAAGCCAAGAAGACAGGTGGTGGACCATCCACAGTGCCTGCAAGCACACCCCTGGATGAATTGGTGGAGTCCACCCTCCAGCCTGAGACCATCAGTGGGATAGGAGATGTGGACATCTCAGCCAGAGACAACAAAAGACAAGGTAAGATGCATGCACAGCATGGCCTGACCCCCCCACCAATTCCCAATCCCCCATGAGTAAGTCAGAATTCGACTCCAGTCCATATTTTTGTAAACAACCACCAATGCATCATTGGAGATGTAGTCCTGAAACCCATATAGCATATCAGTGAGTTAAATAAACACGAGTGCAGGGCCCAAACATCAGTCAATAAGCAAGCGGAGGACTGTTATTGTGAATAGTAACACATGTAATTTAATGTAACACCAATGCTGTTAAGTCAGTAAATGGATGTTCTGTATCCCCAGACAAACCTGCGCTACAGACTGCTGAGAGGGAGACACAAGAGGCACCTGGGGAACACCATGATCAGGAGGAAGAGACCCTGTCACCCACAGACGTCACACCACCACCACCACCCCCCAGACCCAGGAGGTACATAGTGGGTAGCCTGCAGGAGATGGAGGGGTCAGAGGAGGAGAGCACAGGAGCATCACAGACCCTGCACGACGAGCAAGCACAGTCCCTGGAGACACAGTCACCCATGCAGCGTAGCCACACCAGTGGTCCCCGACGCAGAGCAAGGGCACACAGTCCAGATGCGCAGGGTGGAGGATCCAGTGTCTTCGCAGGTCTGGAGGGCACAATGGTGAAGGTGCAGCGGCTGCAAGGGAAGACAATGCGGTCAATGCAACAACAGATGGTGTCCATGAACATGAACCTTAAGGACATTAAGGAGGGCATCAATGGCTTGAACCAAACTGTTGCAGAGGGCATGCGGGACATGGCTGAGGCAGTGAGGCTGTTGTGCACAAAATTGGACAGTGAACGTGGCGCAAGGCGCAGGGAAAAACAGTGCCTGGAGGGTTTCACCAAGGTGGTGAACCGCCTAGCCAATGCCACTTCTGTCCTCAGCAGGCGCACAGTGGCCATGCAATTGGAAATGGCCCACTGCAGCCAAGATGTTGCTGCCACAGGGTCTGGGGATGGTGGAGAAAATGAGGAGTTCACCAGCCGCAGCAGCATTACTCCACCCATGGCTGAGCCCAGACGACGTAGCGCAAGGCAGGGACCAGCAGCAGGACAGTCCTCTAGGGAAGGCAGTGTGCAAACTGAGCAGGGCACTGCTGTGCGTGGCCGCAGGCGATTAGTCCATGCTGCTGCAGACATTTGCAGATGGGTGAGGTAACCCATGGGACACACTGATAGTGGAATGCAATGTGCATGCAGTGTGTTAATGCCACACTGGGCTACTCAGGGCACTCAGAGGCCAATATGGTGAGGTGGTGTGCATTACTATTACCTGATGTAGGGACAATAAAACACCGTTACACAATTTTCATCAATGGCTTTGTCTCATTACTTACTTAGAAATAGTTGCGTGTGATCTTAGCACGTCTGTGTCTCCCATCTGCCGCTACTACAACACCTGCTGAGCTGTGCAGTGGCTGTGGGCATTCCTCATCCTCTGGATCTGAGTTGGTGATTTCAACTGGTGTCCCCTTCTTCGTGGCCAGGTTGTGCAGCATGGCACAGGTGGCAATGATTTTGCATCATATCTCGGGCGGTACTGCAGCGCACCCCCACTCTTGTGGAGGCAGCGGAACCTGCTCTTCAGGAGTCCAAAAGTCCGCTCAACCACATTCCGCGTGGACTTATAGGCAGCATTGCATCTCCTCTCACTTGGGGTAGATGGGTTGAGGAATGGGGTGAGTATGAATACACACATCGCATATGCGCTGTCACCTAAGTGGGAAAGGATGAGACATCAGTCACAGGCACTAACAGATACAACAAAGGTATACATCAGAGTGTGTCACATGCATTTACCTAGCAGGTATCCTTCGCCAAATTCACCCCCAGCCAGACGTGTGTAGATTCCGCTGTGCCTGAAGATGTAGGAGTCATGCGTGCTCCCAGGGAATTTCACAACTATATCGGTTATGATGTGTGACACATCACAAATGACCTGAACGTTGATCGAATTATATGACTTTCTGTTCCGATATATGTACTCAGTGGCAGAGGGGGGGCAGATTGCGATATGTGTCCCATCGATGCACCCTATGACATGTGGGAATTGGGCCATCTGATAAAAATCCATCTTGGTCTTATGCAGTTCCATTTGCGTTGAGGGAAACCAGATATAATGGTGCATTCTCTGAAGCATGGCATCCAGGAAGGTGTTGAAGAAGCCTGACAGGCAACTTTGTGAGACACCTCCAGCCACAGCTATCACCCCCTGGTAACTACCGGATGCAAGTAGGTGCAGGGAACAAAGGACCTGCACATGTGGTGGAATTGTGTGTGCCCTGCGTGTCTGCTGCTCCAGGATGGGGTGCAAGTCACGTATGAGGTATAAGATGGTTGTGGGGTGAAGCCTGTACCTGTCATGTATTTCCTCTTCTGTGAGTTGGAAAAGGGTGATGCGTACTCTATATATGCGTCGCCTCCTCATCCTCTGTGCTGCTGCTTGGATCCGCATCCGCCTTGCAATGACATAGAGGGCCGCCATTGTGTTTGAACTGCTGCATTCTGGGGCTGTTTTATGCACTGCACCTGGTTACCACCTGCTTTGAGTTGGTGGTAATATGCGACTCGCAAATAGCGATTTTCCGAGAAATCGCTATATGCGATTTTTCTTACATTGGTCTGCGAATTATGTTTTGCGATTTCGCATTTTGCGAGGCGCTATTTGGGAGTCGTGGGTCTCATTCGCAAAATAAGGAATCGCTAACTGATTTAGCTTTTTTTAGTGATTCCTTATTTTGCGCTTGCTTTTACATTCCACATGGGTCTTTTGCGTTCGCAAGCGTATAAATTCTGAGAATTCCTGCTTTTGTGATCGGTATTTCGCTTCCTACATCTGGCCCATAGTTAATTATGGAACCCTGTCATATCACAATAAGTATGACCCCTGGGTCCACCACTGTGGATGTAGGGGCTAACGTTAATGTTCATCAGGAAGGAGTCATATTTATGCTTGAGGAACCTGTCTTTGCAGTGAGTAGTTTCCTTCACAGTCCGCAAATTCTGCTGTGTGTCTGACTGACTCCTTGGATCGCTGTACAGGCCATCTTTGTTTCCCCTGGAGCCGCTGCCCCCCGCAGTTCTCCATCCCTCGAGCCAGTCCCAAACCTCCCCCAGGGTGGTAAAAAACAATTCTTTCCCTCTGATTCTATGCGCAGTCTTGCTGGGAAAATCATTAAATATTTCACTGCCTTGTCTCTTACTGCCCGTTTGACTTCTAGAAAAACTGCAACACTGCCTCTGGACTTTAAGTGTGAAATCAGGAAAAAAGGTTATGGCCGTATTTTCAGAAGTCACTGGAGGAGCACTACGCGCAATCTGGAGTATGACATTTCAATCCCCAAAATTGAAAATACAGGTGATTATGGGGTGCGGGATCCCAGCTTGGGCCCTTATCCCCCCCCCCCCCAAAACACTCTGAGCACGTTCAACTGAATTTTTTGGGGGATAAACCTCAAGGTTGTAGTTCTTTAAGGATAAAATTTTCAACGAACAAGTCCACTGCTGGTCCTTCAGCCCTTTCTGGGACACCTAGGATGCATACATTATTACAACGTGATCTATCCTCAGTTTCCTCCAAGTGGGCCTTCGTGAGATTAGTTGTAGATTGTAATTTGGTGACCTGTGCTTTGAGAGCCTTTGTGTCCTGATGTAGGGTGATCATAGATTTCTCTACATCCTTGACTCTCATTCATGTTACGGAGATCAGATCTTAGATGGGAGACCTCTGTCATCGTTGAGTCAATGTGTGCCTCCAGCGCGGTGCGCATCCCTTGAATTGCCACCATATCATGCAATGGAAAGGGCATCTCCTTCTGCAGTGCTGTCGCGGCTATCGGGGCTGCTTATGGGAGCTGTCCATAGCGTCCGGGCCCCTTGGGAGGTTATATTTGTCCAGTTTTTTTTTTATGGGAACCTCGAATACCTTTGCTGCCCATCACAGTGCCAGCACAGGGCAGGGGCATTGGAACGAGACACACTGGGGCCACGGGGATAATCACCGCTGGCTGCCTGAGGGTGTAAATCAGTCTCCATGCAGCCTGTCGGTTTTCTCACCATGTAAACGCCACTCCCCAGAACACAACCACACACCCATCACCAACTCACTCAGCTAGCAATGATCTCACCACAACAGAGACTCAGCCATGCACCCCAGGATCTGCTGGCTGAAGAGAAGACGGGGTAGCAATCCGGAGGGCGAACAAGTCCAGTAGGCAGGCAAGGAGCAGGGTCCCATCAAGGGCTCAAGAAGACAAGCACCACAGGCCAGAGGACCCACTACTGTCCTCTATCAAGTATGTAAATATTGGAAAGGTGGCAAGTAGATGGAAACAGAGTTAGAGAATGGCAGCAGGTTTGCAGTGAGTGCTACAATAGACAAAGACTGAGAGGTGTAGATGCAGACACTCCCTCCCTGTGCATTCACAGCCTGGTCCCGCTGTGTCCCTCTATTGTTTGGTTCTCGGCTCCCCACTCGCCCCTGACAGAGGTGGGAAGGAAGAAGCGCAGATGGATCCTTGTCCCCCGCTCCGTTCCATCACCAGGCTGAGTGACTGGAATAGTTATTTTAATGGGGAAGTGTGATCAGCTGACTCACCCCTCGCATCAGTCACTGACAACGCTGGCCAGCTGCTTCAGCAGCATAGGTTGAGCAGTCTCCGGTGACCGTCTATAAGTCCCCTCACACCAGCAGCCAATACACTTTCCCAGCAGCTTGGCAAATGCGTTCCCATCTGCTGCTGTATTATGACGTCTGCAGCACTCGCTCTCTCCAACGGGCCCACAACAGCGCAAGCTCCATGCTACGCCAGGGTCCACTCACCAGTCAGGCCCAAATACTCCACAGATGGTGGCTCACTGCGGTCACGGCGGGTTCACTGGATACCCCATAAGCCAGCAACCAATAGTATATCAAAAGGTTGCGGTAGGGGACGGATCAGTAGGCGGATGGCTGGGGATTACGCAGCTGGGTATCGGAGCCGCTCTAACAAGCGGCCATCTTCGTTGGCTGTTAGCCACGCCCCACCTTGTCTTTTTCTTTTTGACCAGAAAAAAAATACTAACAAAACCTTTTTCTTTCTCAATCACCTTCACTATAGTACCCTTTTTGAGCAACTCTTGTATTGCTCCATAGACTGTCTGTCTTTGATCTTCCTTGAAAACTAGCTCCCTTGACCCTCTCTCTTGCTGAGGAACTTGAGGGAACTTCATTTTGTAACCACTCATAGTTGCAATTTCCTAAGGATCCCAAGTTATTTTTGCTCCCTTTTTTCTGAAAAAATATCACCCTTCCTCCCACCTTTACTTGGAAAGAACCAGAAATAGTCTCTATACTCACCTGTTGAAGAGAATTGCTGACCTCTTCCTCTTGAAGATCTGCCTTGAACTCCTCTTCCCCTTTGGGGATAGAAACTTGCTGAACCTTGTCTACCTCTATAGACCCCTCTTCCTTGACCCATTTAGGACTTATATTTTCCCCACCCGAAAGGTTGCCCTCTCCTTCCAGCCTTGTCAAATAAATTATTACCTCCAAACACCTTACCCATCAAGGTCTGAGCCTTATCTAAGGCTGTAAATGTTGATATGTATTTTCCTAATGACTTTATCATACCTTCACCAAAAAGAAGACCCTTGGTTTCATCTGCAGGTCCTTCCTTGCCAAATCCCTTAACTTATGGCGTATTCCAAACGACACTGCCTTCTTTCTTTCTGCTATTAGGCTAGCATTTGTGTCTCCTAAAAAACATACTGCTCTCTGGCTCCATCCTCTTAATAATTCTATATCGATTTCTCCACCATTAATGTATGTATCTTCCACCAAGTCAAAAATACAGGCCAATGGGCCCAAAACATCCAATACTTTGTCCCACACTGTTTCAAAGAATATTCTCGACTCTTTCTAGAATCCCTACCAAGCTAAAACAAATAAGTTATCAATTTGGGACCCAAATTGGGTGTCTGCCAAGTTGGCGATGCAGCACGCGCAAGGTAAATTGTTTTATTTATTTAATTACTTACCATACTCCTGTCCGTCATATGTCAGACTCTACTGCCCCCTACCCTTCCCCAAACCCCACCCCGCCCCACCGCCCGCAGCACTCCCTCAGCGAGCCGCCACTGCTTAAATGTTTTGGGGTTCATTCGTGTTGACACTCATAATACCCACAACATCACGCATGTTCAAATTTTTTTTGCATGGCTTCAGGCGAGAAAGAACAGCTCATGCCCGAAACACCGGACGCGGAGACAGCGCACCTATTCCTCCTGCGCTCTGATTATCTTCTCAAGTGCGCGTTTCCTGACACTGAGATAGTGCATTTTATTCCTCATGTGCTCCTTTCAAAAACAAGTCGGGTAAGATAAACAATTACCTAATACAAGCTCATGGTATACAGTGGTTTTTAAAAACAACTTTAAAACATCCATTGAGCCCAGGGGTACTCATAGTACGGCCCGCGGGCTGCCAGCGGCCCGGCAAGCCTTTCTTGGCGGCCCGCGGACCTTGCAGACATCGTACCGGTGTTTGTTTAACAGTGTCAGCAAACACGTGGAGCTGCTGGGGCGCTAAGAGGTGAAATACAACAAAGCCTCGTTATCATGCAAATGGTCTCTTAAAGACCTGTGAAGTACTCGGGTGGAGCTGTGTGTGTGCCCTGGAAGGGAAGCTGCCTCAGCTGCCAGGGGCATAACGCAGCCCCCACGCTCCAGGGGCCCCCTCATTTTAAGCGGAGGGAGACGGCTGTGCCTAGAAGCAATCCTCTTCAGCCTCCCCAAGTCCCCATAAATTAAACTGTGCGCGCACACCACGGTGACGGCATCTAAGCCTCAGAGTCTTCCCTCTCATTCTGTCTTGCTCCTCAGTTAGTGAAAGCCAAGACTTCAAGAAACGGGTATTACCCTCTCTTTCCTCCTTTCGTTTATTTGCTCCCCTGTGAAATGGATCCAAAAAAGAATAACATTTTTGCTGGAAACGTTGTCTTTCTCTGACACAAGTGCAGCCTCCGGGTGGAGAGAAATTAAACATTCCAAATGTGAAAAATAAATAACTAATTAAAGAAAGACAGAGTGGTTGCAAGATGTCCAGATTGATTTATTTACACCTAAACACATTAGCGCCACTTTACAGTGTTTGCCAGTGAAGTGATACTTTTGTTTACTCCTCTCTCTTTGAACAACATAGTTTTCCCTGTGTGGGAAAGTGCACCTTGCCTGGAGGTACTGAAATACCTGCTTGATGGGTGAATTGGAAAACAAAATGTGTACAGCGACTGTGTGTTTACGAATGTAGTCTTTTTATACCATACTGCCTATGTTTTGAAAGAATATAAGCAATGGGCACTGAAACGGGTCCCTTCCGGGCCCTTTAGTCATGGCCTTACCTTTTCATGCAAAAGCACTCACTAATTTCAGAATAATGAGTGTAAAAGGAAAAAGGTAACCATGACTGAGAGGGAGGGAGACGGGGAGAGGGGAAGAGGGGGAGAGGGGGAGGGAGGGAGACGGAGAGGGAGGGAGACGGAGAGAGAGAGAGGGGGAGAGAGGGAGGGAGAGAGGGAGGGAGGGAGACAGAGGGGGGAGACAGAGAGGGGGAGACAGAGAGGGGGGAGACAGAGGGAGATGGAGAGGGAGGGAGAGAGGGAGAGAGAGAGGGGAGAGAGAGGGAGGGAGACAGGGAGAGAGGGAGACAGATGGGGGAGGGAGACAGAGGGGGGAGGGAGACAGAGAGGGGGAGACAGAGAGAGACAGAGAGGAAGAGACGGATAGAAGGAGAGAGGGAGGGAGATGGAGGAGGGAGGGAGACAGAGGGAGAGGGAGGGACCCGGAGGAGGGAGGGAGGGTGATAGAGAGATATGTGTATGCCGGGTCCGGTGGCTCAGTGGACGAAGGCGTCCGCTGCAGGGACCTGTGTTCCACCTCATGGTCACAGTTTTTTTTGTTGCTCTAGCCCCGCCCCCTCCCCAATGACCCCGCCCCCAAGGTGCGGCCCTCGGCCACAAACCACACTGTAAATTTGGCCCCCAAGAGAAAGTTTGTGAGTACCCCTGATTTAGCCCAATATTATATGCCAATGGAAAACTAAAATAATTATGAGAATATTCTCTCCAACTTTCCTCATTTAAAATACATATATTTCTTTTACACCTGATTACTTAAGACTATTCTCACCTACACTCTACAAACCCAGAAATTGGTTTCTCTCTTCATATACAATCCCCATTAGGTAAAACAAACATTATTTGTAACTTATAATCTCATTAATAATAAATAAATACTTATGTGCACAGAAGCAGCAAACAAAAGAGGACGAAGATGGAGTGTTGGGGGATATTATGGACTAGAAGTTCTAAGTTGTTTATGTTGTCATACTGAGTTCTAAGTTTGTAACTGTAACCCCTTTAGTGCTATGGGACAGTGTGGAGTCGTCTTCCGCCATAGTGGGCATATGCGGAGGATGGCTTCAGGCCGACCTAGCACCAACCTGTGTTGGGAGCACTGGAGATCCCCATGGGCCCCCCAGCAACATGCCTCCATTGGGGGTGGCAGCGGAAACGCTTCCGCTGCCACCTCCTGGACCCCCCCCCATGGTAATCTAATGACATCAGCATGCACTCTTTGCCCCTACGTCATCAAAAAACAGCAGGTTGTGCTGAAAGCCATTTCTTCTATTGCATTGGAAGAAAAAGGGAAGTGATCAGGTAGGGCAGAGAGGTGCTGAGGGAAAGAGTTATTCCTTTCCCCCGGTGTCTCTCTACAGTGCATTCAAGGGAAGAGGTGTGGCGCCGCGGCCAGGGCGACTGTCTCCGGAATCTGGGGATCACGGTTCGATCCCCAGCGCCGGCAGCAGATTAGCCGAGCACCATGTGACTCTGGGCAATAGCTTGCTTAATCGTCCCGACGGCCCCCAGCGCCTAGAGACCCTTATGGGTGATTGTCACGCTTTACAAATGTGGATTATTATTCCTGCTGCGGGATTGCTGGTGGGGCAGCAATCGTGCACCAGGAATGCACCCACTAGCCACCAGGGATTTTCTTTTCTTTTCTTTTAGCAAGCGGGACCTTGGGCAAAGTGCACTTCCATTATTGGGGCACTTATTTTGGACATTTTCCGCCCACCCCTGAGGACAGATCAGCCATAATGTTAGGCTTATCTGCCCCCAAGGCAGGCAGAAAGCCACTAGACACCAGGGGTTAATTTATGCACATGTTGGAGAGCGGCCCTTTGGGCAAGGGTCGCTCCCCATTAATGGGGGCAATATTTTGCCCATTTTCTGCCCTCCCTGGGGGCAGATCGGCTATATTATTAGGCTGATCTGCCCCCAAGAGGAGCAGAAAACCACTAGACCCCAGGGATTCATTTATGTACATGTTGGGAAGCGGCCTCTTTGGCAAGCATTGCTCCCTAAGGGCAATATTTTGGCCATTTTATGCAGATTAACCATATTTGTAGGCCCATCTGCCCTCAAGGGGGGGCAGAAAACCACTAGTTACAGAGATTAACTTGTTTGCACATCAGAGAGCATCCCCTTGGGCAAGCGTCGTTCCTCATTAATTAGGGCAGTATTTTGGCCATTTTCCAGATACCAGGGAACAGGTTTCTGTTTGTATGTGAACTGGAGTTAGGCTGACGGTCTGTGTCTAGTTGCATTTGGCTGGTGGTGTGTGTTGACTGGCGTTTGGCTGATGGTGTGTTTGAACTGGGGATTTTGCTTGCGATGTGAGTCCACTGGCTTCTGGTTGGCGATGTGTGGCTGGCATTTGGATTGTGATGTGTGTGAAGTGGTGTTTGCCCAGGTGAGCGTGCCTCCCCTCTAGGGTGTCAATTTCTTGCCTTTGCCTTGTGCCCCCCCTTGGGGGCAGATCGGATGTTTGTGATGCTGATCTGCCCTTAAGGTCAGAGTTCATATTGTTTTAGAATGTTAACTGTTTTATTTCTTGTCATCATTTGCATTTGTGATCTTAATGTTTTATTTCTCCTTTTTATTCTAGTGCAAATGTATTGATTTCCTTGGTGGCGACTCCTGCTTGCGGTTTTGGCACTGGTAGATCTGCAGTTTGTGTAGTTGCATGTGTTTGATAAGAAAACCTTTTTTTGTACTGTTTGCTTCAAATGAGTATCATTGCCCTGCGTGAATTCGTTTTTTAAATTATGTAAAAATAGCAACATATTTAGCTTCTGTTTTATTGAGTGACAAATCCTCCTTGTATTTGTGCAAGATGTGTATTGTGTTGTCAAGTGTGTAATTCTATTTTGTTTTTCCATTCTAGTGGGATATCATCGGTGCTTGCTGTGTCTGTACACAGCGGGTGCAGGTGATCCACAGTTTAGCTGTCTCCGGAAAGTGAGTGGTATTGTTTTTGAGTATTTAGGTCTTTGTGTGCTTTGTATTGATTGAATTTTCCTTCTAGATTACTATATGCCATTGGTTTTACTTTCTGTTTGATTAAAAACCACACTTTGTTTATTACATATTTTACACAGTGTTGATTATTTTTGACTTATTTGTTGTGTTATTTTTATTAGTAAGGATTATGGCTAGCTGCAGGATTACCGCTCAGCTGACCATGGTTCTGAGACTGCCTCTGCATCTGAGGCAGAGGAGGAAGTCCAAGATTCTGGCAGTGAATTTTCGGTCCAAATTTGTATATGCTGCACAGTATTTGAGGGTCAACAGTGCTAGACCTAAGCCCCACTCTAGACCTAGCTGGTGACCTTCCATGAATCTGGTTGAAGTGAAGAAGTTCGGGGGCCCAATTCACAGAACTAACTTAAGACAAAATCCTAAACTTACTACCATTTTGGTATTCACAGAAGACACTTACTCATTTTGGTATTCACAGAAGGCACTTACTCATTTCGGTATTCACAGAAGTTAGTAGTCCTAACTTTAGGACTCCTAAAGTCGTAAAGTTAGGATTTTTCTCAGTTTAGGAGTAGTAAAGTCAGGACTCCTAAATTTGGAACTCCTAAATGCCATCTGTGAATACCAAAAGTCTTAAAGTTAGGATTTTTCTCAATTTAGGAGTAGTCTAACTTTACTACTCCTAAACTGAGAAAAATTCTAACTTTAAGACTTTCGGTATTCACAGAAGGCATTTAAGAGTCCTAAAGTTAGGAGTCCTAACTTTAGTACTCCTAAACTGAGAAAATTTCTAACTTTAAGACTTTCGATATTCACAGAAGGAATTTAGGAGTCCTAAAGTTAGGACTCCTAACTTGTGTGAATACCGAAATGAGTAAGTGCCTTCTGTGAATACCAAAATGAGTAAGTGTCTTCTGTGAATACCAAAATGGTAGTATGTTTAGGATTTTTTCTTAAGTTAGTTCTGTGAATCGGGCCCCTGGGGTTTAACTTTTTTTGATGGGACTGATAAGGAAGCCGTCACTTTCTTCATACTGGTCTACTAGCCCATTGATGGGAACTGCTATATTTCCAGCAACCATGAGTTGTGAACTGTATTTGCTTCTGCTTCGGATACTGCATTTTGTTGATAATGCTTCAGCACTGCCACGGGATCACCCTGATTGTGACAGACTCTTCAAGACTCAGCATGTCCATGATAATTTTGTAGAGCGTTTTTCAGAGATCTGTGTTCCAGGGAAAGAAATAGCTGTGGATGAGTCTTTGGTCCTGTTCAAGGGTAATCTGGTTTATAGGGAATACATTCCTAGCAAGATGACACGCTATGGAATTAAGATATATATGCTGTCTGGGAGTAGTACTGGATATGTCTCTAATTTCATGGAGTACACTGTTTGGATTTCTTCTATTGACCAATGTCTACAACATTCAGCAATATATGGAGAGGCAATTTCACCACTTCGCTCCGCTGCCAACTTCAAGGTCAGGTCCATGTAGCTCTAGCACGAGACTTACAGGGCTTGTTACAGGATTACTACAAACCCTTTCTTGAGATTGCAAGGTCACATTGTGCCCGATATGTCCACATCCTCCGATGCTCCTGCCATTGAAAGAATGATCCCAGTGTCAAATATGACCATGCTTCTCGGGAACAACCCATTCACATATGGTGATGATGGAGAGAAAGCCCACAACCGGTGGATTCCCCACCAGGTGATTTTTTATGGTTTCCTTGCCCTTAGGGAACAAGTGGACACACGCTTCCAACTTCTAATAGTAAATAAGCAATCAGTTTGTTCTCTTCATGATTTTAAATAGAAAAACTGTGAGACCTATTCCAATTGTTGATATATCCGGGATAAATTACAATCATGGAAAATCCTGTCACTCATAACCCCGCCTAACCAGCAAGGAGACGTACTAAACTATGCGCTGTGCCAATTCACTGGCAATATGGTGCAGGTATAACCACTAGATGTGGTCAGACATTGCCACATACATAGAATTTCTTCCAGAAGTCAGAAAGGGCAGAAACAAAAAAGATTCTGCTGGGAGGCGAAACGTCCTCATCATAAAACATAGATTGGCCTAAATAGATAGCTTCAATAGGTTGCCCACAACTGGCAGGGTCAGGGGTCCTTAGATGTGAAGGTTGGTTAAAGGCCATAACATTTATTATTATTATTTTGCATTTTATATAGCACTAGGTAGACCTGAAGATATCAGAGTGATTTACATGTTATGGGATAACGTTTACAAGAGGTACATGAAGGTATTCATAAGAGTCATAGTTGAACAATACACCATTAAGTGGTTATAAAGTCACACAAGGACACATTGAGGAATGGCATTGGGAACAGAATAGGAGACTGAAAGAGTCATGTGTCCGTCTTGAAGGAACTAAGCAGGAACATTTAGAACCTGAGGTACAAATATATCTAATATTTTGCCTTTTCATGGACACGCTCTGTTTGGCAAGCACGTCGAGGACGCCTTGCAAGCAGTCAAGGATGACTCTGACACTGCACGATCTTTTGGCACATTAAAATTTTGAAAGAGGCACCCTTTAGAGGGACCAGCGATAGAGACACTTATCTGTATCAAGGAGGATACCAGAGGTATCAGACTTAGCAAGCCTCTCATTGGCCCTTAGGCTAGCTTACCTACAATGACAATGTTCTGGTGCTTCTTACACCATACTGTGGGAGAAACAATTCCAAAATGTTGCCATCTATGGCAGAAAATAGCATCAGACAAATAAGTCCTAGATCTCATCACATAGGGTCAGACGTTAGAGTTCACCCAAATGCAGCGAACCACTCCACCAAAATTAGCGTACCCAACTCATCTCCATCTGCTTCGGAAGGGTGTGTTAGCTTTGCAAACAAAAGGTTCTTTAGAGAAAGGCCCACATTCTCAGGAAGGAATGGGCTTCTGTTCTCAGTTTTTCTCATGGACACGGAAACACAGACGTGGCAATCCATCATAGACCAGTACTGTTGCTTGGTCACCCTCTCCAACACCACATGACAGCTCTGAATTTACAGGATTCATACATCTACATTCACACCCATGCATCAAAGTTCTCCCATTTTGCTTCAAATCAGCTTCCTGCATTTTTACTAACTGCTTAGCCCTGTGGCAGCTTTTGTCAGGAAGGACGGTCATCAGGTATTCCCCTGCAACTGGTTGGTAAAAAGCATCTAAGGCCACAGAGACTTGCCTAAAGTTCTTTCACAAACTAGGTCTCCTTGTGAATTTTCAAAGATCATCAATTCCTCCATCCAAGAAGATACTTTTATGGGGCCAATCACTAGATACTGTCCAAGACAAAGACTTTCTATCCCAAGACGAGCAACAAATGCTCTATGAACTGGCCCTCGAACGAAAACAAAATAATCAAATCTGTGCGTCTGTTCAGTTAGCTTCTGGACATCATGTCCTCAGTGATCAATATGATCCCTCTTGCATGCCTGAAAATTAGAGTCATACAGGAAGAGCTACAAAAACAAAAACAATATCGGGCTCCCGAGCTGCGGGGGCCCGCAACAGGCTTTATGTGCCTCCTGGCGCTCTGTGTGTTATCGGTGGCGGCGTGACCCGCATAGCACGACGGGAACTGTATGCTTAGTCCCGTCTCAGGCCTCAGAATCGGTTTTGACAATATCGGGCTCCCGTGCCCCGGGGGCCCACAACAGGCTTTATGCGCCTCCTGGCGCTCTGTGTGTTGTCGGTGGTGGCGTGACCCGCAAAGCACGCTGGGAACTGTAGGCTTAGTCCCGTCTCAGGCCTCAGAATCCATTTTGACAATATCGTGCTCCCACGCCACGGGGGCACGCAGCAGGCTTTATGCGCCTCATGGCGCTATGTGTGTTGTCGGTGGTGGCGTCACCCGCAAAGAACGCTGGGGACTGTAGGCTTAGTCCCGTCTCAGGCCTCAGAATCCAATTTGACAATATCGGGCTTTCAACTTCTTCAACTCTTAAAAAATGTTCCCAGGTGTGGAGGGGCTGTTAAATGAGGTCATGAGGAAATCAAGATGGCCAGTTCTACCTTCTATTATGAGGAAGTGGGTGCGGGTCTAGTCGCCCGCGCACTCTCACCTGCATGCATTTTTGCGGATGCGCCACTGGGGCCATTAAATGGGACCAGAAACTTCAGTGAAGTGTCTCTCAAGGGAGAAGCAGAACCGGACGTAGATGCTGAGGAGGTGGAAGGCGAGACAAGTGACGAGGAACAACGCAGGGAAACAAGGGACCGAAGACTGCGGACGACATCGAACGGCGAGGAGCAGACAGGGTCCGCAGGCTGTGAGAGCAATGGGACGAGATTGCCTGCCCTCCTGGTTTCACCCGGCGGCCTCGACGGAGAGGACGAGAAGGCTGAGTCAGGAGGTTGTGAGGAGATCAAGGGGACAATGCTGCATGCACTCCTTCTTTCGCCCAGCAGCCCCAAGGGAGAGAACACTGAGGTCGACAATGCTACGGCTCAGGAGACGAGCAAAGCGCAAGACAAGTGCCCTGATATTTGAATGTCAAATGGTGAAAGGAACCACAATAGCGGGTTTGCTTGGAATTTATTAAAGTGCCAGTGAGGCCCCAAATATTGCAGTGATTGTCTCACTGGGCACTGTAAAGTCAGACCGTGATAATCACCTGATTACAAAGACTCTGTTTTCACTGGTGCTGGATAAAACCTGGCTGTCCGATTTGCTAAAGGTCTCTTTTTGTTTCCGGAGGGTCTATGAGAATCAAGAGGGTGAGTGACACCAAGAGGACAAAACCCAAGAAGGAAACCATGGAGTGACGTAACTCCAGAGAAGCCACGTTCCTTGTAAAAATGAACCGGACAGCCCTCTTTTCTCTATCCATTATCTTTATTCCGCCATATCAGACTGGCTATAATAAATATCCTATCACCTTCACATTGGCTGTATTGTGTCTGTTTGACCAGCCTGTTACATCAGGATTTATGCCTTGTTTTCTCTTCTCCTCCAGAGCCCTCAGGGCAGTCCTCAAGAGTTAATTCTTCAAGGCCACCTTCAACTCTTGGATTACAGGATTTCAGGTCCTCCGTGTAGGTGAGGGAACTTTCAAAAGAAGCATTGTTGGTCATCAAATACTCTTTAGCCCCTATCACTCAATCAAGTTATAAGTATGTCTGGGTGGTCCAGTGTCTGGACCAGAAGACTAATCCCACTTTTGCCTCTTCAATAGTGGAGGTGAATTTTCTGGCGGCCCTGTTTGTTTCAGGCAAAGTTTACAAAACTGTTAATGTTTATAGGTTAGCAATTGCTACAGGTCATATTCTAGTTAAAGAAGAGCCTGTGGGAAATAATTTTCTGGTCTGTAGAGCCTCAACGTTTCCCCATAACCAAAGTACTCCTCCTTATGGGATGTTAAGGTTGTATTGGATTTAATGTTGTCTTGGCCTGATAATGAATTTTTTTCTTTAAAACAACTTTCAGCTAAGTTAACAATTTTGCTTTCTTTTATCACATGTAGACAAATATCGGATGTGAGGGCCTTAGATGTTAATATTAAGTTTTTCTCTGTACAGATGTACAAATATCTTGTCTACTTCTATATTCATCCTGCTTTCCAAGATTGCAAGTAATTGAGTGTGGTCACATGCCTTAGATCTTATGTGTCCTGTTAGACCTGGCACATTGGCGTGGTTCTCCCTTCCATTTTTCGCTGTTGCCTCATATGTTTTTGCTAGTGTTAGTTGCTCAGGGCACTGTGCCACTGCTGTCCAGTGCCACAGTGCAAGTGCTCCCTATTGTAAATTGATGTACGATTTGTGATTCCATGATTGGGGACGCGTCTACTGAACCTACCACTGCCATATCTTTGTACCAGGCCCGCCGTGAGGGGAACGGCTCCACCAACGGGGACAAAAGGATCTTTGCCTGATCTGGGACACCGCCGAGAGGCGGCGGAACTACATTACCCAGCACCCTCAGCTCCGGGCGCCTGCCGCTGATGTCATCAGGCAGCGCCCGGGCCGTATAAATTGCACACAGGCCCCACGCAGCGCGGGACGCGCCTACTGAACCTACCACTGCCATATCTTTGTACCAGGCCCGCCGTGAGGGGAACGGCTCCACCAACGGGGACAAAAGGATCTTTGCCTGATCTGGGACACCGCCGAGAGGCGGCGGAACTACATTACCCAGCACCCTCAGCTCCGGGCGCCTGCCGCTGATGTCATCAGGCAGCGCCCGGGCCGTATAAATTGCACACAGGCCCCACGCAGCGCGGGACGCGCGCGGGCGAAGCCCGGGCCAAGGGCGGGCCCGTTTTAGCCCGTTCTAGACTGTGAGAGACTGGACTGGGCCACCCCTCTTTCCCCCAACTTCAAATTTACCTGTGGTAAGACGATATAACGATATATATATATTCTTATTGAAAGTGAAATTGCCTTATTACAGTTACTATCAGGGTAGATCTGTACAGGATTAGGCAGGTTATAATGTCGAGACAAAAAACACCTGCCACCCTGGCAAACACAATGGATAATTATTTGGTACAGGTGGTGACAAAGATTAACAATGATCGGAGGTCTTCCCTGGGACTTATGGATTCCCCACCTTGTGCCCAAATTAACCAATCAGGGATATCTCAGTCTGCTAGAGATGAAATTGTTACCAATGACCCGATTGAGGTCCCCTACGACTCCTCTATATCAAATGTATCCACGCCTTCTACTGTCCAACAACTCGATCCCATTGTTGATTTACTTATCTTAGAAGAGCCAAACCAATCTGACACAATTATGGAGTTAGATCCTGAGAGCAATACTCCTCCCACTCCTGTCCCTGCACCAAGAGTTAAAAAAGGGATTACTAAGGAACCCCCTAGAAGAGGTGGTCTACGTTCCTGTAAAACTAAATCTGTAACCCCACCAAGAAGAGTAAAGAAAAGGGTGGAAGAAGGGATAAGGGAAGAAGAGAGCGAAAGTGTAGATTGGGAGGATACCTTTTTAAATAAGCTCATGGGAGCACTGGAGTCCAAGCTATCAGGGCTAATGAAACCTCTTATATCAAAAGTAGACCAATTAGTTAATAAAGTTAATAAACTAGAGACCCTCCTAAGAAAAACCAATGAGGGGATGGGGGAAATATCAAACCTAATAATATCCAAATCTGAACACATAGATGCCGCAGGGAAATTACTTGGGGGTACTATAAATACAGGCCTGCAAATTCCATCTGATCATATTCATCAAGCCTGCTCTGGACATGGTGAGACTCCTAATACTGCCCCAATATTAGAAACAGCACAACCAGCAGGCAATATTACTACTGAGACTTTTAATCCAGAAACTGGCCCAGTTGAATTAATTGTTGAAGCCTCCCCCTTGATTTTAGTACTCGCAAACACTCCAACGTTGAAAACAGGGCAGACCGAGTCCTCGGATTCCTTACGAAACAAGGCTTTGCAGTGGCTTAGCAATAATATGCACATATCCCCCTGGGGCAAGGAAAAACTATCTGATGACCTGCTCACAGCAAGAAGGGTTAAGTGGATAGGCACTAAGGCAAAGAAATTCCAAGGGGATTGCGTGGTTTTGAATTTTAAGGGTCCTGAAGCTCTACCTGATGTCCTACGGAACATCTTCCCTCCACAACTCAGATCTGCAGAAATAATACCACTGACTCTGGATTTCTTCTATAGTAGAAGAGGTCTACTAGCTAAACCTAGCACATTAAGAACAAAGTGGACAGTTGTGGGAAGTAGAAGGCCCAGGACTGACCCAGCAAGCGAGTGGGGGTTGAGGTTGGATAATCACTACTCCGTGCTATCTGACCTAAACGAGTGTGATTGACTCGCATGTGTTCTTCCTGTCGCCCCTGAACTCCAGCTGCACCAGGGTCATGATAGGTCACTGATTCTTAATGAGCCTGTATTAGATTAATTGACCCCGGCCCCCAAGACATCTCCCACCCTCTCCCAAGAGGATCTAAGTGGAGTCTGGATGGGACAAAAAAGACCATTAGAGGCAATTGAGAATACACCAATGTTGAATAGCGACCTAGTGCCAGGTATAGAACCTGAAGATTGTATACACACTTCTGCCATTGACCAGATCCAGCACCAACTGGACATATTGCCATTATTTATCATTTCTTGGAATATAGCTGGTATTGCAAACAAGCTAAATATCCCAGATTGGGTCGATTTTATCGACCTGTACGATATAATAATGTTGCAAGAAACTTGGGCGCTCACCCCAATTTTCCGACAAGGATATCTGAACTTCTATGTCCCAGCCATAAGAAACCGAGTGGGTCGACACTCTGGGGGCCTGTTGATTTGGGTACGACAAACATTGAATTGCTCAGTTAAACGAAGGTCCATACCCTCTAATGATATCCTAGCTCTTGACATTAGCTGGCAAAATGGCCAACAACTAGCTCTGTTCAATCTTTACTCCAGGGGAGTTGGTAGGGGTAAACCATCACAGACCCTAACGACCCTTGAGCATTATATTGAAATGCTACCAGTGCTTCCCCATGTAATAATAGGCGGGGATTTTAACACAACCTTCGAACCCTTGGGCGAAGAAGATAGGACACTGGCCGAAGATGAGGATGCCAAGTGGGGAATTCCCCAACTGGATATCCCAGCCATTAGAAAATGGAGCACAGTAGCAATCCAACTGAAGAGTCTTTGCCTATCAAGAGGCCTTAGAGCATTAAATGGACGGGCACCCTCTGACTTAATGGGGAAAAACACATTTGACAATGGTCGAGCAGCCAGCAGAATAGATTATATACTACTGGACGTAAGGGCTTGGGATAAATTGGTGGATATGGAAGTGAAAGACAAAATAGAAAGTGACCACAATCCACTGTGCCTGACACTCCATCCCTACCATGAAATGTCCGATCTCCCAAGAGGGAACCAAATGGTGACGCAAGATCTCGTAAGTTCAAACAATCTTCGCCACCTGAAGTGGAGTATGCTCTTGGAAGATGTTGACAATCTAGAGACTCTAAAAGAATTAGTGGCGACTGAGGTATCTAAGATAAAGTGCCATTATGGGAGGACTGATTTTACAGACTACATGATGGCTGCTCACGAGAAACTATTTTCAAAAATTCAAAGTTTCTTTGTTAAAACAGTAGCCCCATGTAAAAAGAAAAAAGTCCAAGAGAGCAAAGGATGGTATGACAGGAGTTGCAGGATATCACGAGACAACCTTAGCGTGGAACTGAGAACAGGAAATGCAGCAGCAGTAAGGCTGGCAAGAAACCAGTATAGACAGGCCCAAAATTTGGCAAAGAAGCGTTGGGATGAGGTTTATTGGAGCGAACTCAAGGAGGCGTGTGCCTCCAAGGACTCCAAGCGCTTTTGGTCCACAGTAAAATGGGATAAGGGTGGCACAGCACCCCACCCTACAAACCATGTTCCAAAAAGCAATTGGGTGGAATACTTCCAACCGCAGTATGCCTGCAATCCCATATTTTCCATTGGTTGTCCGCCCCCACAAGTCTTTTACGAATCTCCAATATTTGATGAAAAGGATGTGAGTGTTGTACTGGATTGTGTGGCCGGGGGCAAAGCCCCGGGCATGGACGGAATTCCGGCTGATATATTTTTATCGGATCGCAATTCCTGGTGCACCTACTTTGCATTGCTGGCTAATGCGGTGGCAATGGGAGGGAAAGTGCCTGCCTCTTGGAAGGGAGCTGAAATCATTCCCATATTTAAAAAAGGTGACAGAACCCTGGCCAAAAATTATAGACCCATTAGTTTGATTGATACAGCACAAAAACTAATGGGCCGATTAGTCCAAAATAAACTGCAGCAATGGATCAACGAAAACAATATTTTGTCATCTTATCAAGCTGGATTTCGTCCCCTAACTAGCAGCGTTGATCAAGTCCTCCACTTCTTAACCATCTACTGGAGAAATGTCACCTTAAAGAAGGGGACATTGTATGCAGTTTTTGTGGACCTAAAAGCCGCTTTCGACTTGGTCCCCAGAGAAAAACTTTGGCAGACCTTGGCGGACGTGGGCTTAAGCCAGGAATTGCTCACACTCCTTGTTCGTCTCCACGAAAATAATTTTGCAAGAATAAGGTGGGGCAAGCAAGGAGAAGTCACTGATCCCTTTCCGGTAGAACGTGGGGTGAGGCAAGGGTGTGTACTAGCACCGACTCTCTTCTCAATTTATATAAACGGCATTGTTGAGCACCTAGAGAAGATTGCTAGTGACGCACCAGTAATTGCAGGCTCTCGTGTACCCATCCTCATGTTCGCAGATGACACGCTCCTACTTTCCCGCACTCCTAGTGGGCTCCAAAAAGTGGTTGATGCATTTGGTATATTTTGCGACGAGAGGGGCCTTGAACTGAACACCTCCAAAACAAAATTCATGTGCCTCAACCAGCTGTCCACCTTTAAAGGTGTAATAAAATACAAAGGTACACCCCTTGAAAGGGTGGACTCTTTCTCTTATCTAGGCATCACCCTCCAAGGAAAAATGAGTTGGAAGCCACACATAACCACAACTTTACTAAAGTTTAGGCAGCTAGCAGGCGCAATTACCCTAAAACATCGCTCCTCGCTGACAAAGCCAGTAAGTTGTGTGTTGGAAATATATTCTATGAAAGTACTAGGGGCTTGTTTATATGGTTCTGAACTATGGGGGTTTTCTAATTTGAGAGAACTGGGCCGAGCAGAAAACAGGTTCCTACGAGGTATCGTGATGGTCCCCCAAAGCACACCCATAATCCCACTAAAATTGGATATGGGAAGAAAAGGAATAGAGGACATAGCGAGGCTACGCCCTCTTCTATATTGGAGACGGATTATGGTGACCCCAGAATTGAGCCATTATGCTGCGGCTCTGATGGATGTTATCAAATTCGACCGTTTCCATATTATCCCATGGTTAAGGGAGCTCCGGGGACTCCTTACAAAAATGAATTTGAATCATCTATGGGACACCAAAGATGTAACCTGCTTTCCAACGAAGGCAAAGTTGAAAGAGCTATACTGGGAAATGGTATATTTTACAATGCTTAGTGACGGCACAAATACAAGCCTAACATCTCGCTTCTTGGACATAAAAATGTACCCTTCTTGCGAAATCTTTTGGGATATCATTGAAAAACCCTTTGATAGAAAACTTTATTTTCAATTTCGCATAGGTACACTTCCGGTGAATGCGTTCAAGAAGCACTGGTCCCCAGTATGGGATGAACATTGCCATCACTGTAAAGAACAAATTGAGCACATTTCCCATCTTTTGTTCTGTTGCCCACTGTATTCATCCCCCAGACGCAAATGGTTAAAACCTGTGTGCTCTAGTTTGGGAACCCGTAGTCAATCTGCAGCCCTAAGGATACTTGAAACAGATTGTTCGATATTGCTTGTGGTTGGGGTAGCAAAATTTTTGGCCTGGTCATGGTCAATTCGTACTCGTTCACTTATGGCAATCGTATCGTAATGAAATATGTATATTCTCAATCTTGCATGAATTATTGTATTTTATTTATAGAAAAATCTATATTTTATGAAATTTGACAAATTGAAGTACTTGTATTTTTATTATGTATTTACTCGACATTCCATGTTTAATATGTATTTTATATGTAGTATTTATTGTATTAGGGATAGGGGAATGCTTTTATGACAAATGTCGAATAAAGCTTTAAAAACGATTCCATGATTGGTTGGTTTGGTTTACTTGTCAGACCCTAGTACAGTGCGCCAGGAGAGCCCAGGGCTTGTAAATCCAAATACTGCTGGTGGGCTTGCAGCACTGGTTGTGCCACCCACAGAAGCAGCCTGTAAAAGTGTGTCTAAGGTCTGCCATTGCAGAGCCTGCGTGCAGTCTGGTACTGTCATGCTGACTTGGCAAGTGCACCCACTTGCCAGCCCCTAAACCTTCCCTTTTCTTGATATCAGACACCCTTATGGTAGGCCCAAGGTCAGGGTGCATTGTAAGTATAAGGTAGGACATGCCCTGGTGTGTGTGGCATGTTCTAATAGTGAATTACAGCCATTTTCGTTTTTCACTATTGCAAGGCTATCTGTTCTCCATAGGCCAGAATGGGCAATTTGGTTATTACATTTTATAATCCTAACTGACTCAGGGAACATGGTAGAAATTCGAATTTAGTATGCCTGAACTCAGAATGATAAAATACATATTTTAGTGAAGTTGGTTTTAACACTCTGCGTTTGAAAATGCCACTTTTAGAAAGTAGGCATTTTTTTGTCTAACCATTCAAACCTGCCTCTGCTAGGCTGTGTATTCCCTGTCTGGAGTTTTGAGTAACAGGGCTGGGGAATTCCAGGAGACAGGGTGAGGTGTCCCAGTGGTGAATAGAGAGAACTGTATCTAGATGGGTGGGAGGAGTTGCACCTGGGACCTGAATAGGGCTGTGCCTTCCCTCTACAATGCTGGCTCCACCTCCTGTGGTGCGTCTGATGTCCATGCCCTGCACTCTGAAAGGAAAGAAGGAGTCAGGTAAACAAACTGCTCCAGGACTGACCAGAACTAGTTTGAACAAGGCAAAGGTCCCGCTGCCCTCAGAGGACAAAGGATTTTGGGGTATAAATATTCGGACCCTGATCCCAAGAATTCAGATCACTTTGGGAAAACAAGAAGAAACTCTGCTGAGGAGAGGAACCAAGAAGAAACTGAGGAGAGACTATCCCTGAAACTGGGGGATTGGCCTGCAGGGGTTGCCTACTGCCAAAGAGAGGAGAAAGGAACTTTGTGTGTACTTTTGCTCAACTTGTGAAGGATCTCCAAGGGCTTGGAAAATAGCTTGCCTCCTGCTGAAGTCTCAGGAACAACAGACTTCACCCCCCAGCTCCCCAGAGTTCTTTGGCATTGCCTGCTGCTGTTGTTGGGCCTTCTGAGGGACTGCGTGTCGCAAGGAGCTGGAAGCGCGACTCAAGAAGGAGAATCATGCCGCCATCGGAGCTGTTGTCGTCGCATCGCGTAAAGTGTGTCGCCGCTGCATCGCATCGAGCGGAAGCGTCTTGCATCATCCAGGAAGTGTCTCGCAATGCTGAAGAAGCGTGTCGCCATCGCAGCCATCGTAGCTGACGCATTGCACCGCATCAAGAGAAGAGTCTCGCATTGAGGAAGAAGCGTGTCACCATCGCCGCCATCGTAGTTGTTGCATTGCACCGCATCAAGCAAAGCGCCTCGCATCCAAGGAGAAGCGTGCCGCCGTCGGAGCTGTTGTCGTCGCATCGCGTAAAGGGGTGTCACCGCTGCAGCATTGCATCGAGTGGAAGCATCTCGCAACGTCGGAGAAGAGTGCCGCTGTCGTCGCATCGCGTAAAGGGTGTCGCCGCTGCAGCTGAAGCATCGACTCGAGTCTTCTCGCAACATCGGAGAAGCATACCGCATCTGGAAGATCTTAACGTCTTTATTTCTTTGCACCAAAATCTTCAACGCATCAACATCGTTGCAACACTTTCGTTGCCCTGCGTGTCGCATCTAAAAGGTACATTGACTTAAAGTGTTGCATTTAAGAACTAAAGAGAACTAAGCAAAATTCTACCATCTAAAGTAACAGTATTGTGTATTTTTGTCGTTTAATGGTCTTGTGGTAAATCTATATAAAGAATACTTATTTTTGATATAAAACCTGTGTGGTGTCCATATGTAGTGTTGTCACTTGATTACTGTATATGTTCACAAATGCTTTACACACTGCCTCTGAGATAAGCCTGTCTGCTCGTGCCAAGCTACCAAGGGGGTGAGCAGGGGTTATTTTAGGAGTGTACCCCCTTATCCTGACTACAGGAGAGGGTCCCTATTTGTCACAAGTGCATACCTGTGCCAACTAGAGACCCCCAAGTCTAACACGTCCCAAAAGCCTGCATTTTGTCCTCCTTCAGCCACATAACTTTTGTTTTATTAATTTTTAAATCCTTTGACTTCAGTATACCCTTCTACCCTAGTGAGATGGGTCAGATGGATTATGGCTGAATCGGATATTGATTTTTCTCTGCTTGGTGCCAATTCCATCAAAGGGGCTATGGCATCCAAAGCATACATTTCTTCTGGAGACTTTGAGGTAATGTCAAAGGAGGCAGATTGGTCAAATAAAACCACTTTCAAAATATTTTATTATAAGCCAATCCAGAATATTACATTTGATGTTCTGGCTAAGTTTTGAACTTGTTCCGATGTGGAGAGGGTATAGAAAACGTTAAAGAAAAGGTGTGTTTGGAATATAATATTTGATCTCCTTTAGGTAATTTTAAGATCATACTCTCCCCCTTACACATTATACCCCACACACCCGCCTGCACCATCACGGCTGATACAAGAAAAGATCTCCGACAAAGAGACCTCTCGCAGGGCCGTAGGGCTTTACAGTGCCGGCCCCATGAGGAGCAAAAGGCCCAATGATGAAGCATGACACCCAAAAGGGTGTGTGAGGGCAACACTTCCAAATAAGGAAGATCCTCCTGGAACCATATATTCCAACCATACCTTTTCTTTAATGTTTTCTATACTCTCTCCACATAAGAACAAGTAGCCACACTGATTAGACGTGGCAATTATAGTGAGGCGCACAGGCACTGGACCTTAATCTGGCTCCTAGTCCCCCTCTTTTTAATTCATAGGTTTTGAACTTGTCATAATTGAACCAATGGTCTTGTAGCAGAATGAAAATCTCCCCCATTAATGTGACAAGAGGTTTGAATTCTAATAAAGACAAAGAAGAAAAGAATGATCCTTCTTTATTCTCCCCCATTTTATAATCATGCTTTTTTTCTCTTTTCCAGTTTGAGACGAGCTTGTTTTTCAGCCCCCCGCTGACCCCCCCTCATTCCCCATGGTTTATTGATAAAGTTTCATCTGAATTTGGGTTTCTTCTGTGCAATCTCAAGAGAAAAACAGAGACTTCGTTGCTGTTGTATAGTCTTCTTCTTGTAAAGAAGAGGATGTTTGGTGGTGGAGAGAGAATTATTCTGCGAGATACATTGTGATTGGCGTTACTTTTATGAGGTCATGCTGCAGCTAGGGCGCTGACCTTCCTTTGCATGTTTTAATGTTTCTTCTCATCCATGTTGGGCAACAAGATTATACATGTTTTTTATTTGCTACTGGAGCTAGAGTACAGAAGAGGTTCACGTCATAATCTTCGCCTCCGGATTTTTAACAGAGTCCAAACCTCCAGTCATGTTAGTGGGGGAGATTTCCATTCTGGGCAAACACGCTTTCTCCCCATACTTAAATAAACATGTGTAACATATTCTGTAAGTGCCTTTTTCAATGCCTGAAAAGAATTGTAACATATTCTGTAAGCACTTATTTTGTAAAGGGCAGTAGCGTCTGTAAAATGATGGCTCCTATTATAACCAATGGGAAGCCTAGATAATGGGTTTCTTGCATGCTTTCCTTGTCATCTCTATGTTATATGTATGTATTGTGTGTTTACAGATGTATTTATATATAGGTAATGAAAAACTTGTGTGTATAGGTTTTTTTAGGTCTCGCTGAGCCCAGTGCATGCGCTGGCTCGGAGAGACATTTTGTATGTGAGTTTTTTAAGTGCTGCTGGCTGGCCTAGCACTTGCGTGCATGTGAGCGTGCACGTGCGCAGCCGCCATGCGCTAGGCCAGCCAGCAGCACTCATGAATGCCTTTCTGCGTCATCGCGATCACTTTCGCTTTCACAGTGATCGTGAACGCGATCACTTTCGCGGCCAATGCTTGTCTCCTGATGAGGGGGAGAGTACGCAGTTCGGGAGCCAACGGCTCAGGCAAATGTGCATATGGGAACTTACTTACCGTGATCTTTCACAACAGTTGTGCATCAACAGACGTCATGGAGATGTAAATGCGGATAATAATATTTAATATTAATCAGCACCTTCTTCTCAAAGAATCCTTTCACACCGACCTGAGTGCTGCCCTCGCATTTTATTTTATGAACGCGCTGCGTTTTCCTTTAATAACTTTGAAGGGTATTTTATTTGTAAAGTGCTCCAGTGGCTTTGTGCAGGAGTGTGTTACCGCACACGTTGTTCTGTTTAAAGGTCTGTTTGAAATCCATTCGGTAAAAATCAATTTCCAATTAGACGCTTTCAAGCGTGTCCCATTTTTGTAAGTGGTTTGGAATATTTTCAAGAAAGTCATTAATTATATCCCGTAAAGAAACACTTCCGTCCGCCGACGCGCTGATCCCTTCTAATAACTATAAATCCGATAATTCCCGTCATATCGACGGAACAGTCACTGCCGGCGCGTTAGTTTTTAACCGGGGAATACAGGAGCCAGCATTGGTAAAACATCAAATCCTTCCATCTGCCAATATGTTTCCTTCACTATAAGGGAAAGCTCGCGTGCTGCAGGGTGGGGGCCTATCATGAGGGGCTGCGCTGGCTCCGCCCAGATGAAGCACAACTTTCCATGGACCTGCAATGTGCCAAGTAAATTCATATGACCTAATGTTTCCACGAGTTAGTGCATTATGGCATCCTATCACGACGGGCTCCGCCCAGGTGCAAGCACAGCATTCTATGCGCCTGCAGTGTGGCCAGTTAATTCATGTGACGCAATGTTTCTCCGAGTTAGTGCATTGTGGGGGTGTTTCATGACGGGCTGCGCTGGCTCTGCCCAGGTGCAAGCACAGCTTTCTATGGAAGGCAATGTTTCTCCGGGTTAGTGCATTGTGGGGGTGTATCATGACGGGCTGCGCTGGTACCGCCCAGATGCGAGCATAGCTTTCCATGCACCTGCAGTGTGGCAAGGGAATTCATGTGACCCAATGTGTCTCCGAGTTAGTGATTATGGCATCGTATCATAAAGGGCTGGGCTGGCTCCACCCAGGTGCAAGCACAGCTTTCCATGCCCCTGCAATGGCCAAGTGAATTGATGTAACCAAAGGTTTCTCCGAGTTAGTGCATTGTGGGGGGTGTATCATGACAGGCTGCGCTGGTTCTGCCCAGATGCAAGCACAGCTTTCTATGTGCCTGCAGTGTGCCAAGTGAATTCATGTGACCCAATGTTTCTCCGAATTAGTGAATTGTGAGAGTGTATCACTACAAGCTGCATTGCTGCATTGCAACTGCATTCTCCGTTTCTCTTTCCTCTTTTATTTCCTGTCTTTTTCATTTGTCTCCCTTTCATGTATTTATTTCCCTCTTTCTTTCGCCTTCTCTCCTCCTTCTCCCTTTTTTCTCCTGCCTTTCTTTTTCCTTAATTTCTCCTTCCTCTTTTTTTTCTCTTCCTTCATCTGCCTCTCAGTTCTCTAGACTGTTTTCTGTCTCTCTTTGTGTTTTTCCTACTAACCTTTCTCGTCCATCCACATCTTTCTCTTTCCTCTGTCTCACTGTTGTCTCGTTTCTTTATCTATCTTTCATGTTTCTCTTTTTTCTTCTCTTTATTTTCTTTCTCTCTTTCCTCATCTCTTTCCCTTCTTACTCTTCCTTTCCTCACTCTCTTCATCTTTCTACTTTCCCTAGGTTTCTCTTTCCTTTTACCAATATCGGTTTATTTTAATTGTGTTTTCATTTCCTTCATTGATCAGGCACACTTCTCTACAGTTCTTTCTTTATATGGTTCCTCTTTTTGTCACCGCAGTTGTATCCTTCAATCTCCCAATTTTTTGTCACTTTCTTTTAAATTTGTAACACTGTGAATTTAAACAATATTTAGAAGGTGCATTCTTTTGCATCTTTTTCCTTGCCCTGCCTAAAGCTAACTGTTAGCTAAACAGGAAATCTCCAAACATTAAATTCTGTGATGCTGGCACAAATCCTCAGCTTTTATGAAGACCTATTCCCCCAAAATCCGCCATCTTCGTTGAATTTTCAGGAGTCTGGATTCCTCATGGGAACATACAGCCAATAATATGTCAATTGGCTGTATGTCTTAGTGCTTGGTAATGGCCTTGCAGTACTCTGGGTGGTTTGCTCGTGGATGGTAGACCAAAACCGGATTAATGGTGTACAGTTGTGTGAGATATGTCGCGCTGGAGGACTTGCCTACTATGTCCAAGGCTTAATGGTAAGCCACACTTAGATATCTTTAGGGTACCTTGCACTGTGATGGTTTTGAGACTGCATGGTGTGGGCAAATCTAAAATGTGGTTGTTACAGTGTTAGACTGTTTGTTGCCCTCTGTGATACATCAGTTATTTGAGCTTGCTGGCAAGTGTGTGGATTGTGAACTGGCATGTATAAAGTACAAACATAGCCAAACATACAACAGGGCACGGTAGGGACGAAGCATATTGGTACCTGCTCATCTATGTGTGAAAATAATTAGGTGGTGCAAATGCATTTGAGTAAGGGAGTGGCAATATCCGAAACAAGGTCCAGAATATATCATACTTGAATGCTAGTAGGACAACCGATAATTCAGCCTCTATTTAAGCTCTGACAAGATACATCAGCTCACAGAATTCCACTGATGTTGAAGTGTTGACTTTTTAAACAAAATGATAGCCTTTGATGACTACCATGCCAGCATCAGACACTTTGACCACTTCCGCTTTGTCTGAAAAATCGAATACATTGTAGAGGGGCCTGGTTCAGTGGTTCCACCAAATATTGACTCTTTTAACGTGCAGCATAGACTGGTCACTAAACTGGTGGTACATGTGTAAGACACTGCTCTGAAAGGCATGTCCTGGTCACCAGAACTCTACGTCACCTCTCTGAAAAATGTGCGTATAGACCATGTGCAACCAGTGGTACTGTCAGTTCTGCGGTTACCTGTGATGGAAAAAAGGAAACCGTGTTATCATTGTGATAGTTCATAAGCAAGAGGCTATCAGGGTCCCTTACCTGTGCAAGTGCAGTTACTGCAGGAGCACCATCCACTCCGCCATAGTCTGACGTTCTGCTGATGCCCTTCGCATCCAAAACACACACACGCCACATTCTACAACACGTCCACAATGGATACCTAGATTACTATATAAACTTGCACCACACAATCTTCAGATTAGCTTCACCTCTTCCAAGCAGTGTTTTGTGCCCCCAACTACCCTAGAATGAGGAACTCCACATATTCTGACCCCTTTCTAGAGGATCACTCCTCCAAGCACACAGCGGACCTACGTGAAGAATACACAAAGGCCTTACCTTGGAACACCTATGCTGCATCATGTAAACACTGAGAGCTGCTAAGCGCTCTTTCTCAGGCCTTTCACTAGGAGGTGGAGGCCCCTTTAACAAGGATCTGTTCTAATACGCCCACAGGTGCACCCTGTTATGTAATTACTCACCTACAAGCTGCACCATATGCAGTGGAAAAATCACTTTACCACATGGGGTATAGCAGCAAAGATCCTCCAACAACAGAGTATCTAGCCTTGAGCAGTCTCGAATAGCCAAGTTTTCACTGTCTTCTAAAACTAAGTTGATTTTCAATAACCTAGATGGAAGAAGCAGAGAATTCAACAGCAGAACACCCTGGAAAGCCAGAGAAGTGCTTATGAGTAGACTTAAGGGAATTGAAGTGAATTAGCCTGACCTGAGGCAGATTCATATGCATTGGTAACTGCTGGAAATCTATCTAGACTGCTGAGGACTTCCGTGTGGCCGTGCAGATAATCTTAAACTCCAACCATAGTTGCTTTTGGGGAAATAGATTCTTGATGCGCATACTTGTATGTAAGAGCTGTTTTTCGTGGGGCCTCCGGACAGGTAAACGTCAGTGGAGAAGTGTTGGCCACCATTAGATACAATATCTCTATTGTGCCTCCACTGACAGCAACCATGCCTTCTTGCATTCAGTGATACATTTTGTTTAAACAGGCGCTGAGAGCCGCCCTAGACTTGTTTCCCGCCTCAAACTGAATGTTTAGTTGTGTATTGTCCGTGCAGAGGTGGAAATCTAGCATGAGAATCTGATTGGTCCCGCTAAGTCTGGCCTACCCCCTTGAACAAGAGGGAGGTTATGGCCAATCACTGACGGACCATGCAACTAAGCTTGGCGGCCTAGAAGAAAAACAAGCATTGGCATAGCCAATAGGTCTCGCTTTTGGGACCTTATAAGTATTTAGTTATGCAGCACAATATCCTTGGTGCAACAACATCAACTGTTGTATGGCTAAGCACTTATAAGGTCCTAAAGGCAGTGCTTTAAATGGGCCGGTACTCACCGGTACTGAGTATCGGCACTTATTTTTTCCCCCTCCAAGAGTACCGGCACTTCTCTGTTATTAAATAGAGTACCGGTACTCACTGTCACACAAAGTCATGTGAGCATGCATCGCATTTCTACACTGCGGCGCATGCTCACATATTGGTGATTTCACAAGGAGAGCAGTGACGCCATGGCACCAAAGCAGAGCAACGTGTGACCCAGGCGCGCAACGCCCATTGGACTCAAAGGCCTTTGCCCCCCCAACCCCCCCTCGTGTGTTGCAGCCCGGGATGAGACAGTTTCCCCGGGTACAAACACAGCCGCACCCGAGTACTTCACAGGTTTTTAAAATACCTTTTGCTCGTTAACGAGGCTTTGATGTTATTCACCCCTTAGAGCCCCTGCACCTCCACTCTACCTTTTGCTTGAAGAATCAGACCCCCCACCCCACACGAAATTTGACTCTAGTTGTGCCTCAGGTGTGACCTCCCCCCCACTCCCCCCCACCCCCGCCAGGAAGCTATGCGGCGGGAAGAAAGGGAAGCTCTTTAAAAATCCCAACTTGCTCTGGCTTTCCCTTTCTTCTGTGCGAAAAAGACGGAGAGGCTAGCATAGCAGCTGGCGGGTGAAAAAGGGGACAACCGAGGAGAGCTTTCAGAAATGAAGGGGTATAAGCACAGTCAGCTAAATAAATCGAGGGGTTATCTGAAAAAGAAGAAAGGGGCAAGAAAAGATATTTGAGAATACACTGCGGGCGTGGGGCAGTGGCAGGGCCGGCTTTAGGGTGGTGCGACCGGTGCCACCGCACCGGGTGCTGGCTTCCTGGGGGCGCCGTGTTTGAAAGTTTATTAAGCTTTTGAAGCACCTGCTGCAGCGTTTCTTTCCGCCTGCAATTACCAGGCCTCACATAAATGTCAAGAAAACTTGTGTGATTAATTATCTTCCTGGAGAGAGATCAGCGTTTTGTATAGTTGAGGTTTTGACTTAGGTGAAGTTAGTGCAGAGGGTTAATATGCCTGCTGCAAAGAACTTGTATCAAGTAGATTACAGAGTGCATATGATGTAAACAGGTCAGCAGATTACTGCTTTCAAAAGAGACATCTTTTTGTTACTTGCAATTTATAACTTAAAGTCCTAATATACAACAGTGAGCTATTAACTTTCATCCCAGAACTGCATACACACTGCAAAGTATACATTATTAGAACATTGATTAATGTTGCAAAAAGGGTTAATTTGGCTAGAAATCGAATCTTATTATTAAAGAAAACTCCCAACTATGCTGTTTCTTTTTCGACTCTGCGTTTGTGCTTCTCCACCCCAAGCACTCTTAAACTATACTGCCTACCAGTATGGGTGACATGTGACTCCTACACTTTCAATCCTTTGGCTTAAGTAACATTTCCTATACACTGATTTACACTCGTATGATTGATTGTCTCTGTGTAATGTGTGTGTGATGCAAAGTGCTCGGACACCCTACACTGGTATGAGTGGCGCTATATAACTAATTCAATGCATCTGAGAGAGTGTGGTTATGGTGACTTGGTCACTGTTAAAGGGTGCTAGTGAGAGAATCCGTGGTGGAGGTGGTCATTGGGGGGGCGCCAACAAACATTGTCGCACAGGGCACCACCAGCACTAAAGCCGGCCTTGGGCAGTGGGTTTAAAATAAAACACCTGATGGATGAGATGGGGATCATCTGATGAGAGTCGGGGGTGGGTAGGTGTCCCAAGAAAGCCAAGGCTTTAGCGAATGACACAGGTCGGTGGAAGCGGCCTGTTGTGTGAGGACAGAGCGACAGCTACAGTGGCAGAGACTGGTATTTTAAATGGGGGAGGGGTATCCCAGAAAAGCAAGAGAAGGAATTTGATGAGATGAACAAGGGGACATTTAAGATGAAAGGTGGCGTGACCACCTGAAAAAAGAGAAAATGTAAAGAGACAAATGGGGCATCGGAGGGGACATGGGGCTAAGTAAGTAAGGGCTAGGGACATAAGAGGGTAGAGGTAGGAGAGTATCTCGTCATCCAAAAGAGTGTTATCTAAAGCGGGGGCGGCAGCTGAATAGACGGCGCCACACTTATTAAAGTAAAAAAAAATAGTGTGTTCGGGGGGCAAAGAGCATTGGCATAGCCAATAGGTCTCGCCTTTGGGACCTTATAAGTGTTCAGCCATGCAACAGTTGATGGTGTTGCACCAAGGATATTGTGCTGCATAACTAAAAACTTTTAAGGTCCCAAAAGCGAGACCTATTGGCTATGCCAATGCTCTTTGCCCCCCGAACACACTATTTTTTTTTATTTTAATAAGTGTGGCGCCGTCTTCACGGAAACCGTGCTATGCAATGCAATAGGTGTTGCTTTTGGTATTGTAAAGAACAATGCCTTTTACTTTTTAAAGGCCTTGCCATTTACAATGTCAATAGCTCAAAATAATATCATTGCAAGACCTATTGCATTGCAAATGCTTGTTTACTCATGATTGGACAACTTTCGTGTTTATCTCACGATTAGATGTTTTTCCTTCCTATTCTTGCATTTGTCCAGCCCAGGATCATTTCACTCTCACCGTGTTTGAGTGGACGGAATGTATCCTTCCACTGCTAACATCATGCATTACAATGCGTGAGGGACTAGTTTACCTCCCTCTTTCATGGTTCTGCCAGTCCTCCCTTCATATGTCTGTCCTCCCCCTTCTTGGTTTTTTTTTTATTGAAAAATGAGCCCTCCAGCCTCTCAGTAGCTGCTGCTCTACAGCACCTCCACGTGAGGACCAATGAAGGCTGTAACAGCAGGTGTCGATTTTCAAATGATTTTTCATATCATTCAAAAATGGCCGCTATTATGTGCACAGGCACCGTGACCACCGGAACAAAACAATTGCGACGCATATGCATGAATGTGTATCCATGGTGGCCATTTTGAACCATGGTTTGTTTTTAAGAAAACACATTACAAGATTGCAGGCATGCGTAGGCACACACAGCAGCCACCTTGGAATTGGGTTTATTAAAAAAAAATGCATTTCAAGAAATCAATAGCAAAGCAAATATGTCAGCGCCAGCAGTGGTGTCGTAACCCCCACACCCCCTTCCGACGTTCCACCAGCTTGAGTGGGGGTATAGGCTTCTACGAGGTGGGGGCCTCGCAGGCATCAAAAAAGCAACCGAGTTGAGCTTTTCAGTATGGCAGACAGCCTCAGCACGGTTGCTTACAGTCACCTGTACGACGCCTCGTTCTCTTTGGACAGAAGCTGACTGGAGAGCAAGAATGCAGCTGCCTTTCCTTCCAACCCGTCCTTTAATGAGATGTCTCTGCTGGAGTGTTTCACCTGTGTTTCCTGTAAAGAGAGATGTTGTGAGTTTACACTGTAAACTCACAACATCTCTATTCAAAAGAAAAGGTTCCTTGTCGTAATTCAAAAATAAAAACTGATAATTAGAACCAAAAATGTATTTCCATTACAGACTTTGAAAACTGCAGGAGCCAAATCTAATTCCTTTTTTTAATAAACTAGAATCTATTTTTACTCTGAGCAGAAAGCGTTGGAATGCCATTTTTAATTGTAAAAACAAGTTTTTAAACATGTCACTTTGTATTAAACTTGCATTTGTGAATAAAAAACACCAAACATGCCGCTTTGACTGAGTTTTGTTAAATGTTTTGATTTTCATTTCTCTAATATTATTGGCATACATCTGGGTAATAGTGACCCAAATGATTGATTTTCTTTGTCCAAACTAATGCTAACTAAAACCAGTTTATTGTTGTTGTGGCAATTGTCCAGGAGCAAGAAAGGAAGCAAGAGAGGGGGAAGAGAGGGACGGAAAAAAAGGAGAGAGGGAGGAAAGAACAGAGACAGAAGGCGAGGTGAAAGGGAGGTAAACGGCAAATGGACAGGAAAGTTAGAAGGGCGAAGGTGAGAGATAAATGGAACAGGGAGAGGGATGAGACTTGCAGTGATAGAAATAAAAAGCAGATGTGTAATTTGTTGAGAAAGAAAAGACAAGGATCAGGGGAGACAAGAGAAGAGGGAGGGGAAGTAGGAAAAGCGAAAAAGGACATGGGAGAGGCGAAAGATGGGAGAGAAGAGAGGAAAGCTAGGGGTGGGATGAAAGGATGCATAATAGAGAAAATGGACTTGCTCGTTCTCAGGCTTTCTAAAAGTAGGTCCAAGTGGGGGTATTTATTTTTTCTGACTACTCCTCTAAGCGCCAGTTGGCACAGGTGAAACCCTTTGGCTTTGCCAATGCTTGTTTTTTAGGCTGTACGCAATTCCTAATTGCATAACATGAGGAGCATAAAGCAAGCACAATGAAGACAGCTTAGAGTGGAATTCACAGAACTGTCACACAACGGATTGACGCAGAGGGAACAGAATGTGTGGCATTACACACATTAGCACTCGCGGCCCCCCTCAATTCGGTGTGAGGGTCAGCTCCCCGTACACCGGCCGCCTGGTTAGCCTCGATGGAGACACCAGATGCCTCAGACGAGTGCCACTGAAAGGGTAGACCTGTGACCTGGTGAGAGACGCACTTCACCTCAGCCCGCTGGAGCATGCGTCATCATTCTGAATGAAACAACAAAATATGTGACATGAACATCCGTTCCTGAAGCCTGCACATTTATCGCCTCTTCGGCCCTGTGCTTTAGAGTGAAATCTACGAGGAACACTCTGGCCTCTCCTCTGTCACTCCGCGCACTGGGTGCACAGCAGTCCTCCGGCCCGACACTACGCTGCTCGTACTAAAACTCTCTCTATCGCTCACCGCACCAGAGAGCTCTTCCCTCCACACTATGCGGCTGAGATAAGGCGTCTAAGGTGACAGGGTCAAAGGTCAGGACTAAAGAGGATTACACAAGTCAGGAATAGGTAGGGTGACCAGATTCTCAAAACAAACAAGACGTTGCATAACAAGAGAGAGTACAAGCCCGGCGGACCGTGGCGCGCGCGCTTGGCGGGGCGGGGGAGCGTATTCCAGGCAGGGGAGCGGACCCTTTGAAGTGCGATGCCAAACGGATTGCATGGCAGCACGATGCACGTGATTGTGCGCATGCTCGCCATGCAATCCACTTTTGGGAGCCCCTTACTAGAGTCTCGCATTGCGATTGCTACGCAATAGCTAGGCGAGACCTAAAAATAATTTTGAGGGGACAGTGGTATTTTTAAGTCGTGTTTTTTTTTTTTTTTTAGCAGCTAATATAAAGTTTACCATAATGTGACTCATTTTTTTGTAACAAAGTTAAACAATGAAAGGCTCAACAAACAATCATAAGAATTCAGATCGCATACTTGGAGGAAGAATGGATTTATCAAAATACTTAAACACAGTATAGACCTTACTAGGGCACACTGGAAGGGGAAGAATAATGTGCACGGAGTTAAAAATGCGCATTTACCAGAAAACACTGAATGGAGCTAACAATATAAGCATTCAAACACGACTAAGACATGACATCCCATGGCTTGGTGAACGTTTCTCATTCATTTCTATGATGCAAGATCAATCAACTAGGGAGAGGAACCAGAACCGGTTGGGGAAATATATATTCTTGGGCCTAAAAAAGGTCCCTGTTATAAGACAAGACAGAACTGGAAGAGGAAAATAGAAAAATGTACATCAAAAATGCCCAATGGGATATCTTAATTTATTTATTTTTACCTTTAGGTTTTTTTAAAAATACAGTGATTCATTTGAGTTAATACAAAACACGTTTTTTTGTCAAAGAAATATACATATAAATGAAAAAAACATACATGTGAAAATCATCAGTGTATATATATTTACAGTTGTGAGAAAATATAAGCAACCAAGGTTCAAGGCCCCGTACGCACACACTCAGATACATACATTAACACATTCAATCAAAATCACATTCATCAATGCACATCACATTTAATCTAGATTATCCTTGGTATTTAGGTGGATATGGTCGTTGGTATATCTTCCAACGAAGGCCAGGTGGTATTCAAAGAAGGAGGTCGCCAAATCAAGCGCCAACGCGCGTTTCGGTATCGGACCCACAAGGGGATCCCACCTTCATCAGGGCGGACCAAAGATAATGGGGGGCAAGAACACAACCTAGGTGATGTAAACAAATAAATAAATAAACATACATAAAACAAAAAGTATAACGTCATAAAGTTCTAACAACGGTAGAATATGTTAAACATAAGTATCTTACAAAAAGGGCATTCATGTAGTATAGTACACAGACATATTCCAGTTGCAAATGGGTACAAATAAATCTCAAAATTATTAAGCATCTCCCGATGGGTCCAAAGGTGGCTCAATCAAACAATCATCAAGAGATTAAAGATGAGTAGGAGAAAAAATTATAAAAATAGATAGGACCCAGCACCAGAATCAAAATGAGAAAGAATTACAAAAAGTAGAAACCTTCAACAAAGTTGTAGACCAAATAAGAAAAGATAATAACAAGAAAGGAAACGCCTGTATAAGACTTCACGGTAAGATGGTGTAGGAATGAAAATGTCCACCCGTAAGTGATAAGGGCATCAATTCTGGCTAATACATACAGAACACAGAGTGCTTGATAAAACGTAGGTGCCAGTTAATCACACCAATATTCAGGACGCCGTCAGAAATCGGGGAGAAACATCCAGTCTCCTCTAAACCGAGTAGGATTACATAGGTTACTGAAAACCCTGGAATGAAAAGAATAAAGAATATAATGAAAGAGAAAAAAGGATTTGAAGCGAACCGCTCAGATCAAATAAACGGTTGCTACATGCGTAGAGACAAGGGTAGACAACATACTTGGATCAGAAAAGTGCGGCGGGCAGCCAAAACTGTAATGCGGGTAATATCAAGCCAACGTGCCATTGGAGGCCAGGGTATGTATCGAAAGATGCTCGACCGTGATAAGGAAGATGGCAGGGATTGTATTTACAAGCGCCAGCATCTGCGGAGAAAAGAAAGACGATCGATACTAACACGCTGGATTACGCATTCGCCATAGACAAACCTAAGCAAAAACCCATTATACGATCTCCTGACATGGTCTCGGTGGAGATACGTTGATGTTACTCGTCATCACGAAATGAGAGAGGACCCACCGCCCCAGAGGTGACATGAACCGTAATGGAACACGGGCCACTATTGATCAAAATGTGTACAGGTCAAGGGGAAGACGCGCATTCTCCCGACTTACCAGTAACAAGATCAAGGATTCAATTCCCGCGTTCTCTCAGTATCCCACGCACAGCATCGGTGGACGTATCAGGATTACCTCGCTAAGGGGTCTAAATGTCCCGCCATGTTAAATACGCGTAACTAATAGGTCATGGCCAATGAGGTACAAGGTTAAAAGAGAGGGACTTCTCATAGAAAGGGGACTGGCGCCCTGTCGGAAAATCGGCAGAAACAGCGCCATTTTGAAACGGGTTGCTGGAACCAGATTAAAATAATAACGGCGATCATAAAGTCGTGAGATAATTGGAAGGTGTGAATGCTTAGAACAGTGATGTAGGTCAGAGAACCGAATAACAGAGTCCGGTCCAAACAAGCATTAAAGAGCATTAAAGGCAATACATATGCAAAGATGGGACTCCATCGGCAAGGGTGCAGTCCAGGTGTAGATATGCACTGGTATGCGCATACCTATTGCCAGATGTCAAAAAAGGGGGGGGGGGGGGTTTGGGGGGGGGGGGGTTGGGAGGGGGGGGGGGAAAGGGGTTTTTTGCCACTGTCAGGGAAAGAGTGTTATGTGATGGCATTTTCCCAAGAAATAATTTCATTCAGCCCCCTCTGGACCGAGTTGATGTAGAAAATCCAAAAGGTTTCCCTTTTCTTCCTAATGGAGGTTGGATTTCTCCCCGTAGGGGTATGTATCCTCTCCAAAATAGTCCATCTCAGCTCAGTATCTTTGTGATTTTTACTGAGCCAATGACTGACTAGGGGGGCTGTAGTTTTGTTGGTGCGGATGTTAGATTTATGTTCGCATATTCGTAATCTTACCTCCCGACTGGTTTCCCCAATATAGGGGAGGTTACAGGGACAGATGATGGCGTATATCACATTGGATGACCGGCAGTTGGTCATTCCCTGGAGCGTAATCATTCGATTGTTGATGTCAATGGTACTGCCAACAATCGCCTGTGGGCATGCTTGGCACGTGCCGCACCTATGGTTACCTTCTACAGGTTTGGTGCCGACAATAGCAGTTTGTATTAGGTGTTGATTCTTTTTGTGCGATGTCTTGCCTCTGATCAAGTAGTTTCTCAAGTTCTTATTCCGTTTAAACGCAAAAAGAGGTTTGGGAATCCCCATCTCCTCATTGTCAACATTGAGCAGATACCACAAAGAGTTGATGGTTTGCCTGACCTTATGGTTAATGTTGGAATGTTTCGTGACAAAAACTAGTTTGTCCATCGGGTCAGATTCTTTTTGTTGGAACATGGTATCTCTGTTAAAATAACGTGCTCTTTTGAAGGAGTCTTTGATGAGCTTGTGGGGATAGCCTCTTTTGAGGAATTTAGTTTTCAGAATGTCTGCTTGAATCAAGAAGTCTTTCATTTGAGAACAATTCCTACGGAGGCGTAGGAATTGACTAAAAGGGATACTATCCCTCTGACTCCTTGGATGGAAACTGCCATATTGAAGCAGTGTGTTTCTAGCAGTTGGCTTGGTGTATAGAGACACACTGATTTTACTGTCGTGATGTTCAACCCAAACATCTAAAAATTCAACCTTGATGTTGCTGGAGTGAACAGTGAATTTTAGGTTCGTATCAGCTGCATTCAACCAGGATACGAATTCACCCAAAGAGTCATGGTCACCGCTCCAGATGAAAAATATATCATCTATGAAGCGTGACCACGCTCGGACGTTCTCGTAAAATGGGGCCATGTCATTGTAGATGTTAAATTCCTCAAATTTGCCCATATAGAGGCATGCAATACTAGGGGCACAAGATGCCCCCATGCTGACTCCCTGGACTTGGTGAAAGAAATCACCGTTAAATTCAAAATAGTTGTCGTAGAGGACAACCTGAAGACACTGGATGACAAAAGAAGAGTTGCTAATCGGATTGTCATTGGTAAGAATTTCATGTATTACCGCAAGCGCTCCCTCCTGCGGTATGTTGGTGTATAATGATTCCAGATCGAGGATCACCAGAAGTTCCCTGTCTGGATCAAAGGAGATGTTTTCAATCTTGGAGATAAAGTGGCCCGTATCTCTCACGTACGACTCCAATTTGCTCACCAAGGGTTTAAGAAAACAGTCTACATACTTTGCAAGAGGTTCCAGGGCTGAACCACAGGTGGAAACAATGGGCCGTAAGGGTGGATCCATGATATTTTTATGTGTCTTGGGTACCCCGTATATAATAGGTAAACGGGTGTACTTGGGAGTGAGATATTCCGCCTCTTTGGTGCAAATGAATTCCTGGTCAACAGCATGGCTAACCATAGTCAAAATCCGAGTTTTGAGGTCATCCTGGCCGATAGGGGCGGAACTTGTAGGGTCATCGGATCAAGTTGTTGCATTTTCATACCAGAAAATTCACCGTCAGTATATAAAGCCATAACACGCCTTCATAAGATTGTAAGCCAGATACACCAGAGTCCAGGCACCTGGACTTGGTCCGGTTGGTTCTGGGGCGTGTTGTCAGCCTGGGGATGGAGAATCCTATCATTCCTAGGTATTGGCTTTCTCATACTATTCAGTTGCTGCTTATGTCTACAATGTGGGCCAGCGATTTGTGGTCTGTGTGCCACCTCGTGTATCCCACATCCAAGTTTTCGTTCGAGATCACGGAAGAAGAAAGAAGAACAAATGATGCTATATGAACAGATCGATGCTGAGGCGTCTGTTGTTGATTCTGATCCTGTCTAGGTGGACGTGGTCTCTCATGGGTTCTACCTGTGGCTAAATTATGTTTCAGGACTGGACACCGTGTATATAATGACCTTGTTGTTTACAATAGTTGCATGTCCCTTTCGCAGGGCCTGCGGAATCACCCTTTTGATGACTATCAGCTAGAAGTTCCTTAAGCATGTCAGGAGTGGCTAGTTTGGGCGTACGTTGGAGGGCTAAATCTCTAAGGGAAAATTTATTTCCTCTGGGTGGTGTAGAAAAAATGTCTGTCGTACCTCCTGTAGCACCGTCTGGGGTGCTGGACGTGAAAGGATTTGTTGATGGTGAGACAGCAACCGTCGTTGTGGGAAAAGCTGTAGAAACAGATGTGCTTGTCGGAATGTGTGTCGAAGCCTGTTGTTGCGGAGGTACAGACGAATGTTCTTGGCGATGAGCATCATCGGCAAGCGGTCTATGTGGTGCGGTATTAGCATACTCGGGAGCTGCGTCATCTAAATAGCGGGAAAGGAAAACATCTTCTGCGGTTCTGGGATGCCCCTTGGGATGTGCTTTTATCGGAAACAATGGAGTTGGCAAGTCTTTTGGTATTTCCGGAGTAGCCTTAGGTAACCCTTCGGCCAGAAGTGGATACATACCATTCATAAGAGCGTTTCTTTGTCTATCTACTTGTTCTGATTTTACTCGGGTACCTTCCTCAAGTAATAGATTTTCTCGGACTTTATTCGAATTCTCCTTACCCTTATTTTCCTGTCTGAGTGCTTTTTCTGTACGTCGATATGATTCTTTACGCCATAATTCAATGGCATCTTTCTGTGACTGTCTGGCTTTCTTTTTCCATAATTCTTCTTCTACTCTCATGATGCAATCTGCATCCCAGGTCCCCGCTGTGGGCCATCTCTGACTCTCTGGTAATTCTTTGGTGTAATCTACCCATAAATCAAGAAATAATACGGCATCTAGACCATGCTTATGATACATGAAGTACCCTGGAGTGTCCCTCGGTGGGATGGGAACAGCTTCTTCGAGTACACCTTTTCTAGTTTTGATTTGTCTTAGTTTCGAAAAGAGCGGCATTTTTAGATCTTGTTTCTAGAACACACTTTGTACGAGAAAACACAATAATGAACAGTCATTCATACCACAATATATATAGAGCATTTAACGCTTAACAGTTTTTAACGAACAATGATAACTAATAAGAAACTAGTTACTGACATTATACTGACACTGGATAATACTTATTTATATGCACAACATACTATATATACTGCTAAACAGTACAGATACACTGCTAAAACAGTGCAGACCCGATTTGTGTACCCAAACCCGTCTTGACCGGCACAGACTATGTGCACGTTAAATGCCTCCCCGGTAATGGTACTCACCTGGTAGCTCGGAACGGAAGGCCTCGGAACGGAACTTGAAACTGGACCGGACTGGATTCGACTCGACTGTACTCGGAACTTCGGAACCTGGCGGGTCTCTGTATACCTCGGATCTTGCTCTCTCAGCTAGGCTCTGGTCGCGATACTTCGCACTTCTCACCGCCTCGTCTGGGTGTTGATCGCAGCCTCAGTCGTCCCCGCTTGGCCGGAAGGAGACACAGGAAATCCTGCAGATACGCGTTTTTGTTGTCCGTTCAGCTGTGGCAGGAGACCGGGCCTGCAACGCACCGCCGGCGCGTGAGATGAGAAAGTGTCCCTATTCGGGCGCCAATTTTCTCCTACTCATCTTTAATCTCTTGATGATTGTTTGATTGAGCCACCTTTGGACCCATCGGGTCATGTATGAGAGCAAGTACAGGAGAGCTAGTGGCCGCTTACGCAGTCACAACAGACACTGAAGTCATTGAAACAAATTGTATTAACACTTTGTCAGCTCAAGCAGCAGAGCTCACCGCTCTGACACAAGCCTGTATTCAAGCCACAAATAAAAAAGTCAACATATACATCGGGCCATGCTTAATAATTTTGAGATTTATTTGTACCCATTTGCAACTGGAATATGTCTGTGTACTATACTACATGAATGCCCTTTTTGTAAGATACTTATGTTTAACATATTCTACCGTTGTTAGAACTTTATGACGTTATACTTTTTGTTTTATGTATGTTTATTTATTTATTTGTTTACATCACCTAGGTTGTGTTCTTGCCCCCCATTATCTTTGGTCCGCCCTGATGAAGGTGGGATCCCCTTGTGGGTCCGATACCGAAACGCGCGTTGGCGCTTGATTTGGCGACCTCCTTCTTTGAATACCACCTGGCCTTCGTTGGAAGATATACCAACGACCATATCCACCTAAATACCAAGGATAATCTAGATTAAATGTGATGTGCATTGATGAATGTGATTTTGATTGACTGTGTTAATGTATGTATCTGAGTGTGTGCGTACGGGGCCTTGAACCTTGGTTGCTTATATTTTCTCACAACTGTAAATATATATACACTGATGATTTTCACATGTATGTTTTTTTCATTTATATGTATATTTCTTTGACAAAAAAACGTGTTTTGTATTAACTCAAATGAATCACTGTATTTTTAAAAAAACCTAAAGGTAAAAATAAATAAATTAAGATATCCCATTGGGCATTTTTGATGTACATTTTTCTATTTTCCTCTTCCAGTTCTGTCTTGTCTTATAACAGGGACCTTTTTTAGGCCCAAGAATATATATTTCCCCAACCGGTTCTGGTTCCTCTCCCTAGTTGATTGTCTCTTACCCCGCATTAACCGGTTCAGTTTTGTGTATTTGGGGTCCCCCTTTCGCAATTGGTTATGATGCAAGATCACACTTTGAATTGCTTCCAGAATGCTTGTGACTGATATCAAGCATTTCTCAGAAACGAGGCCTATTCCAGATTGTCAAGTACGCTTTTTTGCTGTCATACACATGCTCAGTCACACTTTTTGGTATTTCTTTGTTGTTTAAACCCGATAAGTGCTACTCTCCAAACAAAAGTGCTTCAACACCCCATCAGGGGTAACAAGCGCTATATAAATGCAAACCTTTTTCCCTCTCCTATCTCTCTGCTATCCTTCTGAATCCAAATAACTGACTAACCTATCCACCACTCAAATTACTTTCAGATTTTCACTATACTAATTCAACACTACTCCTTCTTGTGTTCTGGAGTAGTGCGCTACTCGCCGAAAAAGCGATTTGACGCCTCGTCAGGGGTAGTAAGCGCTATATAAATGCAATTACAATACAATACAATACCTTCAGTGTGGGTGGATTTGGCCAACTTCTACAAGCCCTTGATGGGAAGTGTTACAGTGGTTAAGGTGTTTTCATGGGTTTCTGAACACAACAGCTGGCTGTATCTGGTATTCATGAAAAAAGTGAGCCACGTAGTAGGAGTGGGAGCACCAGGGAACCCAAAGCACCCAAGTGAGGAAGCCAAGCCTTGGACTTGAGGTGAAGGAGCAGGCCTAAGGGAAGCTTTGAGCATCAAACACATGTGGGTACAGGGTGCCTCCCATATCAGAAACCGTGGCTACAGCAGGCCTGCTGACCACCATCATCAGTGACACTGTGGTCATATGTACATGGTTATATGTGCCTCCATCCCTTTACTAGCCCCTCAGAATTTTGGACTAGATTTTGCTGGGTGGCACAGTATCTAAAAGTGAATGAAAGGGTGAAATATTATTGCTCTGTAACCAGATAACTTTCTTCTCCCAGGATCACTAGCATGACAACTGATGGCTTCCTTTCACCCGATGCGAGTCAGAGTTGCATTTTAGGATGTAGTCTTTTTTCCTTTAATTAATTTTCAGTAAAACAAGTCTCTGCACCTTTTAATGTTTTGTTTAATATACAGGTGCCTCTGACAAAAAGGAAAACGTGATAGTTACCTTTCAATAGTCTGTCAACTAGTACAACTTAATACATGCAAGGGCATCAACAATAAATTGCTGAGGGAAACAATTTGTCATCATTCAAAAATTCTTGAGCCCTTCAAATGTTTTTCATTAGACCCACCCTTAGTCCCACCTCTAGCCCCGCCTCCTTGCCACGCCCCCAGCTCGATCTGATGAGTACCTGGACTTTTTTTTCCCCATTTAAAGCACTGCCTAAAGGCGAGACCTATTGGCTATGCCAATGCTTGTCTTTACATTTGTGAACTCAAATATTAAATATGCTGAATTAAAATGTAGCTGTCAATGGGAAATCCAGTTCCAGCTTTTCAGTGAGATCTTTGGTGTTTCTGTTGTGGCGCAGACTCTCCCCAGAGCCTGCGCAATGCAAGGCAGTGCCCAGGACTCTCTGAAGCAGGGTTGTATGATCAAACCTCGTAAATCATGAGTGCCTAAACCACGAAGGCTAAACAACGATCAAAGGCAAACCACTAATGTATTGAACCACGACTTCCTGAACCACGAAAAATATTTAATTTACACATTAAATGCTCACCGTAGACAATTCACTTGGCTTCAAGTGCCCAGCAGCTCTTTGTTTATTAAACACAGGCTCCAGGGCTCACCCAGATCGTAAAGCACATGGATGTGTCATATGGTGCCTCTCGTCCATGGTGACACGCTTCCTCACATGGCATCAATTAATTTTATTGAACAAAACTTTTGCCTCGCGTCCCTATGTAACACGCTTCCTCACACAGCAACAATTAATTATATTAAACAATACTATTCAAAACTAGTCAAAAAAATAATAAAATATTAATTAAACTTACCTTTGAAAACCGTAGTTCGTTGTACATGAAGTAGTGGTTAAGGAGGTCGGGGTTCAGGTCCAGGTCGTTGTTTAGGAGGCGTTGTTCAGGCTACTCCTTGTAAAAAATTAGTTATTAAGGTCGTTTCCCCCGAGGCAGATGGCTATGGATGTATTGTACACAGAGGGACCCTGGCAAGGAGAGGGCCGTCAGGGTTGGTGTGCAGCAAGCGATTTAAGCAGGGCAAGGCAGTGGGCAAGGACAAACTGAGGGGCATGTGGACACTTCAGACTGTGTACACACTGAGGGACAGATTCAGTGAGGGGAGTGGGCATGCGGACACTGGGGACAGGAAGGGGACACACACATACACACACACAGGATGGCCTTCGTGGCAGTGAATGTTACAGGTACTGAGCAGAAGTCATGGTGGCATAAAGAGGTACAAGTGGGATGGGCAAGGGCCAGTGAGAGACTTTCATGCACTGTGAGGTGAGGCAGTGAGAGATAGGAGGCCCACAAAGGAAGGAGGCAGTGATGTTTAGAGGGACAGCGAAAGGCTCAGGCAGAATGGGGAAAGAATAAAGTTCGGCTAGAAAAGTAGCAGAAAGAGGCTAGGGCAGAAAGGCAGCAGTGAGCGGTCCAGGCAGAAAGGGGGCAGCGAGAGGTCCAGGTAGAAAGAGGACAGCCAGAGGTTCGCGCAGAAAGAGATTAGGACGAAAGGGGGTACTCAGTCAGCCAGAAAGAGGAAAGCAGCTGCGCGCGCCCGGGGTGTATCGGTCTAGTTGCTGCGAAGTTAGGCAGCACCCCCAGACCCTTAGCCCGGATAGGCTTGCACATTATGTATCACTCTCTGGCCAGCCGTAGCCAGGGAGTATAA